>NW_027529672.1:4921805-4977596 GCF_008692635.1 Crocuta crocuta
CCATAACAGCTTTAAAATCAAATTATTCTTATCTTATATTTCTGGGATAAATCCTACTTTGCCAAGACATGTTTTTGATACATTACAGTATTCATTGGTTAATACTGTACTTAGGGTTTTGAGTCTGTTAATAAACAAGACAGTTCAATTTTCTTCTCTTCAAGTGTTGTTTGCTAATGCAGGTTTCAAGGTCATTCATAAATGAGCTGAGATTTTTCTTTCTATTTCGGTTTCCTAGAATACTTTGTATAAGATATGAATTACCTGTCCTTCAGATCTGAGGAACTATGGAAGTAAAACCGTCTAGACCTTTGTCATTCTTTTGAGTAATAACAGGCATATTTGTGGCACTGTTCTTTTTTTTTAATTTTTAAAATAATTATTGACAAATTCTTTTCTGACACTTGGAAGGTGGAAGGGTTTTATTAAACAAATACGAAAACCATCACAATGAAAGAAAATTGATAAATATGGGTGTGTTAAAATGAGATATTTGTTTGACAAAAGATTTCATAAAAACATGTGAAAGATAAGCTATAATTTGGTAAAAGGTGTTTGCAACTGTTATGGGCTGACCTATGTCCCCTCTGAAGCAGAGATGTCCAAGCCCTAACCCCCTAGTACCTCCGAATGTACTTTGTCTGGAGATAAGGCATTTGCACATGTTATTAGTTAAGCTGAGGTCAGACACGAGGAGGGCGGGGCTCTAGTCCCTATGACGGATTCCTTGTAAGCAGAGGGGGATTTGAACACAGACACACAGAGAAGAAGCCCTGTGAAGACAGATGCTGGGACTGTGTGGTGATGCTGGCAGAGGCGGTGGGTAGGGGGGCACCTGGAGCTGCCCAGAGCTCGCAGAGGCAGGGAAGGGAAGCAGCGTGGCCCTGAACCTTGATTTCATACTTGTCACCTCCGGGACCGTAAAGATAATTTTCTATTGTTTTAAGCCATGAAGTTCCTATTGCTTTGTCTTGGTAGCTTTAGGAAACTATTACAGTAACGTATAATTTCCAAAGGATTGGTGTCTAGAACGTATCAAGAAATCCTAAAAATGAGGCTCCTGGGTGGCTAAGCCAGTTGAATGCCCAACTTCAGCTAAGGTCATCATTTCGCGGCTTGTGAGTTCAAGCCCCGTGTTGGGCTCTGTGGTGACATCTCAGAACCAGGAGCCTGGTTTGGATTCAGTGTCTCTCCCTCTCTGTCTCTCTCCCAGTCACACTGGGTCGCTCTCTCTCTCAAGAATAAATAAACCTTTCAAAACACATTAAAAAAGAAAGCAATCGTAAAGATTAACAGGGAAAAGATGAACCATACAATGGAAAAATGGGCAACAAATGTAAATTAGGAAATTACAAATATCAAAGGAAAACAGCTCAACTTCCGTAGTGGCCCTGGGGATGCAACGTAGACCTGCAATGATGTCCTCCTACCCATTAGATGGAAAAATGCTGCTAGGCTGCATATCACTGTGTTTGCAAGGATGTGGGGAAAGTGGGTGCAAGTGGGTGCTGGGGAGGCAGAGGGGACATGCTTCCCACCTCTGCCAAGAGGAGTTACTGCTCACCTGGCAGCTTCTAACAGTGCAGCACCGTCATCTGACAGTTCTGGGGTCCAGAAGCCCGGAAGGGTCTCACCGGGTGAGGACCAGCGTGGGCAGGAGGCTCTAGGAGGGGGTGGGCTCCCTCACCCTCCCAGATTCCAGGGTGGCCCACGTTCCTTGGCTCCTGGTACCTTCCTCCATCAGCAATACGGCAATGGCATAGAGGGTCTTTCTCATATCACCTCACTCTGCCACTGACTGTCCTGTCTTCTGTGTTTAAATTTTTTTAAATGTTTATTTATTTTTGAGACAGGGAGAGACCACGAGCTGGGGAGGGACAGAGAGAGAGGGAGACACAGAATCCGAAGCAGGTTCCAGGCTCTGAGCTGTCAGCACAGAGCCCGATGCGGGGCTCAAACCCACGGACCGCAAGATCATGACCTGAGCCGAAGTTGGACCCTTAACAGACTGAGCCACTTAGGCGCCCATGTCTTCCATGTTTACAGGACCCCAGTGACTAGCACGGGCCGCCTGGATAATCCAGTACGATCTCCTTTTTATCAAAGTCAGCTTTTCAGCAAACTTAATTCCCCCTTGCCGTGGAAAGTAACACATTCGCAGGTTTTGTAGATTAGGACAAAGATTTGGGAAGCCTCTTCTCTGCTTAGTACAGAGTGTGAATTGTTACGGGCGCCTTACAGAATGACTTGATGACACCGGGGGAAGCGGAAAGCACCCCTCCTTCCAGCCCAGCCCCTCCGCTGGGGACATCTTTCCAAAGAAGTTCTCATCATGTGTGCAGGAAGACTTCCAAAGGGTGTTCTCTGCTGTAGCAGCAAAAGACTCTGGCTCTCCATCCACAGAGGAACAAGGCAGCGAATCATGCTTCGGGCACACAAAGGAAAACCACACTCGGGTCAAAAATTAATGAACCGGATTCACACGCCTCTGTGCGGACAAGCAACACACGAAGTCAAGTTAAAAAAAAAATCAAGTGATTTTTAAAAAATTACAAATAATAACTTATGTAAATTGTTAAAGGACTCATGAAGTGTGCACATTATTTATGGGATTATGTAGTAAAAGCATAAAAGCCTGTGTGGGGCTCACATTCATTTCATAGTAGTGATCAGGTTGGGGCCTGGCTATAGCCAGAGTTGTGACAATTTATTTCAAGTATGTTTCAGTACAAATACGTGAAATGCATTAAATATGGCGAAATTAAATATGGTGAAATATGTTAAACTTGGAAGGAGGTAAGTAGGTAGGCAAATTTATTGCTTTTCTTCGTTCTTCTAAATATGTATGAAATATTTCACAGTTAAAAATAAAAATATATAAAAACGAAAAGTAATACATGCCATAAAAATAAGTTATTCTTCAGAAATGATACATGATCACCATGGCAATTAAAGAAAGACAAGATCGTGCTGAAGACGGAGAAAGCTATGCTAACTCATCGTCTCTACGTGGCACGCAGGTGGATAAAAAAAGCTATTGCTGCAACAACATTGAGATGACATCACACACAGTAAGTACATTTTTAAATGTATTATATATTATGAGTGCAATTCTAAAAATGTTTTGACAGCATGGTTGTTAATGGCTATATAGTATTCCATCTAATAAAAATAACAAAAGTCTTCCTAATTGCTGGACACAAGTGATTTCTAACTTTCCACTGTTACAAACGATGCAGTTACAAACATCCTATGGCAACCTAGCTCACGCGTTTTTATTATTTCTATAGGCATAATTCTTAGGGCTTAAATTACTGGATCAAAAGGTAAGGATATTTCAGGGTCCCTCAGACATGTTACCTCGTTGCTTCCAGAATGGTCTTTATCTTCTCGATCCTCTCCGACCCTGGTTTTCTTTCCATTTTTAATCTATTGCTGAGTCTTGAATGTCTCTCTGAATCATTGAGCGGCACACTTATATTTAGTATCAGTTTGCTGGAGGCTTATTTTCTTGTCGTAGTTTAAACTTTTCTAATACGTGAGTGGGAACGCTCATAGTATTAACTAGGTGCTTAATAATCCTAACCTTCCCAGTTTATTAATGTTGGAAACTAGTCAGTGTGTAGATCTTGCTGGTAATAGGTCATTATATTACTTTTTATCTTTTATTCCAAAGCTACACCCCAGGATACAGAGAAAGACAATTTGCAGATGGTGATGGTGATGGTGATGATGATGATGACGATGATGGCGATTTACCTGTTGTGTGTGTGAATTTTCAGACCACATCTGTGTTATTTTTCTGAGACCAGTGGGCAGCGGGTGGGCGGTGCTGGGAGTCTGGACACCGTGCATCCGGTCTCTCCATTGCTTCCTTTATCTCCCATCAGATTAAGAACTGGACTCACCGTGTGGCGGTTCGTCGCACGTCTGTGTGGTCGAGTGGGATTAGTCACCACATCCTCTGGGGTTTCTGACTGGGGTCAGTGATTTGGCAATCCGAGTGGGGGATGGGCGTGGGGAGCCGGACGCGATGCGGGTCTGGCCTCACGGCGCTGGCCTCTTCCCAGGCGTGGCGACCCCTCCGGGCCCCTCCCCGACGGTCTGCTCTGGGTTTCAGTCCAGTGCACGTGGAATCAGACAGCCGAGCAGAACCAGGTCTCTTGTCCCCCATCGCCAATGGCAAGGAAGGAAAAGCAGAGGCAAAAATCTCAGGCAGAGGAATCTGCAATTTCTGCACATTTTCCATCAGGCCTCCTAACTGTTCCTTCTCCTCAACAGGAGTCTGCCAGGCCGACTCCGCTTCCCGCTTCCGAGCCTTGTACCTTGTGCTCCGGCCCCAGACGTGCGCTGGGGTCACAAGCACCTTTCCAGAGAGGCCCCCCGGCCGGGGGGGGGTGGCTGAGCCTTGAGCCCGCCAGCCTGCAGGACACTGTGGGGACAGAGCCACCCTCCTGTGAGTTTCCCATTGGCCTGCGCTCCGCGTGCCTCTCTCTACAGAAGGGACTAAGTCACCGAACCAGGAATACCCTCTGCTGGGAGATCAGCCGCTGGGGCGAGGCCACCAATAATAACCAAGTTCATGGAAATTTGCTGGGAGCTGCTGGGAGGCCAGCCTTCGCCAGGGGTCCCACCCATTCACATCCCCTCAGGCGGGGTTAGGCTTGTGCCAAGGGCTGGAGACAGAGTGTGGGATCTGGAGGAGACCAAGCCTCTCCGCCCGGCTGTTTGGAGGTGCGCGTGGGATGCCCAGAGGAGCGGGGGGGGGGTGTTCAGAGGTGTGTCTCTGTCTGAACTTCACAGAACACCCCTTCCTCGGGTGGGTGAGAGACGGGCCCCGCCTGGCACTAAGTGCACAGTTTCATGACTAAGTGCGGAAGTCTAGCGGGGCAAGCGCCCAGCCTGCGCGTCAAGGGTCTCGGTCTTGGGTGATTTCCCATGTTTTCTGTGGCATCCCGAATTCTCTTTGAAGCTCTTAATGGACCAGCGTTCAAAGGGTATTTTGATAATTTATGTCTAGCTTTCAGGGCCATTGTGAGAAGACTGGAATCAAGATGTCTTGATGGTGCATGACATCGATTCAATATGGAAAGATGTTCTCGAGTGGGGACCCCTTCTTTTGTGCCCTGCTCTGCAACGACAGGCCCTTCTCCAGAGGAGCCAGAACCGGACCGCCTGTGTTTTCATTTACTTCACCTCACTCTGATTCTTTTTTTTTTTTAAACAAATTTTAATATTTATTCATTTTTGAGAGAGAGAGAAAAGTGGGGAGGGGAAGAGAGAGAGAGAGAGGGAGACACAGATTCTGAAGCAGCTCCAGGCTCCGAGCTGTCAGCACAGAGCCTGACGTGGGGCTCGAACCCATAAACTGTGAGATCCTGACCTGAGCCAAAGTCGGTGCTTAACCAGCTGAGCCACCCGGGTGCCCCAGCCTCACTTTATCTCTCAGTTTTTTTGTTTTTTGTTTTTTTTTGTTTTTTTTCCCTCGGAAGGAAAGCTTTCCTTGAAAATTTAAGCTCTGGCACAACTAAATTGCACACTATAATCTTCCACTTGATTTTTGTCAGTTAAATTCACACCTCAAACGTAGACTTTTACCTCAGGCGACTCTTTTGATTCTTCCAGTCGATTGTGAATTTAGCGCAATGCGGAGCGCATATCCCTCTCTGGTAATTACTGGTTTATACATCCCTTCCTCTTCCCTTCAGGACCTTGCTGGCAAGTTTCTGCTCTCCTGGGCTTCCGGGAGCGAGATGAAACCTATCCTGTGCTGAGCTGTTGGTTCAGACAATGTCCTCAGGGCTGTGGGGTTTGTTAAATGTCTTCCAGATCCTTCTTTGTGTTTGGTCAGGCTCAGGTGCTGCCGCCACTGCGGTCCGCTGCTCCTTGGACGTTCGTGTTGAGAGAGCACGTAAGTGAGGCTCCTTGGGATTCTGGTCCATTCTGTGCGTCTCCGGGAGGGTCCCCTGACCAGCAGGACACAGAGGAGTGGTGGCACCTGCTTCTGCCCATCCCCTCGGGAAACAGCAGCTGACGGGTCTCACTCGGCCCAGCCTCCCCTGCACCTGCTGCAGGTACATGTGCTCTGGCCGGTGGCATCGCCAATGTGTCACCTGCTCTGGGTGCGGGGGTCCCTGCTGGTGGGGGGCTGTGCGGGCATCTGCGGCTGCACCGACCCTGGGGGCTGGCTCCCTCCTGGGGCCCCACGGCTCTTGGTGATGGTCTCCCTGCTTCTTTTACCTTTGCCCAAGAGTGTCATCAACTTTCTCATGAATTGTCTTTAGGACAGCAATTTGGAGGCAGAAAGGGAGATAAATTTAGAGGTAGAAAGAGTTTCTAGAGAAGGAGCAAAGAACAGACAGGTTTGGTGTAAATCATGGAGATGCCGGCTTGTTCCCGCAACGACGCCGTCCCATGTGGGCTCTTCCCCCCAAGGGGTTCGGTTCCTCCTCCTTGCCCTCTTCACATCCCCCCTGGGACGTGTCTCTGCACACAGGGTGCAGGTGAGGTGACCGGATGCCTTCCGCCCAGCCTGGTCAGCTGCCTCCCCACCCCCATGGAGGCAAATATGTATATATATATATATATATTTTTTTAAATATTTTTTAATTTATTTCTAGGAGAGAGAGAGAGAGACAGCGTGAGCAGGGGAGGGTCAGAGAGAGAGGGAGATACAGACTCTGAAATCGGCTCCAGTCTCTGAGCTGGCAGTCAGCACAGAGCCCGACGCAGGGCTTGAAGCCACGAACTGTGAGATCATGACCTAAGCGAAAGTCGGACGCTTACCCGACTATACCCAGGCGCCCCTGTATATTTCTGATGTTTCTCTCCACTGGTGGACCTTTCCAGGAACTGAGCGGCTCATGGAGTCCGGATCGGGCTGGGCAGAATTGAAAGCAGACTCCAGACTCCAAGCTGTCAGCACAGAGCCTGATGCGGTGCTCGAACTCAGGAACCGCAAGATCATGACCTGAGCGGAAACCAAGAGTCAGACGCTCAACCAAGTGACCCCCAGGCGCCTCCGCTGGCTGATTGCTTAGAAGCCCGTGGCTTTGGAGGGCTGTCTGGCCAGGCTGGAGACTGGCCCCTGAGGAAGCACTTGGTCCGTATGGTTAGAGTTGCAACCTCGGGGGGACCTGAGGACAAAGAAGGGGCTAGAGGTGGGGTGATGCTCCCTGGAAACAGTGCTTGTGTGCACATGTGTGTGCATGTGCGGAAAGACATGTGCACACACGCGAACACACATGCACATGTGTATGAACACACAAGCACACATAGACATGCGGACACACATACACACGTGTGAATACACATGCAGACACTAACACACGCGTTTTCACACACATGTACACGTGTGTATGCACCCGTGTGTACACACATGCAAACACATGCAAACATATAGAAACACACCTGTACACACATACACACGTGTGCATTGGCAAGTCACACATATGCCTTGCACACACATGTATGTGCACGCAAGCACGCACACACACACATACACACACACACGCACAGGTATGTCCCAGCCTCCAGCCCCATTCTCGGCCTTTTCTTACCAAAACACCCTGAGTCTGTGTAGGAGGGGCAGGGCTTTCTCTCCAGATCATTTCAAATCATCAGCCAGCCAGGAGGGTGGCCCACGGTTTGCACGNATGTGCATTGGCAAGTCACACATATGCCTTGCACACACGTATGTGCACGCAAGCACGCACACACACACATACACACACACACGCACAGGTATGTCCCAGCCTCCAGCCCCATTCTCGGCCTTTTCTTACCAAAACACCCTGAGTCTGTGTAGGAGGGGCAGGGCTTTCTCTCCAGATCATTTCAAATCATCAGCCAGCCAGGAGGGTGGCCCACGGTTTGCACGGCCCCACACTTCGGTAACTTTGGCCAGACCCTTGCGGGGGGCTAAGTATAGTTGTCTTCGAATCTGAATATTTGGCTGTCTCTACAGAAATGCAAGCTTTTGCCCACCGCAGTGAGGGGAAGCTTCCATGTTCACACGGCCTTCTCCCTCTGCCTCTGGAGCCCAGCGCCGGGCTGGAGCCCTCATTTTGTGAGCGAGGAGCCCTCATTTTGCCCAGATGAGGAGGAGAGCCCCCCCCCCCACCCCGGGGCAGGCGTCAGTGTGGAGGAGGGCGCAGGGCTCGGGTGGGGCCACCCCAGTGCACCCATGGGCCCCGACTGCTCTCCCTTCCTCCTTGCGGCCGTCCCCGGCACTTCCCTGGGCCCCGTTTGCTGGGAGCAATTTGTTCGCCGTTACGGAAAATCAGTTTTAACCTCCGAACGGTGGCTCCAAACGAGATTTCCCAGTTCCATCTGAAAACGTGATAAAATAAGTCTTCGTGCTGACAGCCCCCATGTAGACCATTTGGAAAACATCAAAGGCTGAATGTTAAGTGTTCGTTCCTAATGCCCCGTGTGCAGCGCTGCCCCGGATAGTCGGCCCGGCCTCTCGCAAACCTTGCTCTCCCCGCCGGACGGGAATTGATAATGGCCCAATGAGCTTCTGGGCCTCGAGCTCCCTGGAAGCCCAGGGCTCTAGTCTGGGAAAGTCCGAGCTCCGATCTGAGACAGCCCGCTGTGGGCCCCAAGCTGAGACTCACACCCTGGGTGCAGGGGCCACCACCCGAGAGTCTAAGAGGAGGAGAAATCTAATAGTGGTTACTTCAGAGTCTCTTTTTCCAGGTAATTTGCGGCCTGGCCTTCCTTTCCTGGCTCTTGACCCACTTTCGGCTGGTGAATTAGTATTCTTTTTGGGGTAGTCATTTTACTTCGAGGACAAACCAAGCCCAACAGGCACGGGTTAATTTGCAAGTGTGCCCTCCGCCCTGTGCCCTGTGGTACAGCTTTCCCCTCCAGCTTGCTCTGCCCCCCTTCTCATCTCCTGTGTGGACATGGGCTTCCGGTCCTGCCCCCCTCCAAAGGGTCACAAAATAGAGGCACGATCTATGGCGGGGGCTGAACTTCAGATGGGACAGCGAGACGGGACAGTGGGCCCTGGGTGGGGGTGGGGAGGAAACAGAACGGGTGATGGAAATACTGGGTCCCCGAGGTGTTTCTGGGGAACAGCCCTGAGCAGAGGAAAGGAGCACGTGCTCTGAGGGGTCTGTTCTTGCCTCTCCCACAGCTCAGCTCTCTGCCTTCCAGTGGAAAATGCTACCAGGTGGACAGACGTGGCCTGGCTGGTCCTTCTGGCACGCAGCTCCCAGCCCAGGCCACCCCACTCACGTCTCAGAGCCCCAAGAGGTCCCACACGCGATGAAATCTATTAACTCCCCATTTTCTTTCTGCAATTGTGGGTCTTTCTCTGAAAATGCAGCGGATGGCTCTTCGAAAGCTTGTTTAGCCATGGCTCAGGGAAGCCCTCCCTGCCCGGAGACTCCCATTGGAAATGTCTGAAAGACCTGCATTGGTTGGCACCCAGGCAGCCCTGCCCCTGGGAGCTGCTCAGTGGATGTTTCTGGAAATGAGAGCTGCCTTTCCAGCTCATGCCAAGCAGAGCGAGGCTGGATGGGTTGTGTGGTGTGGCCAGCCACGGGGATACCCTCCTCTCTCTAAGGACAGGAACCAGCGAGGGGAGGGAACCCTGTGCTGCAGCAGCACCACCCCGGCCCTCCCTCACCCCCAGCACACTCTGAGCTCCGTCAAGGTCTGCGTGCTCCCTTCCAGAGCAGGAACCTGGCCCGGCACTCTGCCCCTCCCTGCAGCTGGCCCTCATTCACACATCCCTGCCTTCTTTCTCCAGCCAAGATGGGACGTTCTCTGAGGGGATCAGTGGTTCTAGAACTTTCTTTCATACCTTGCACAGGCTGAAATGGTGTAGACACCAGGCTGGCCAAGTAGAAGTTAGTTGTGCCCAGTATGGACTCAAGAGCCTCAACACAGAGGCTGTAGCCTCACCTGGTCACTGCCCCACGGAGCTCTGGCCTTGGCCACACGTGGGCCCCGTCGTGTGATGACCTGGGTTAGCTCTGGTCACTGTGGCAATCATGGTGAGTAAATGGTTGGGGGACAGGATTCTGAGATGTGGAGCACAGGAGACCCCGCAGCTGCTCTAACAGCTCCCACCAGCACAGTGGCCTGAAACAGCCCATATGGACTTGAACAGTTCTGAAGGTCAGAATCAGCAAATCGGTCCCACATGCCTATAATCAAGCTGTTGGCAGGACTGTGTTCCTTCTGGAGGCTCCCGGGAAGCATCTTTCCTTGCCTTTTTGAGCTTCTAGAAGCTGCCTGCCTTCCTTGGCTGGTGTCCACATCACTGCAACCTCTGCCTCCATCCCCATCTTTGACTCTGACCCTCCTGCTTCCCCCCTTCACATATAAAGACTATATGTGATGACGCTGGGCCCACCAGGCTCACCCAGGATAACCCCCTACTCAGTATCCTTCACTTAGTCACATCTGCAAAGCCCCTTCCATCTGGCCGAGTGAGGTAAGGGTTTAGGGACAGAACGTGGAAACCTTTGGGGGGCAGTATTCTGCCTACTGAAGAGGCACCAAAATACGAAGGCAAAGCCAAGGGCAGGAGGAGGCATTACCAGAGGTAGCAACACGACTTAAAAGAGGTGGCTAAGAGTTGGCATCTGGGGAGAGAGCTCTGCTGACTTTCGTTTCTGGGTGTTTTCCGTTCCTCCGCCTTGTTAATTTCCTTTCTTTTTCATTCAGAAGTTTGAACTCTCTGCCACATACACAAACTGACGCACATGCTATTTCTTTTTTCCTCTTTTTTCTTTTTAATTTGGCATTTATTGAAGCTGATGGAGTGAACTGGATAAGAGTACCCCAGAGTAACCGACGTGCCACTTAAAATATTGAACATCCATTTAGGGAAAAAAACTGTACTGAACATTTGGTCCCATCACACCACACGGAGCTCAGCTCCCGCACTCTGGGGTCTCAGGCAGAGAGCAAATTCCCCCATCTCCAACCTTGGAGACCCAGGCATGTTTCTCTGCTGGAGAAATGGTTCGTCCCAGAGAACAAGGTCATTAAGCAAAGTTAGTGACAACAAGAGCAAAGGGAAAGTGACAGCCATGAGTGGGTCCCAGGGAGAGGGTTCCCCGGAGGCTTCTTAGCAAGCCGATGCCCACTGAGAGGCGGTGAGACTACATGGGGTTGGGTGCCCCCAATTACACGAAGTTCTACAACTCTGGGTTCCTATTTTCCAGTAGAATCCTATGATATCTTAAATATGTTGGGTAATGTTGCATCGGCAGAGAAGGATACTCAAGTCTTTCATTTTTTAAAATTCTAGATAAAGCATTTCACAAGAAACAGAAGACTGCTGCCCCACTGTCACTGCAACGCACACATCCCCAAGGCTGTGCTTAAAGTCTGCATCTCTGCTATTTTGTTTTTTTGTTAAATTTTTTAAATGTTTTATTTATTTCTGAGAGAATGGGAGAGACAGCATGAGCAGGGGTGGGTCAGAGAGGGACGGAGATACAGAATCTGAAAGAGACTCCACGCTCTGAGCTGGCTGTCAGCACAGAGCCCGACATGGGGCTCGAACCCACGAACCGTGAGATCATGACCTGAGCCGAAGTCGGATGCTCAACCGACTGAGCCACCCAGGTGCCCCCAGCATCTCTGCTATTTTGTAATATCATTACGAAGAGTAAAGCCAGTACCTGTACCTCTGTGCAAATGCATGATGAATTCTGGCGTTTTGGGGCAAGGCTGCCTCAGGACTCCAGGACCGACCTGGAGTTTACTATAAGCCCTGGACTCTGATGCCACAGGGGCATATATTAAAACCCTCAGAAGTTCAGCTCCTGACTTGAATTTCATCGTGCATGAAGATGCGTGTCTGGTAAAACAAAACAAAGCAAAACAAAACAAAACAGCATTTTCTCCACTGGCCGGGCTGAAAGCACACCACAGGCTAACCTCCAGCTGCTGCTGTTTTGCTCACATTCCCAGCATTCGCTGAGAAATCCAGACCTGCACCAGTGGATCCCGCCAGCAAGAACCGGAAGATGTGGTCAGGCCTCGGAAGGATGAGGCTAAACCTGGACAGGAGCCGCAACATCAGGCCAGAGGCTCTCATTTCATTTCAATGAGTTTTCCCGTTGCAGTCGTGGGTAAGGACTCAGGGTGATGAAACCGCTTCCAACGATGGCTGCTGGGATGGTCCTTGGGGGTAAATGAGAGCGCCGAAAGGCAGGGGAGCCTGGGAAGCCAAGGGGCATCCGGTTCCAGCTGCTGATGGCTGGACTCTGTGAACCGTGCCCTGCACAGCAGCGGAGCCAGGCTCACAGAACCTGATGGAGGCCCCTGGGTCATCTCCTTCGACCTTCCATCTTGGCCGGCGCCTGACAATGTCTTTTGTTCTTAAGGAAGTCGGATGTCAAGATACATGCTGTTTGGAGTTATTATATGATCATCAGGTTATTATAAACTTTATACTTCAATATTTGGTGAGAACTCAGTAGTTTCTCATCATTTTATTGCCTGATAGATGGCCATAGCCAGGATGCTCAGGTCACTTTAGATTTCAATCATTAATAAAATATGAATGCAGGGATGTCTGGGTGGCTCAGTCGTTTAATTGTCTGACTCTTGATTTTGGCTCAGGTCATGATCTCATGGTTCATGGGATTAAGCCTCATGTTGAGCTCTGTGCTGACAGCATGGAGTCTGCTTGCGATTCTCTCTCTCTCTGCCCCTCCCCTGCTCTCTCTCACACATACTCTCTCTCAAAATAAATAAATAAACATTTAAAAAATATGAATGCACTGATTTATTTGGAAATTTAATCAGTAACACTTTTCATCTTGGATACTGTGCCTCATGAGTCCAGCAATTCAACTCTTGAGAGAATAACATGGGTGACTGGCAGAAAGTTCTCGAAAGTTGAGCCGATTCTGTCAAGCCTGTCTCCATACCTGCCTGAGGTTGTGAAAAAGAGAAGTCCAAGAGTGTCGTCTTCCCACCATCAAAGTCATATCTACAACCGGTTTCCACGCCTTTACTGGCACCTTCCGCACGTGTTTGCAGCTCTCACAGCTGAGTTCTAGTCCCTAACTTGTGCCCATGCAGGTTATACTCACTGCTCAGTTTAATTCAGTATCTCAACATGGTTAGCCAGCTGCATTTCACTCACACTGGTCTTCCTTCCTGCCTTTGAAGTTTTCTGTTTCCTGATCTGAGCTGCATGTCACTCCGTGGTCCACAGGTGTCACCCCGGCTGCACAGTCACACCAGCACTGGGCACTCAATTAGAACGGTTTTGTCCAAATCCTGGGCTGGGGCTCAGGGAAGCCATTAGGAAGAGTGTCCCCATGTGATGGGAAGACACAGCCTCTGCTTTCTCTCTTCCTCACTTTGTCTGCCTTTCTTCAACCCGGATTATGTAAATCAGCCCTCAGAAATGCATAAGAAGTTTCAGCTCGGTCAACAGGTGTGTGGAAAGGCAAACAGTCATCACAGTCCTAAGTTACCAGTGCTCCCAGAGCGTGACCGCATGTACGTGGACAAGGCTACTTTCCTGCCGTCCCTGGACGTGGCACATAGTGGTTGGAGGGTCACAGGTGAGGCTGAGTCTTGGGGAAACTCATTAATGTATCCAAGAGTTTTGTTTCTTTGTTTTATAATCTAATTCACATTTATTTTTTAAATTATTATTATTATTATTTTGATTCAAGTTAGTTAACATACAGTGTAGTCTTGGCTTCAGGAGTAGAACCCAGTGATTCATCACTTACATACAACACCCACTGCTCATCCCAACAAGCTCCCTCCTCAATGCCCATCACCGTCTAGCCCATCCCTCCCTCCCCTCCAGCAAACCCTTGGTTTGTTCTCTGTATTTAAGAGTCTCTTATGGTTTGTCTCCCTTCCTGTTTTTATGTTATTTTTGCTTCCCTTCCCCTATGTTCATCTGTTGAATTTCTCAAATTCCACATATAAGTGAAATCATATATCTGTCTTTCTCTGACATTTCGCTTAGCATAACACATTCTAGTTCCATCCACATTGTTGCAAATGGCAAGATTTCATGCCGAGTAATACTCTATCGTATTATCTTCTTTATCCATTTCTCAGTCAATGAACATTTGGGCTCTTTCCATAATTTGGCTATTGTTGATAGTGCCGCTATAAACATTGGAGTGCATGTGCCCCTTTGAATCAGCATTTTTGTATCCTTTGGATAAATACCTAGCCGTGCAATTGCTGGCTTGCAGGGTTGCCTTATTTTTAAATTTTTTGTATCTAAGAGTTTTATTTAGATTTTTTTTTTATTATTAGAAGTAGAATTCTGTGATGTTGAAGCTATGTGGGTCCTTTTGGAGCATTTCAGGGATCAGATAGGACCGATTCACAAAGGTATCTGTGTGCATTTAGGAGCAGCTCAGGGGCTCCATCAGTCACTTAGGTGTGCCAGAGCCAGATTTCCCTCCCACTGGGTTTAGGGTCCACGCTGAGTCTGGGATGATCTCATCTCAAGGTTGCTAACTTGTATCTACAAAGACCTTGCCTCCAAATAAAATGACACTTTGAGGAACCAGGGTACCCAAGACCATTCTTTCTTGAGTTCTTATGTAATAGAGACTTCAGGATGAAAAATCCACACTGGAGAAAAATGCCCCCCCCCCCCCCCAAAGCAGGCAATGGCAGAGGAGAGCTCACCTGGGACCCACCTCACTTGCGGAGTGCCCTGGCTGGTGACAGGTGGCAAACTGCACTCGTTCCCTCCTGTGTCAGATTCTCCTGCTCCCTGAGGGGCACACACACTGGTTTCTACCTAAGCCGCTCAACCTGACCGTGTCCCCCATAATCCACTACCATGCACCTTGCTAACTCCTAGCTGCCATCTTTGCTCAGAGATTTATCAAAAGATGCCTTTTGGGATAAATGTTTGGCCAAAATGCTCATGGGACAGAGGCACACTTCTTTCTGTAACAAACATAAATGATCTTGTTTAGGGGGGTAACGTCTCTCCCCCTTTGATTTTTTTTAATGTTTTATTTATTTCTGAGAGAGAGAGACAACGTGAGCAGGGGAGGGTCAGAGAGAGAGAGATACAGAATCTGAAGCAGGCTCCAGGCTCTGAGCTGTCAGCACAGAGCCTGACGTGGGGCTCGAACCCACGAACCATGAGATTATGACCTGAGCCGAAGTCAGCCACCCAGCCACCTGAGCCACCGAGGCGCCCCTCTCCCCCTTTGATTTGTATTTTAATTGTGAATTAGAGAATGTTGCTGTATTTTGAGGATACGTGTAGTATTTCATCACCTGTCTCTTCCGCCCTGGGAAAGAAGTTCAGGGATGCACCTGCAGGTTACTTTCCATTCAAGATGTTTAACTGGCCAAGTAGACTTTTATGTTGCATTTTCTATTCTAGAAGAAGTTCTAGATTGCAGCTGATAGGTAATCGGCACTGCTTTAAATCTGTTAGCACCTATTCCCCGTGGAGCAAGCAGGTTTTTCTGTTTTTTCTTGAATTTCTCTCTGAGACACTCAGAGCTACGAGACTGGATTTGGGTTTAATCCATGCCCGATGTTGGCCAGTCCTTGAGAGAGTAAAATGAAAAAGTGAGGTTTTTCAGGGGGAGATGGATCATACACTATTTTTAGCAAAACCGTAAGGTGGCATTAGCAATTCTACTTGAGGAAAAATTTAAATAACACTGCTTATTTAGATAATCAGCTCAAATCCTTAAAAAACAACGCATAAGAAAAGGGTACGATTTCCCACTCAGCAAACTAACTAATTAATAAATAAATAAATACAGAGGACAAGGCTGCTGGAGTCCATGTCCCCAGGAGAACTTTCCTGAACTAATAAGGTCTTTGAGGAGACACAGAAGGACATCAATGAACAGGGAAGGGGGTGTCTTTCTGGGTGTGTGCGTGGTGTGTCAAAACATGGACGCTGGCAACTCTGCATGTTTACAGCAAGAAATGACAGTGAAGGTTTGCAACCAGAACTCAGAACTGATTTAAAAAAAAAAAAAAATCAGCGGTAAGTACAGTGTAGGGCACAATCGCAGAGCTTAGAAATTCGATGGCCCACTAGAGCCTGCTGTCTGCAGCTCCATTCTCGGTGCCTCTGGAAGGCCCCAGAGCCCCCTCATCATTCATCTGCCTTGGGCCTCTTCCAAGTTGTTGCCCCTGCATCCAGGGCCACCCTACGTAGCCAGGGCCCAAGGTCAGAGAAGTCAAGCGCCTCACCCCAGCTCCCCTGGCGGGTGACGTCTCCTGACTTCCCGCCCTCGGCTCCTTTCAGCCACAATTCTCAGCTCCTACCAGAGATGAACAAGTTCACTGTCAATTACTCAATGGCAATTAGTCCCAAAGTCGATCATGTACAGAATCAAAGCAAATGATGTAAAACCTGAAATGGGACAATAAAAATAGAATGAGACACCCGCACACGACAACGCATTGACGGATCTCAGAGCTGCTTGGTGGAAGGAAGGGAGCCAGAAACAAAAGCTTGCAAAAGGCTATGATTCCATTTATAAAAAGCTTAAACTCAGGCAACACAAATCCATTTTGCTGAAATGACAATCGTGGCTCCTCGTGGGGTAGGTGTTGATGGAAGGGGTGAGGAATTCCCCAGGGTGCTGCGTGTTCTGTACATGGGTTACGGCCACACGGGTGCACACATACAAAACAACCCCTCACACTCTACACTTTGGATTTGCTCACTTTTCGCTGTAAATTGCACCCCGTGGGGTGAAAATGACAACGTACAGCTACCAGACCAATCAAAGCAGAGGAGAGTCGCATAACTTACACTACCATTTCTCACATTTTTGCAAAACATCCTCACGTGAAAGTGGAATTGGAGTCGTGGTAGGGATCTTTTTATGTGCGCTTAAAAAAATAAAAACAAAATAACGAGATTTTGGAATGTTAGTTTTGAGCTGCACGTTCGGAGAAGGATACGGCTGTATTTTTTTTTTAATGGAGTCAGTGAAGTTTCAAATAGAATGGATATTCACTGTAAATAAATCATTCTTCAATTCCTTCAATGAAATTAATTTCGCATTCCTATTATTGCCCGCAATTCAATAACTGCTGTGGCTGGTCCAGCAAATATCGTTTTGCTAATGAATACAATCATTAGTGTTGTTTTCATTTTACAGTAAGCCATTATTATTACCTTCTTTTATCTGAATGCATATAAAGTTGCAATAACTTGGTTTCTCTCCCTGCAGAATCCAATTGTCACAATCATCTTCTGACACTCAACTCGCCCAACCTAGACACGGTCATCCCCAGAGAAAAACATCTGGGGAAAGTTTCTATGGAAAGTCATTTTATTTTTCCCAAGTTGGCCCCTTAACCTTGGAAAACTTTGGGAGTAACACATCACCAACCCACTGCATCAAAATTTATTATTGAGTTCTAAATGTTTCACCAATTGTTTACTATTCCATGCTGTGGGATTCCAGAAACAACCTTTACCTGACACCAAGACTTGAGGGGAGGGAGGGTGAGGCTGTATTCTCATTTTGTTGCAAGCAAACTATAACTAGCTGGCTAATTGTTCTTGATTTTTATTACAGCAACAGGGTGTCCATTGGCCCAAAGGCCTAGCATTTGTTAAAGGACAGTTGAGATCCTTCCAATTCTTGCTCCAAACTTCCTACGGTGTCTGCAACACGTGTGCCCATGTAGCACATTTAAACAAAGCGCTGAGGAGATCATGCAGACCGTGTCAGGCAGGTAGCGCGGCCTGGCCGTGCTTTGGACAAGTCTTGTCATTTAGAAGCTTCCCTGGGTTGATGGGGATACCCAGGGCCACATGGGGACGTCTCCCCCAAAGCCACCCACACGGTGCGCCTTTAGCTTCCTCCTGGACCCTGGCCTGTGTATGAGGTTTTCTGACTTCTCTGGGGCTGCAGGCCTGGCGGAGGCCGCGGCGCTCCCAGTCAGCCCGGAGGGTCCCCTCCATGCTCCTCATGCCACACATGACTGAGCAGAGCCCCACCCACTCAGGAATGCCCTCAAGACCAGTGTTCGTAGCAAAGTGGCTAACCAGCCTAACAGCAGGCTCTGGCCGTAGAAACATTCTAAGGAACAAAGGCGGTGATTGCCTATAGGTCAGAACTGTCCTCATCAAAGACGAGTGAAAAGTTCAGCCACAGGATGCAGAGGCGGTGTTTTTGAAGGGAATGTTAATGGCTGTGGGGGTGACAAGCAAGCAGAAACATGAGTAACGTAGCCCAGAGCCCTCTGGAAAGGTTCCTGTCATTCGGGGGACTCCACCAGATCATACGCCTCTGATTTTCCCAGTAACGGTCACATGAGAAGAAAACACATAAACTAACCCCGAACTATGGGGTTTGCTTTTTGCCACTAATTGGTGGACTGATTAATTAGGCTTCCCAGGCAGAAACAGCCCTGCTGCCAAAGGCGCCCCTGCACCACGCAGAGATCTCGGGGAAGGGGGGACGGAGTCGGGTTGGCCAAAAGCAAAATCAGGGGCAAGGGGAGGAGAGAAGATTAAATGGGGCTGAAAGCTTGTGACAATGGACAGGCAGGCGTCCCTGAGGCCAGGGCAGAGAGGCTCCCTGGCGCCAAGTTTAAGTTAAACAGATCCTCTGACCCCAATCAGGTGGGCTCCGAAGGTCACAGAGTGGCCCTCCAGTGACCAGGGAAGTCTGAAGGGGAACCAATTGGTGTCCATGGTGGTAGTGTCTTTTAAGGGCGTGCTTAACCTGGAGGAAACTTCCAGATGGGGAAGAGACAGCAGAGAAGAGCCTCGTAAAGGGCTACATGTCAGCAGGGCTGGTGCCCACCGGCCTTGACTCCACCTGAGATTGTGGGACAGTCAAGTCCCCAGGAGGAAGTGTCACAGTGTGGATACTCTGAGAACACAGCTTCTGGGAAAGGAGACGCTGGTAGGGGAGGGGTCACAGGTTGGGAGCAGCATGGCGGGAAGAGGCAACGCACCAACCTCCCCATGGATCCAAATCTACGTCCCCGGGGGTCAGAGCCACATCCTCCCTGTTGGCAGAGGACTGGCCTTCTTGGCCACAAGCTCACTTATCCATCCCACCAGGCTGGCCAAATCTTCAGGATCAAGTTCGCCAGTAATTTCTTTTCCTTATTGACTAACTCCCACAACAAGAGCCAACACAATATTTAAAAGAAAAAAAAAAAAAGCAGAAAAGGGGAAAAGAAGCTGCTTTTGGATGTTTAGCAGATGAAGAATATTTTTAGTTCCAGCTTTCTCGATTCCCAGAACCAAAGACGCTCGCTAACCGTGCTTTTCTGCGACCGTTCCCTTCTGACAGGAAAGCAGAGGCCATACAGGGAGGGTGTGGATTACATTTGCAGACATCCCGGGCTTTTGTTTTGTTGAAAAGGGCAAGCGACTTTGTCTGATTTAAGCCCCTCTGGCTTAGAACTTGGGCATGGAGGGGGGCACTTGTGGGGATGAGCACTGGGTATTATATGGAAACCAACTTGACAATAAACTATTTGTAAAAACAAACAAATAAATAAATACTGTCAATATTAAAAAAAAAAAAAGAACTTTGCAAAAGCCAAATCCCTTCTGGAAGATGCTGTCTTTTCTGTGCTGCACGGCCATCAGACCTTGGTAATGTTCTAGAGAAATGAAAAATCTTCACTCCAAGAACTCAGACCTGCTGCTCACGGTGGAAGAAAAGTGATATTCAAAGGAATGGACACAATAAAAATACCATTAGCATCCAAGTAAATCCTTTGCCAAGTTTTCCATTACATGAGCTACCACCGAATAAATCATGGGACTTCTTTTATCAAAGAGAAAATCAATGATATCAGGAACAATTAAATTCCTCCACAGCCTTGAGGTGCAACCGTTACCGAAAATCCTTTAAAGAACAAACGTGAATGAAGCAACATGTCAGATGAGGCTTGTTGTTTTCAAGTGCTCTATGCACGAGGCCTTCAAGTATGTATGTGGCTTCAAAAGCAGTTTTAGTCTCGTAAACACACAAGAGTGTTTACCGTCTTCTCTTCTTAACACTTAATTGTTCAACTGTATTCTGAATGCTGAAACACTCTCGACTTCTTTGAGGCTCCCGAGGAATAGCCTTGTCTTGAGTGTCGTCATCCTTCAGGGAGGGCCAAGCTGCTGTCAGAGATGTGCAGCTAGCATGGGGCTCTCGCCCGACACCTGGGCTCGCGGGACACACGGCGATGGCTTCCTCACAGCAGGTTTCCAGAGAAGAGAAATGGGGCAGAAAACACGACGCTGTCCGTCTGGATTCAGAATCCACAGCCCATGCGCTGTTTTGTAGTTCTAGATGTTTCTGGGCATCGAGGTGTCCCCTATCTGTCTCTCCTTCCTTCATGCCTACCTCGTCTGCGGCTGATCTCGGACTGCATGAGCTTTGCGATTGCTGGGGGACGGGCTCATCAGATGCTGAGTGTGGCCGAAGGCACGAAGCACCCTTGGCAGTGGGAGCATCTTCACGCTCTGCCTGACTCGAGACGGTGCTGGCCTGGCCCACAGCACCTGCTCACTCACCACGGATCGGAGATAATATGTTAAAGGGTATTTTCAGATGTATTTTCATAACATCTAAGTCCCGTCGTCCTCAGGCTCCTCGACGATCGAGGCAGTGGGCGCCGGTGCTGTGCGGGAAGGGCAGGCAGCCGGGCCTGCGAGGAATACAAAGCCGGTTTGTCTGTTCTGACTGGCAAAGGACCGGCGAGTCCCTAGCAAACAAAGGTTTTTGAAAGTTCTAGGGAGAAAGAGGATTTACTAGGTTCCTTTAGCTACCACACAAAGGGCCAGATCACGTGGTTTCACCATAACCCTGGTGTGGAGTTGTCTCAGGATGTGGATGCAGGAAGTCTTTGTCACCCAGGGATGAAAGGTGACACCAGGTTGGAGGTACGTTGGGGGAGAAGGCAGATGCAGGTGGGCAGGGGCGGCAGATGGCAGGTCCCTGGCTGTCTCCCCTTCCTGGGGCTTTGGTATTCTAGAGTGTGGAGGGGACAGTGGCAATACTCTAAAACATGGGGACAGGGATGACACTCGAATACTGAGATAGGGATGGCACTTGAACATGGGGACAGGCATGGCACTATACAACATGGAAGAGAGGTGTCACTGTAGAATATGGGGACAGGGATGTCACTCGAGAACACGGAGACAGAGATGACACTCAAACCTGGGGACAGAGATGGCATTATACAACATGGTCGACTGATGTCACTCTAAACATGGGGACAGGGATGATACCCATAAATGGGGACAGAGGTGTCATTCTAGAACATGAAAGACAGATGTCACTCTAAAACATGGAGACAAAGATGACAGTCAAACATGGGGACAGAGATGACACTTAAACATGTGGACAGAGGTGGGCCCTAGAATATTGAAGATGGATGGCCCTCTAGAACATGAGGACAGGGATGACACTCAAGTATGGGGACAGAGTGGCACTCTAGAACATGGGAGGCTGATGTCATTCTAGAATGTGGGGACAGGGATATGACCCTTGCATATAGGGACAGAGATGGCACTCTAGAACATGGGGACAGTGGTCCACTTTACTGGCTGTCCCCAGGGAAGCCTTTAGGCCTCTAGAGAAGCTTGACACTTGACCCAAATCCTCAGAGACAGGGTACATGGAGGCTCCCCAGCAGGGTGGGGAGGGTGGCTAGAGGGGACAGTAAGAGGCAAGATACCTGGGTCCATTCTGCCTATGGGGGTGACGGGGAACCCCGCACTTCCTGAAGCCCTGGTGGGAGAATGGCTAGAGTCACGCTGAGAGGCCACCTTGTCAACAGGAACCTGGGACTGAGAATGACCTGAAAGCCTCAGGGTCCTGAACTTCAGCGAAATGAAGACTTTGCTGCTTTAACTTTAAAACTTGACCTACAACTCGAATGGATGGCTTCAGTCCTAAGGGGACTTACTAGTCTATGGAATGTTCCGAAGTTCATGAATAGCCTTTCCACCTTGAGCTAGCCATCCTGGGTGGTTGTAGCCGGCCCTTTCCCCTCAGCCAGATCTCCATCCGTGATTTTACAGAAAACTTTACGTTCCTCAAATATCGATGAACTCGTATGATGAGAAAGGGGAGACCTGGCACCCTGGGATCTCCTGCTGCATTTCTCTCCCAGCTGGAGCGCGTGGCGGAGGAAGGGGGGAGCCCTGAGGGGCTGCAGCCACATCACAACCCAGGTGCCTTCTGACTCCGGCTCACCCAGGATCAAGGGCCGCCAACTGGGGCTTTGATTTCACTTACTCGGCTGCTGAAGGATCTAGAAATGAAAGCACTTCTTTTCTAGTGAAAAGCATAGCATGAGTTTCACAGGAGGGAATGACCCTGGTAACCCCATAGGCCAGGGAGGACAGTGTGGGGAAGGGCCTGCTGCACATGGAGGGAGTAGTTTCTACCCCCATCTGTGCTGGGACATCCAGTTCCCTCTCATGGAGCTGGAGCAGGCGACGCCTCCGAGCCCTGACTGCCTGAATCCGTGTGCTTGCGCTTTAAGTGGAGGAGCAGAGAGATGTCTTCAGTTTGTACTGGATTATCTTCTCGGTGTGCAGCGGCCCTAAAAGACAAACTGAAAGCGAGGATTCATGGGGCCCCATGTGTGGCTCTTCCTCTCTGAGCACTGGCCGCTGCTGAGTGCGGGAGTGGGGGGCAGCCTGGTATAGACAGTGCCTCAGGATATGGGAAGCAGGAGCCCCAGGGAGAAGCCAAGTGCGTGGCCGTTTCAGAAGACACACTGGACAAGCCCTGTGATCTGCGGAAGCGGCTGGGTGGCAGCGGTGGGAGGCTGGGGCCACGGAGCGATTCAGGTCTTCTCCTTCCCACTGGGTCCCAGATTGGTGTGAGGAGCTCCTTCTGTATGCACAGCCTGGACCCCTGCAGACATTTGCCCATCGTCCCATTTTTCAAGAGTTAAACTGGCAGAATGTGTTGTTTTAGAGAAAAATGTTGTTTTAGGGGGGAAAAGGACCAATTTTGATAGGCGTGGTGTAAAAATTGTTAGACTTAGTTACAGATACCACCACAGGTGCATAACCTCACACCCTTTTAGTGGACAGGGGCAGAAAACATGACTGAAGGATGTACTAGTCTCCTAGTGCCACCGTAACAAAGATCGACACAGCAGGTGTCTTCAAGCACAGAGAACTGCTCCCTTACGGTTCTGGAGGCTGGAGGTCCAGGAGCAAGGTGTTGGCGAGGCTGGCTCCTTCGGGAGGCTCAGAGGGAGACCCTTCCTCGCTTCTGGTCGTTGCCTGCTATCCTTGGCGTCCTTGGCTTGTAGACATATATCACTCCAATTCCTGCTTCCATCTTCACACGGGCTTCTTTCAAAGATCCAGGCACTGAAGTTAGGGGTGATCTGGGATGATCCTGTCCTAACCACTTACATCTATCTGCAAAGACCCTGCTTCCAAAGAAAATCCCGTTCTGAGGTCTTGTGTGGACATGAAGTTTGGGGTCCTGGTGCGTCAGCTCAAGGGGTACAATGCTTGCCGGTGGGTATGAGGGCTCAGCCCTGAGCCATGAGAGCAGGACACTCTGGGTCTGGGGTTCAGGACTCATGGTATGATTTGGAGGCGGCAGTTCGGTGGTCTCCATTCTTGCAGTGCAGACTTTGTGGGACCCCAGTCCTCGGGCACCTGTCATGACCTCATTGCCGCCTCTGCTCTCGGGCTCCTGCTAGTGCTGGGCTGAGACCACATAGGAGACCTGGAAGGGCAGATACATCCCCCAGAGATGACTCGTGTTACCTCTTGTAGACTTGTGTTAAAGCAGATCCAAAATTTAGGCTACTAACGCCTTTATTATTATTATTGTAATGAAATGACCCTGCTTTCCTGTAAGAGAAACTTCTACTCAGCAGGTCCTCATAGGTCAGCACAGCAGAGATCCCTCTTGGGGGCCAAGGCTAAGAAGCTAGTGTGGTAAGAAGGAACCTTCCAGGCCATCAGAAGAAAACACGAGAGCAAGAGTTTTCACATCATCGGTCCCTTCTCCCCTCCACGGTCTCCAACCCAGCACGGTCTCTCTCATCTTCTTCCCTGTGTGGAGAAGTAGAATGGTTTTGCTTGTGTCCCTCAAATTCATTATGGAAATGGGCATTATTTATTTAAAAAATCTGCCATATTTGTAACATCAGCTCTTGTAACATCAGCTCTTGTCTTTCTCTGTCCCTATTGTGTGGTGCACAGTGGTGCACTATTCCTCCTGAAAAGTTGCAGGGAGGGGCACCTGAGTGGCTCAGGTGATTAAACACTGGACTCTGTCTGGATTTCTGCTCAGGTCATGATCTCACAGTTCCTGAGATCAAGCCCAGAATCGGGCTCTGTGCTGACAGATTCTCTCTCTCTCTCTTTCTCTGTCCCTCTCCTGCTTGTTCTCTCTTTCTTTTTCAAAAATAAATAAACAATTAAAAAAAAAGTAGTTGCAGGGAGCAGCTTCCCAGGTAGGCTTGAGAGAGAAGGGCTGGGAGACGTTATGGTGGGCAGGCCGCATGTGCGGGACTCCTGGCCCCCTACACGTGCCCATGTGCACACATGGGTCCTGTGGACGCCCATGGGCCAGTGTGGACTCTCGGGCCTCCTGTCTCCTTTGCTCTCCTGACTCACTGAAAATCGTGACTACCTCTGCTTCTTCTTCCAGGCCATCAGCGTCCCGACTGAGACAGTTTTTCCTGACATCAAGGTCAGAAGTGCGCACTGCAGCCCACATCACAGACGGGGAGCGTGAAGACTTAGCCTGCATCTCTCCCGCCAACTCTTTGCTTCTGCCCCCGCCTCCTCCATCTGGTCATCTCTGTGTCCTTGTTAAATACATAAAATATGTCATGCTCTGTGCTCATCTTTGAGAATCAGCAGACATTCTGGCTTTTTTTCATGGGAAACATGGTGCCCAGGAACCGCACTGCCTAAAACCCCAAGGGCTGGGCATCACGAGTCCTTGCACTGGGCACCGTGCTTCAACTCTCCAACTAACATGTCCTAAGGTTAGTGTATCTTCACTGTTAGTCTGCCAATGGGCATCTCAGGCCATGTCCTCAGACATGGAGATCAGTGTCATCTCTGGCAATGTGTGGTCCTAGAGCAAATAGTAAGAAATAAAACATTAACAGGTCTAAGAAGGAAGACTCACACCTTTATCTGTTTCATTTATAATATTTACTGATTTTAAAAAGTACCATAAACCTCATACCATAAATTTTTGCAATACAAGTGGCATCAAATGTAACACTCTCAAGGGAATCAGCTCACAACTCTCATTTTGCCCAAAGCTGGGCAGTGTGGTATGAAGTACGTGGAGCGAGTTCCTTAAAGTCTGAGAGTACTCACCAGTTTACAAAGCCAGAGACCGATAATATTGGGAGCTGAGGAAAATATGAGAGATTTATTTGCTTGATTTGCTTTGTGGTTGCTACCCGTCAACATTCAAAGTTAGTGGGGATTCCAGAGCCAGTATGTGATACTATTTTGTCCTCTCTGACCTTGTTCATTCTGTGAGAGGTGAAAAATAATCTAGCAGGGACTTAGTTGTGGATAAGCAGCCCCAAACAAAGATGGCCAAGAAGCTAGGCGAGATTACAACCAAAACCAAATAGCCTGGACGGAACCCTTCTCTTTCATACAACTTTTCACCAAAATAGGCAGAATTTACCCTCAAACATAGTAATAATCACAAACCAAGGACATATTCCCTTGTCATAGTAGGATAAGCCTTAACTTGGAGAATGTGATTCCAGAAGCAGGGTGGGTAATGAATTCACAAGGAGAGTCTAAAGACCAAAGTCTTCCACTATGATTACCGATGGCCACAGTTTCCTCTCCAGCTCTCTGAAGCACCAGAATAGTGATCAGTAACAGAAACAGTGGTGGGAGGCTGGATTTGATGGTTTATAAGGGATGGATTAAAACACTATCTTGGTTAATAAGAAGGGTGTCAAAGAATTTTGGCAATTTATAAATGGGTAAAGAACACAATCAAAGAGAATGCTCTTATTTAAAGAATATACAACAATGAAACAGTACAAAGCCCATGTAAAAATTCCTCAGTGTAAAAGGAAAGACAATATTCTATCACGTATGTATGTGTGTGTGTGTATGTGTGTGTATGTATATATATATATATATAAAGAAGATGTGATATGTGAGATATATACACATATCACATCTTCTTTATCCATTCATCTATGGATGGATATTTGGGTTGCTTTAGTATCTTGGCTATTGTAAATAATGCTGCAGTAAACATAAGGGTACATGTATCTTTTTGAATTAGTTTTATTTTTTTGTTTTCTTTGGGTAAATATTCAGTATAGTAGAATTACTGGCTCGTACGAATACTACTCAGCCATATAAAAGAATGAGATCCTGCCATTCGCAACAACATGGATGGACCAGCAGAATATGATGCTAGGTGAAGTAAGTCAGTCAGAGAAGGACAAACACCATATGATCTCACTTACATGTGGAATTTAAGAAGTAAAACAAACGAACAAACAGGGAAAAACAAAGAAGTAGACAAATTCTTAAATACACAGAACAAACTGGTGGAGAGGAGAGGAGGTGGGTGGGGGGCAGGGGCAAGAGCTGCAGGGATCTAGAGTACGTGCATTGTGATGAGCACTGAGTAATGTATAGAACTGTCAAATCACTACGTTGTACACCGGAAGCTAATTGGACACCGTATGTCAACCACATGTCAATAAACACATACATAAGTTAACAAGAAAAAGAAAAAGATGAGGATGTAAGCTGAATTGAAAAGATAAAGAATACACTGGAAAGAAGGTGTAGTTCAATAAGTAGAAGAAAATTGAAAATATTTATAGCTTTGCCTGCTCAAGGACATTAACAAAACTCTTGGACCGTGGGAATAAAGCCGAAAGATAAGACCAGAAAGGAAAATGGGCCGCTGCTTGATCCTGTAAGTAAATTTAAGTAAACTTAAATATTATGGCGTCAATTGGAAGCTTAATAGAAGCATGAGGAAGCAGACGCAACAACGGAGAAAGGCAAATTGATGAGGCAGAGGACGTGCTAGGTAGCGCCAGCCCACTGCGGAAGGGGGGCCGCGGGGTTGCATTCATTTGGAGTGGAGACTGAAAATATGGGAGATGAGAAAAATGCAGATTATGAATAATCAGAAGATCTGAGAAAAGACAGCAAATAAATGGAAACTTCTGGTGAGAGACACTCACTTGGGTGGAAGAGGAGGAATTGGAAAACTCAGTGGATGCGGAGACATTGTAAAGTTCACAAACTCAAAGTACAAAAGAGATTTCCATGAAACACCTAGAGAGAGAGAGAAAAATCAATTTGCCTGTGAAAGAGACAACAGAAGAAACAGCCCCCAGGGAAAACACAAAAAGAGCCAGCTGGCCCATCGACAACAACAAAGGGACAGACCCAATCCTTCTGGAAGAACGACACGTGGACCCCAAATGTGAAAGCCACGCATATAGTTGCTTATGTATGAAAAAATGGGGGGAAAAAGCTTAAATATGTATGAACTCATGAGGTAGATAAATTATTGATTCAATAAATATTTACAGAATCAACAATTCTTAAAATGTGAGTAGGAGAGGTGATCTTATTCAATGAATAGAGTCAAAAACTCCTAAATGGAGTTAGTCGGATTGGGAACCGACTGGCCGAATCGGTGGGCCTCTAAACTATGAAATCTAAACGAAATCACTCTTGTCAATAAGATTTCAACCCAAATCCAAAATGTAATTCTGGAGAGGAAAGCTACAGAATATTAGGAAATGATGATACAGCAACTACAGAAATTAGGCCACAAACCCTGAGTTTGCACACACGTGGGACACGAAGTGGTGGGGTGGCCTGGGGGTGGGCAGGATAAGGCATGACAGCATGTGACCTCCCCTTCAGTGCCGCAGACACAGTCAGTATTTCTTTACTTCTGACATTAAGAGATTGAGAAATACAGGTTTATTTTTTTTGTTAAAAATTCTTTTTAATGTTTTATTTATTTCTGAGAGAGATAGAGAGAGAAAGAGATAGAGACAGCATGAGCAGGGGAGGGTCAGAGAGAGACGGAGACACAGAATCTGAAACAGGCTCCAGATTCTGAGCTGTCAGCACAGAGCCCGATGTGGGACCGAAATTCATGAACTGCGAGATCATGACCTGAGTGGGACACTTGGGACACTTAACCAACTGAACCACCCAGGTGTCTGAGAAATATAGGTTTAAACAGGTTTCAACTGTAAAAGCGATCACTACCCAAAAGTGATCACTACCACACAGGTATCCAGAGGCAGCAAAATCAAAACCTGAGGAAGCCATGGATGTTATAACATCTGGGACAACAGTAATAAAATAAAACAAAATCAAAAAAGCCTTTCACTTAAAAAGGTGAAAAGTAAAGGTACATGGTCTTAGTATACCTATAAAAAAAACGAAAACACTCTCAGATTGGAACAAAACAGTAAACACCCGAATACTAAAGACACACCTGAAACAAATAAATCTTTCGGAGTCAAACATGTAACAGGTAACTATGAGCAAAAAGATAAACAGCCCAATTGAATTCAAAGCTATTAGCATGAATGGTTTTCCTTCTAAGCAAGGAGACAAAGGATAAAAAGAATGAAATATTCCTGTTATTAAACATACAGAACGGTAAGTAGATGTGTCAAACTCCATACTCTGAATAAGAATACTTTGCTTGGAATGTAGGCATCCTTGGAAAAATAGACTCCCATCCTTGACCCCCAGGTAGAAAAGTGTCAATCATTATTTTCTGCCCACAGGGTACCTCTGTGTGTGAAGAAATGACACACACAAACAAAGAAATAAAGCACCAAACAGAAACTAAAAAAGCAGAAACAAAAACGAGATCTGTAAGGGCACCTGGGCAGCTTAGTCAGTTGGGCATCCAACTTCAGCTCAGGCCATGATCTCGTGGTTCATGGGCTTGGGCTCCACATCAGGCTCTGTGCTGACAGCTCGGAGCCTGGAATTTCTTTGTCTCCCTCTCTCTTTGCCCCTCCCCTGCTTGCTCTCTCTTTCTCTCAAAAAAAAAAAAAAAAAAAAAAAAAAAGAGAGAGAGAGAAAGAAAGAAAATTTACAAAACTTAAAAACTAAAACAAGATCTCTAAAACATTTCATCAGTCAATGAGAAAACACCAAACTACAGTTACGTACCTTATAAAACATGATTGTAATGAGAGCACCTCGTCCTAGGAAATAGCAGATATGCCCAAAGTTACATTTAGAGGCTGAGTCGTGCTTTCTTCCCTTCTAGTACTGGACAGAAAAGGATCAAGAATGAATGAATTAGGAAAGAACAATTCATGAAATTGTTTTCTGAACAAAGTAGAAGGATAAAACTAATCATGATCAAAAGAAAAACGAAAGAATCTGAGTATTAGAAAAAATTTAGGAAGCAGGAAGAAAGCAGAAACATTGAAACACGTATCCAGCTGATTCTGTATAAGAAAAATGGGGGAAAACCTAGATAAGTCACTCACCAAAGTGACTGAGAAGGCCAATACACACATTTAGGATTGATATTTAGATGTAATCGGAGATACAGGAATGAGAAGAAATGAGAGACTATTTGGCATAATCTCCCACAATGGGATAAGGCAGACATTGGTAGATGAACGCAGAAGATTATTTGATAGAAGATACTTTTATGATGTCAAATACCTCATGTCATGTAAATTTTCTGTGCTCATATCATATGTTATATTATTATATTGTTATACTGATGGATACTTTACAGACTCACATCAGTCCTACACACACACACACACACACACACACACACACACACACACACTCAGTAGTTCTCCTCAGATTGCGTTCAAGGGATCCAGTGGGCACTTACCCACCAGATTTTGGGGGTGGTGATGGCGAGACTTCTCCATCCCTCTTCCAGGGGCCACAGGGGACTTTTTGTTTCCATTTTGGGACACGTTCAGTATCTAGAAGAAGGGCCTCCGGGAACTCCGTCTCCTTGCTCAGGAGGCTGAGACCGGCTTGGAATGTCTCCCGGGCCCCCGAGATCTTTTTCCATGTGCTGGGCTTCCTCTGCCAGCCCCAATCCAGGCCTTATCACTCTTTGCCTATATTTGACTCTTGGATGGAGATGCCTGTTGAAGTTCATGGAGCAGCTCTGCAAATGCTAAAGCTTTCATCAGCCTGCGCTGGGGGGTATTTGAGACCCAGAAATGGAGATTTGGCCTCATCCTGGGTCAAGGGAGTTCAAATCAGGGATTATATGGCATGAAGAGGAAAAATCACCTCACCATGTATTCTCATGTTTGCATAATGACTGCCTTTATGACCGGGCCTGTGAATGCCTTGATGATGGGTCCACGGATGCCTTAATGACTTTGGGGCGCCAGAGCTAATTTCGACCATACACACCCCAAGAGTGGCAGACAGTGGTTAGAAACCCACCTTAGTTTATTATTTCTAGATAGTGGGAGACAAATCTAGGAGGAGCAAGCTCATCATAGCAAAAACAACACCGGATTTTCACACTCAATGAGCTTGTATTCCTTGAGAATTTACAAAGGTAAATCCTGGGTGGCAATGGATGGAAGATGCTACATAATCCTTTCCTTCTAACCGTTTATAGCCTAGCTGAGAAAATAAAGCCTCCTTACCAGCCTTGTAGCTGTGATTGCTTTCATGCGCGCTAAGGTCGAAAGGGCAGTGTAGACAGTGCGTGGTCTGGAGTGGGAGGTGGAGCTCTCCTCGGGAGAGATGCTGTTCCACTGGGCTGGGAAGTAGGGCGAAGAGGGGAAGGAAGCACCTGGCAATGAGAAGTAGTTCAGGCGGGTAGAGTGGAGGGAGAAAGCAGGGGGTGCAGGCTTGGTGGAAGGTGTGCCGAGAGCCCACAGTGGGAGAGCCTCACCTACAAGAGGGACCGAGTGTTCCATGAGCAGTGCAGGGCCTGTGAACGCCAAGCTCAGGCGTCCTGGCTGAATGGCCGACCAAGGGCAGCCTGCACATGGGTCCCCCTGCTGGATCAGAGGTGGAGGCAGAGAAGGGAGGAAGAGGAAGCAGGTGAGGCCATGTCATCAAGAATGAAAATCCAGATCTCATACTGAGAAAGCGTGCCCTTCAGCTGGGGCATGGAGTCACCGCCAATGCCAGGTAACCCAGCAGCGGGGCATCCGTGGAGAAGGAAGGGCAGGATAACATCCTGAGGCCACGTTTGCAGAACAAGCTGGCGGGTGGCTCCGGCAGAGCTTTGCTGGGTATTCCCCCTTCAGAGAGGACTGTTTCATCCTCGTTGGGGGTAACTGAAATGTGACAAACAGTTTCATTTACTGGAGAGATCTACGGTGTCCGCCTAGAATAATGGCCAAATCAAAAGATATGCTAAAGGGGTTTCCGGAAGAAAAGTACACCCTATACTTCAGGGTGTGATTGAATAAAATCGGCCTTTACCACTCGGTAAAGCACCTCTCTTTGCTTTTCATAGCACTTCATAAACTATGACATGTGATCGGAGATGCCCTGAACAGTGGCCAATAAATGATTTTATAGCCATAATTGTGTTTTTCAGGAAAAGGGAATATTTCATGAAAAACCAGATAAGCCTTGCTCAGAATAACTACATAGAATCTGGCCACTTTAGTTCAATTGATCTATTGTGCGTATTTCATGTGATTTTTTATTGGCATTTCTCTTTCCTGCAAGTCTCGGAATCAAGGGAGATTCTATTACCATTGTTTCATACTGAATTTTTAGTAAGAAAAGAAAAGCTGATTTTAAGCTGGTAATAATCCTATATTTCTACAGCAGGATGGTGATGCCTAATCCGTAATAAAGGCAAACGACACCCTTGGCCTGAGGTACCTCTGGGCATGTACATGTCTGTCCCAGCACCTCTGAGGAGATGCCAACAGCAGCATTTTCCCCAGGGGAACGTGCTTATTTCGAGGGCGCATCCAGCCTGGGCCTCCCCCACTGCTGGGCATGTGGCTTGGTTGCCACGGAAACTTTATTTTCCTCCTTCAAAGTCGAAACACTTTACGAGGTTGCTTCACTTGGGGGTGGGGCCAGAAAGAACGAGGTTGAGGCCGAGGGAGATGGGTTCTGATGAGGGACCCGGCCGAGCCCTTTGTGGACTCACATTAACTTTGCCACATATCACCTCCTTTTTTTTTTTAATTTAACTTTTTATTGTTGTAACATATATATAGGATACAGTCTCCCATTTTTAGCGTTTCTTAGTGTGCCATCCAGTGGCATTAAGGACATCTAGGATGTTGTGTGAGCATCATCACTACGGAGGAACCACAAGTCTGTCCCCATGAAGCACTAACGCCCATTCTCCCCCTCCCGCAATCCCTGCTGATGCGATTCTGCTGCCTGTCTTGGTGGGTGTGTCTATTGTAGGTGCCTCACGTGGAGTCATAGACTGTTTGCACTTTTGACTCTAGTTTCTTCCACTCTGCATGTGTTCAAGGCTCTGGGTGCATCACCCCTTGTGTGCAGCACCGAGTCTTTTTGCCCATCCATCCATCGATGGGCATGCGGCTTGTTCCCATCCTTTGGCTGCTGTGGGCATTGTGCTTAAGCCTAGAAAGGGAAGTCCTGGATCGTATGGTAATTCTATGTTCAGCTTTTCAAGGTGTCGCCAGACCATTTTTCACAGTGGCTGTGCCATTTGACACTCCTACAGGCAATGCATCAGGGTCCCTGATTCTCCACATCCTGGCAACCTTGTTATTTTCTGTTTTTAAACTTTTAAAACATTTTTTTTTTTTTACTTTTCTGATAATAGCTAGTCTAGTGGGTGTGAGGTAGTACCTCCTCAAGGTTTTGGTTTTTATTGCCTAGAGACTGGTGATGTTGAGCATCGTTTCGTGTGGCCACTGGAGATTGCCGCATTCCCCTTTGTCCACAACGTGGCTCCTCCCTGCCTGAGGGGGAGCAGAAGAGCGAGTGGGGAGGCAAGACCTGTGTTTCCCTGAAGGGGGGGCACCTGCCTCGAGGCTGGTGTAGGAGGGAAGTGCTACCGGAAGTGTCCGGGTTGTGACATACACCTCTGGCCGTGGACGTGAGCCTTGGGCCAGGTGGCTGGGTCCCCGGAACCCGGTGAGGCCGCAAATGTCCCGGGATGTTGGGCTGGCATGGCCCCTGGATGCTCTCCTGGCTGCCCCGGCTGTCACTAAAGACGCGGTCACACCCTCGTGCAGCGCGTGGTCCAGTCACTAGAGTCCACGGCCCACACCTGTCCAGGACCCAGAGCCTCGCACACAAGCTTGACAGGAGGTGGCTGCTTTCTTGTTTTCCTTCAGTGAGATTAGCGCGGCTGAATCCCACCTCGTCTGCGTGGGTGTGGGGGTCTGGGTCAGGAGAAGGGGGCCGCAGGCATGGGGAAGGCAGGGCGGGTTCTGGGGACACCCCTAAATGATTAACCATGAAGCGTTGACATTTAACTCTGAAGTGTTGACATTTAATGTGGAATAACTGAAACATTAATGTAATTTAGGGCACACTGCGACTGAACTTCAGAACGTACGAAGCCTCTCTCTGGAGATGAGAACGTTCGTTGAGCCAGATACACACAATATCTCTGTACGTCTTGTGTCCACACAAGTCCTATGGGGCCTGGAGTTTTATTTATCAAAACAAAAACCATTTTGCCACGTGGCAAAATTCACATTTTAGACGATCACGTGTGTTTCAGAGCTACCAAGTCAAGGGCCTTGTTGAAGGGACCAGACTCAAGCCCCTCTCCCGCTGGCTGAAGGGGAAAGCGTGTCCCCACACGTCTGAGGCGTGTGCTCAGATCTTCAGATGCCCTTATTTATCCTAATTCATGAGGGACCTCGGTGTATGGAATCGGCCTTCACACCGATTCGTGTAGAAGAAAAATGAAGCCCTAATTTCTTAAGCCGAGGACTCCATGTGTTTATGCATTTAGCACCTCAAGACAGCAGGAAATAATTAGCGGTTTGAGAATACATTCACAAAAACCAAGAGCTTTTTCAACTTTTGGACTCCTGATGTTCGCTGCCAGCTAACAAGCATGCCAGAGGGAACAATGCTCTTTTGTGACCAGGAGGTTACCCCCGAACCCACTCGGAGCCCCCTGGAGCCGCCAACGCAGGGACCTTCCTGTCTCGTGGGGCCATCGCCGGGCAGCCAATTCCGTTTCCAGTGCCCATGACAAACGCGGACAGCGAGCCGATCATTTCTTCTCCCATGGCAGCTGGGAGAGATTCCCATAAAATACCACTTTATTTAATCGAAGTGATTTTCTGGCAGGCTCTCCTTCTAATTTGGAACCAAATATTTAAACAACCATTGCACGCAGGTCCTAAAATACAAGCTGGTGTGAGGATTTTAAGGTGATGACGTGAGCAGAGCAGGTTTGTAAAAAGACAAGAAGTTCAGTTCTGGGTTGCAGCCAGCCGACAGCCTCTTAGTTATTTATCGATTATGTGTTTGTTCCCAAGGTCAAGGAGGGCTGTGGCGACAGCTGATTTTTATGTGGCATCTCGCGTTCTTCTATTCCTCATGTTCACGTCGGGAGGAATCGAATATTCCCCTATTAAAACTCTCTTCTTTGGCCCAGTGAATTTATGAGAATAGGAATAAAAATGTACAGGATAATTTCATCTCTGCAAAAACAGCCCCTGTGGCGTTGCTGTTGAGCTGGGCGGTTGGGGCCCGGGGACGGGAGGAGGGGGACGCTCCTGTCACGGTATCCGTCTCCCCAGGAGAAGGAAGTTTCTGGATGCCAGAGGAAATGGTTTTGTGTGTAGGAAGTCAAATGAAAATATGCCAAATGGTCTTAATAGATGAGCAAATATTTTGCAGGACATTTGTCTGTTTACTTTGCATTAACCACAAAACGCCTGTAGGGGGAGTTTTCTTATTACTCTTTTTGAGTATCTACATACAGAGAATAATTTCGGGATTTTCTGTTTCTTGATCAATCTGCATCTGCTCTGTTTTGCATCGGGGTTCAAGTATACTTTTGCACCAACAATCACTGCCTCTCCCTTCTAAAAGCTGGCCTTGGAGCATCTGAGATTGTCACGAAGGACAAAAAACATCTGTGGGCACTGGAGGATTTCGGGAAGCACAGGCAGGAAATGGAAGGCGATTTTAAAACATGCCTTGGACATCAGCAGGATTAAGGAGAGAGCACAGCAAGTGTCAAGGGTGGAGCAAGGGCCTGATGACATGTGGGCCTTCTCTGCTCACTGGACAGCCCCCTCCGCTCCCCACCACCCCCAGGCCCAGCCTGACCCCAGCTGAGATCCTGGGGAGACTATGGGGAAAATGGAGAGCAAGCTAGGCCCTGAGGCTCTGCCTTGACCTCCCAGTGTGGCTGGAGGAGGAGGCCGGGTGGGGAAAGAAGACAGAGGGGTCTGTAGCTAGAACCTCTGAGTTCATTTATTGATTTATTTAAACATTTTTTTAAAACATTTATTTATTTTTGAGAGAAGGACAGAGCGCAAGTGGGGAGGGGCAGAGAGAGATGGAGACACAGAATCTGAAGCAGGCTCCAGGCTCTGAGCTGTCAACACAGTGCCTGATGCAGGGCTCAAACTCACAAGCCATGAGATCATGACCTGAGCCAAAATTGTGTTCCACTGACTGAGCCACCCAGGCGCCCCACCCCTGAGTTCATTTAATAAACCATGACCTGATGATCATCTCTCCAATCAGAGGCCAGAAGGATATCCCTGCCTGATTTCAGAGAAGAGGCAGCAGGAGGCTCTGTCTGTTCAAGTGGAAGAATAAGGAAATGAGGGGATGTCTGCTTTAGGGCAAGGTGCCTCAGAGAAAGCGGAATAGTCCCAGGGCCTTGGGACTCCACTGAGCATGGGGGCCACCAACCTGGCAGAAATGGCAGGTGCCCCGCACGGTGGGACAGACCAGAGGGGACACAGAGCTTCTCTCTGACATCGCACACGTCAGCACACTTGCACCAAATGTGGGGTCCTGAGGCAGTCTACCCCGGAGGGAAAGTGCCTTTTAAGAACTGCCCCCTTATGTCAAAGCAAGTCCACGGCTGAGCCCCAGTCTGTGTGGACAGCTGCTCCCCCTTCAGTGAGAAGGCCTGCGAAGCCACAAGACACAGGCCATGGTCCAGAGAAGATAAAGATGGAGACCACTGATGTAACTGATCATGTCAGTGTCAGTAAGGTTATGGCAAAAAGGGTGCGTCTATTCTCTGCAGGTGAGAGTGTAAACTGAAAACATGGCTTTGGAGGTAGTTTGAGGGTATCTGTTAAAACTTTAAAATGCATACTCATTATGAAGAACTCATCACATAGATATATTTACCCACAACACCAGAGAAGTGCAGGAAAGTTTGTAGAAGGGGGAAAAAATCCAAATCATGAAGCAACCTGAAATTGACAAGGAATTATGTAAGTAATTTAGGTAGAAAATGAGGGGAGAATGAGTCAGACGTGAATGTGATGACATGGAGTGGTCTTTATGATATTTTATAGAGTGAAACTAAGCTAAAGAGCAAGGATTTTATATTATTTATATAAAATAAAGGATATGCTATGGATATGAAATAAACTGTTAACAATGGTTGCCTCTGGAAAACATGGTTCAGGTGGACAGTAGAAAGCAAATTAGGTTTTTATTGTATCTTTCTGTGCTACTTGAATTTTCCTCCCCCTTGTGCATGTATTAGTTTTCTAATTAAAAAAAAAAAAAAGAAAGTTGACTTAGAATCTGTATTCATCTTAAAGCCTCTGTGATTTAGAACCAAACATTTCTCAGAATCTTAGAATTTTTCTTTTTGAAGTTCACATATGAGACTGTAAACACGCTGCAACTCAGGAGCTGAATCCAGTCCACCTACACTGAAGAGAAGTACCCTACCACTAGTAAGCAAAGAAATAGCCCAAAGTTCTGTACCTTCCTGATTTCTACCTGTTCCACTTTCTTGGTTCGCATACCAGAATCTTCTCTCAACTCAGAGAACCAAGCATGCGTAATAGGAGGGAGCACAATGTCTCCTGGATTTCAGACCCTGGATGACAGTTGTGTGATTCCTCATTTCAATCCTTCCTGCGTGCAGGAGGTGTCCACACAACACACTACAGAACACAGGATGCCTGTCCCCCCCTCCCACACCCTGACCCCGCCTTCTCCCCCTCCTCTCCAAAGTGCACCCCTGCGTGCATGGGAATGGCTGTTGGATTGCCCAAGTCAGTGGCAAACGTTTTCTTCTAATGTGACCAATCGGCAGCAGGCAATTTGGTTATCTCCTCTCTTCTCAGAAACGTTGCCTTCGTGTTTTCTTGACACCAACTCTTGGTTTTTCTCCTGCTTTTTTAGCTTCTCATTCTTACTCTCCTGGCTGCCTCTTCCTTCCTGGCCAAACTTCTCAGCAGTCTTTCTTCCTCTTCCCTGGCTGCCCTTCTCTGCTTTCCCGTCTGGTTTACTGGCTTTAAGCATCACATCCACACTCATGCTTTCCAGCTCTTGTTTCCATCCTAGACGAGGCTTCGGAGATTAGGTTTCCTTCTTCAGTTTCATGTCTACCCTCTCCACGTCATAAGCATCTCAAACTTCGTGCCATCAGAGCATATCTATACCCTGGCCCCTCCTCCAGTTTTCCTGATCTCGGCAAATGCCAACAGCAAATCACAATCCCATCTACCCTATTCCTCAGGTCAAAAACACAGCAAACATTCTCAACTTCTTTGTCTTCTTAACATACGTGGATATTATGGATGTTCATTTTTGGTTTGTAGAGAAAGGAAGGGGAGGGGCAGAGAGAGAAGGGGACAGAGGATCTGAAGCAGGCTCTTTTTCTGACAGCAGACACCCCGATGAAGAGCTTGAACCTACGAACAGTGAGCTCATGACCTGAACCAAAGTTAGACGCTCAACTGACTGAGCTACCTGGGCACCTGGACAGAAAGAATCTTAAGCAGATTCCATGCTTATCACAGAGACTGATGTGGCGCTTGAGCTTACCGTCCTGGGATCATGACCTGAGCTGAAGGCAAGAGTCAGTTGGTCAACTAACCGAGCTGCCCAGGCGCCCCTGAAGCATTCTTACTGAACAGATTTTCAAAATATATTCCAGTTCTGGTCATACCAGAGTCTTCACTGTGACATCCTGAGTCCTGGTCACTGTGAACTTTCACCTGGTTAAATAAGGAGGGAAATCAAAGCTTGAAATGAATACATGACATCAAAATATCTAAATTAATGTAGAACTATAGCAGGTGTTATATTGAAAGACTCGATAAGATAAAGGCAAATTATCCACAAATTGTACTCTAGCCTCAATACAATTCCAAAAAAAATTAGGCTATTGGGTTATTTTAATTTATTTTTTTTAAATCTAATTTTATTTTGAGAGAGACCACAAGTGGGGAAGAGGGGCAGAGGGAGGGAGGGAGAGAGAATCTCAAGCAGGCTACACACTCAGCATGGAGCCCAGTGCCAGGGGTCCATCCCATGACCTGGGAATGACCTGAGCCAAAAGCAAGAGTCAGATGCTCAACTGTGTGAGCCAGCCAGTCATCCCATGTTATTTTATTTTTATACAGAAATTGAGGGGCGCCTAGTGGCTCAGTCGGTTAAGCATCCGACTTCGGCTCAGGTCATGATCTCATGGTTTGTGGGTTCGAGTCCCGCGTCAGGCTCTGTGCTGACAGCTCATAGGCCGGAACCTGCTTTAGATTCTGTGTCTCCCTCTCTCTCTGTCCCCCCCCTCTGCTCACGCTCTGTCTCTCTCGCTCTCTCTGAGAAATAAATAAAACATTAAAAAAATTAAAAACAAAAGAAATTGACAAGCATATATATAGAATATATATTTATTCTATATGTACTTATATAGAGAATGGCCATAGGACTTCCGAATAAGGGCAAGATGACTGAAAGGGGTGCAAATTTCTATCTGATGAAAAAGTGTTAGGAAGTAAAAACTGGCCCTTTCATGAGCCGAACAGCCAGATTTTCAAATGGCCCATGGAGTATGATCGAGAATCAGAAACTGACACGTAACAATACAGAGGCTGGAACCAGGGTAGAGTGGACATTCTAGGTCAGTGAGGAGGGAAGGAACTAGTTAGTAAAACAAACACAGGCTAACTGTTGCTTTCATGGAAAAGAAGGAAACTGGATCCCTGCCTCACAGCCTACTCAAAAATCAATTCCAGGTGGCTTTAAAACTTGAGGGTTGTCCCTTGTCTTCCAAAAGTTGTTTTAGTTTTCCTTTTCACATTTGCGATCCTGGGGCAGAAAAGGATTTAAATAAAAGAAAAGAAAAAAATAAAGACACAATACAAATGCCATAGAGGAAAAAACTGGTATTTCAAACTGTATTTCATTAGGAACTTAATTCATCAAAATACACAGGAAAGGTGTGAAAATTCAAGCCATAAACTTATGAATAAAAAACATTCACAATGCATATACGTGAAAAATAATTTATTATCTTAGGTACAGAAGGATTCTTAGAAATCTATAAGGAGAAGACAACAGATTTGATAACAAACTATGCAAAAGACAGGAAAGAGCATTTTCCTGAAAAGGAAACACAAAAGTAACCAAACGTGAGATAAAGGTTAACTTGGTTACAAATCAGAAAACTAAACACCCAAAAATTCCAGCGAGGTTCTTTTCCATCCAGTGGTTGGGCAAAAATTTTAAAGTTCGATAATACTCAATGTTGGTAAGGTCATGATTCAATGGAATTTTTTCTTTCCTGCTGGATCACGTATAATTTGTAGCAATGACTCTGGAACATAATTGGGCATTATTTTCTAAATATGACTATTTGACCAAATAATTTCACACTTAGATATCTGGCAGAAACTTTTGCATCTATATGCCGGGAGGCAAGCACATGAATATGCAAACAAACATTGTTCCTACTGGCACAACCAGAAATTACCCTAATTTTATCAACAAGAAAATAGATAAAGAAATTATCTTAAATTGGACAATTGTCTTAAAATGGGCAATTATAAAGCAATGGAAACTCAGCTACGTGCAACAGTGTGAAGGAGTTCTACAAACACAATTTAAAAAAGTTCTAGAAAAATCTGTAGAATATAATATGTATAATATGATTTTATAAGGCTCAGAAATAAGTAAACATTATACAGACATACATACGTATGTGATATAACTATTGAAAGAAACAAAACCAAAGAGTAATAGATACAAAATTCAGGGAGGAGGGAGCTTCTCACAGCACGGGAATTGACAAGGAGTAGATATAAAGCAGGGACAAAGATTTTGTTTAATTTTGGTGTGGTTCATGAGTTTAAATGGTATTATGATGCTTCATATTTTACATGTATGTTATAAAGATTAATTTTTTTAATGTTTGTTTATTTCTGAGAGAGAAAGACAGCGTGAGCAGGGGAGGGTCAGAGAAAGAGGGAGACACAGAATCCGAAACAGGCTCCAGGCTCTGAGTTGGCTGTCAGCACAGACTCTGACGTGGGACTTGAACTGTGAGATCATGACCTGAGCCGAAATCTGACGCTTAACCTACTGAGCCACTCAGGTGCCCCAAAGATTAATTTTTAAAAAGAAATGCACACCAAGTGATTCTGTACTATTATTAAAAATGTCCTGTACATTTAATTCTGAGCTCCCTGTCGGCCAAAGCAAAGAAGTAAATAAGCTCAGCTTATGAGCTACTTTGTGAAGCTAAAATTATACCAGTTGTTCCAGAGAAACAGCGTCTGTCTGTTGGACAGTGTGAAGATCAAGCAATGGTTGAATAAATGCATCTTCTCTCAAATGAAAACATAGCTTAATAGGAATATATTTAACACAAATTATTTTTCCAACTCCTCCTCGACACATGGATTTCACAAAAAAGTCCTCATCATCTTCTTTCCCAAGATGCTTCAGCTTCCTTTATCCAAAGTCACTGATAGCTGACCGTGAATCCAGAAAGGGTTCGGTTCTAGAATGTACTCGTCATTATGGCACATCTGGCCACCTCTCTTTATGTTCACAGATGGCAGTCACTGCAAGCCATCCCCCAGTTATTCAGCTAATATTTGCCACAAAAATGTTTGTTTGAATGTATCTTATCAAAGTAATGTTTGTATTCTGGATTAGTCATTGCTTGGTTAAAGATTTGTATAATCAGCTTATTTTAAGATTAATTCATTAAAAAAAACCTCTGCAAATTCCTATTATCACTTAATTTGTATAAAGATATTTACTATATTTTAACAGTGCAATTAAGATTAATATGGGCTCTAAAACCATAAGGTCAAGTAAACATGAATTGGATGACACTCTAAACAGTCATTTCTGATCCTCAGATATTATTATGCAGCCCAGCCCAGTGGGTTTGCAGAATAGCAAAAAGGTCAGAAGTGGAATGAAATGAATATTCTCCGACTGTCCCGTGCCGGCGAGAACACCTGCTCATTCATCATTCTGGGTCTGGGAGCTGGCAGAGGCTCTGGAGGCTGGAAGGGGATGGATGGAGCCCCGGAGGGGGACTTTCCCTCAGGCAGACACGAAAGGCAAGTCAGAAAGAAGCCGGGGTGTGTTCCTGCTTTGCTCTAGACCTCTTATTCTCTGGGCCAGGACCTGACGGTGGTACCTCTTAGTGGCAGATCATAAGCCTTCACCTACTCTGCGACACTCCGGGTTGCCACCAGCCACCCTCTCTGTGATTATTCTTCCTGAATCATGATGCCTGGCACGGGCTTTCCAAATGTTTTGATGGAACCGAGAAGTGTTTTAATGCCTTATATGAGCTAGATAGCAGATGGTTGAATGGTGGTCCTCCAAAATTTGCATCCATGTCCTAATCCTTGGCACCCGGGAGTGTGACCTTATTTGGGAAAAGGGCCTTTGCAGACGTCACTGAGTTCAGGATCTGGAGAGGAGATTATCCTGGGTTACCCTAGGGGTCCTTGAATCCAGTGACGAATGTCCCTATAGGATACAGGAGAGAAGACAGGAGACAAGAAAGGCAGAGATTAGAAGGGTGAGGCCACAGGCTTGAAACCACCTGCATCCGGAAGAGGCAGAGAAGGCGCCTCCTGCAGCGCTATTGTTCATCTCATCTTGCCTTCCAGAGCCGTGAGAGAGTTTACATTTTTGTTGTTTGAAGCCACTCCATTTGTGGCACTTTGGGGTAGCTCTGGCAAACTAACATACACTCCCAAGATAGGTTTTAGGTTTAGTTTTTGTCTTAGTTTTCCTTGCAAATGAATTTCTTTAAAAAAATTGTAAAATTTAGGCATCTCTTTTAAAAGTCTCCCAGTGGACCTTATCATTTTTGCTTCCCTCTCTGCCCGTGCAGGAGGTGTGACTCACCCAAGCTGGGGAGGCTGGTCAACCGGCGTGGCTTTAATTAAATCCTTTAAAAAGTGTGTAAGCTAGTTGCAGCTTATTACAGCTCTTTCCCATTGACCTCGTTCTTACTCTCATTGCTTTGTTTTCTCTGTTCTGATGGGTTGTGGGAGCTGAATCAGAATCAAGGAAGAGGTGCCAGGTCTGGTCTTCCAGTTTCCTTTCTCCCAACCTGGCAAGAAGACAGACAGACACATGGGCATCCCGCACAGTGATTACTGCTACGACAAAATGCCACGCTGGTGTGCGGGAAGGGGCGATGTCTTCTGCCTACAGCTGTGCTCTGAACAGAAGTTTCTGCACTGATGGACGGTTCTAGTCGGTGCTGGCCAGTGTTCATCCCTCCCTACTACTCTCCACACATGGTTGTGGAGCACTTGAAGCATGGCCAGTACATTGAGGAACTGCATTTTTAATATATTTGATTTTAATTAAGCAGCCACATCTGGAGCGGGTGGTTTGAGGGAGCATCTGTGTGGAGCCTTCAGATAGGAGCTTTGGGATCCCAGGCATTGCCTGGGAAAGTTCTGGATCCCAGATCGAATGCCACTTAATGGGAAATGGAAAGGCCACATTTAGAATGTGTCAAGGAATGAATCCAGGAAATTCAATGATAATCTTCAATCGCGAGGCCATGTGACCTTCTCAAGGTCGCAGGGATACACCTGGTTGGAAGTTCCAGTTGAGCTGCCCTTTCCGTAGTTTCCAGCCAGTTCTGTCCTTTCATGTGAGCAGAGATGTGGATTGTTAGCCTCCATGTCCCAGTGGGACACAGACCTTCCCCGTACTGAGTCAGGGGCAGAATAAGACCCAAAGGCATCTGAGGGGGACGGGAAGCTGGTTCTGAGGACCGGCACCTGCCAGCAAGTAGTGTGGGCATTGCTTTACACCTATCCATGAGAAACATGGTGCCAGGGTGTCCAGAGACAGGAAAGCCAAGGCTGGGTGGGTGGCCAGGAGAAGTGTCTGAGTGGCCAACAACATGCAAACCTGTGTCAGCTGTGGGCACTTCCCAAGGGAACGCAAACTGAACAAATTGTAACACAATCACTAATGGCTTCAGCAATGTTTTATGTAATGAAATCATAGGGAATAGAAAATCCCTATTCTCAAGTAATTTCTATAAGCTGTTTTTTAGTCACAAGGGGGTCAATTCAATTTAGAAATTACACATGGATTTATGGAGTCGGCAACTTGAATATGTCTTTCTATCCCTCCACTCAGCTCCAGGCTACCCGTCTTTCCTGAGGAATGCGTGACCTCAGGGCCCACAGGTAACGGTGGGATTCCTGGTGGGCACAGTGACATGGGGCTTTCTCCTTTTGAAGTTCACAAGAGTGTGCATCCCCTTGTTAGAGGAAGAACTGGGGCAAGAGAATTCTGGGGAAACTTTGGACTACTGTGTCAATGGCCTTGAGGCATGTTTCATTCATTCATTGAACATGTAGGTTCAGGGAAATGCTCAGCTTTCTCCACGGGCGGGGCTCTCTCTGCCCTGAGTCTGGACGAGTAGGTAGAGCCAGTGAGGTGTCTTCTTCCTCCTTTTTACAGAGGAGGACACGCAGCAGAGATCTGCTATCGCCTTGTTGGCTCACAAGGGCTGGAAAGACTTTTATTCACCGTTGAGATGTCATAGCACTTCAAGTGTGCCAGCAGTAAGAATGAACCTGAACGAGGAGCTGACAAAGACAAATGACGATCCCACCGAGAAGAGGGATGGATAAAGGGGATATCGGTTAGTCAACAGAGCACATGCTCGGCTTGGCTCACACTCTAGAAAATGACACCAACACTGTTGGAACCTGGGGGCCCCCACTAGGAACCAGCCTTCTTCCTTTCCCGTATTCCCAGTTCAGTATTATCCTGGGCTCTCTTTATTTTCCGATCCCATTGTCCTCCAAAGAACTATGCACTCTGCTCCTGGAAAATCTCCTCCATGGTAGACAAGTTGTCCCACATGCCCAGCGTCTCCCCTTCCTGCCGCACCTAAAACGTGCTCAGTCTTTTCCGACAACATCACTTCATCCTCAGCATTCTTAGAAGGTTAATTCGTGATGCTTAATTTCCTACCCTGCAAGTATCTTACGTTCAAGAGGTAGACTTGTGGTTCCCTGCTTTTTCAATGTTGTTTGCAGAGACATTTTAAACGTAAAGACACAGACTTGCTGAAAAGGTCGTAATAGACACAAGAATACCATAGAAATACAAAGCAGTATAGCCACATGCTTGAAGTACTATCAGGTAGTTGGACTTCGAGGTAAGGAATATTACCTAATTCAACAGAAAGATGTGACAATCCTGCAAATTTCCCCCTTAGAATAAGTTCAAAATACACAGACTTAAAAGGAAAAAAATGCAATGGCATTTGAATAATTTTTAACTCTCATTCATTGACTGAAAGGATATTAAAAAGATAGGAAGGATATAGAAGATTTGAGAAACATAACTAACCATCTGTGCTGAATAAGACTATAGAACACTAAATCTCATGTGGTCCAGCTCCCATTTAGTAGAATAGACCAGATTCTGGGCCAAGAAGCAAGAGTTAACAAATCCCAAAAGACTGAAATCTTATAGTCTATGTTCTTTGGCCACTGGGCAATTATATTAAACTCAATATCAGAAAAAAAAAAGTAGAGACTCTTTAAATGCTTAGAAACTTGCAAAAAAGCATAATTATAAATAGTATATAAGTTTAAGAACAAATTACAACAGAAAGTGAGAAATACAAGAATATACACAAACATTTGTATATATTTTTATTTGCACACATCTATATCAGTATCTGTTTATCTATATGAGCTTAAAGTCAATGCTCTTAGCTTCTAATTCAAGAAATTGGAAAAAGAGCAGTAAATTAACCCCAAATAAAATGGAATAAATTAATGATAATAGTGTAAGCAGAAATCAATAGAATATAATACAAGTATATAATAGAGAAATGAATAAAATGTTGATTCTTTGAAAAGAGTAACAAAGTTGATAAATCCCTTGCAAGACATAAATTAAAAAGAGAAACACAAGTCACCAATCAAGAATGAAAAAGAGAACAGATCCTACAGAAATCAAGAGAATATTAAGTGGATTAAAAACCTTATGCCATTAAGCTTGAAAATTTAGATAAAATAGATAATTAAAAAAATTCAATTTAGAGAAATGGACACACTTGAAAAATAGAAAATCTTAATAGTGCTATATCTTTTAAAGAAAAGTGTATCAACACTAAAAAATTTTCCCACAAAGAGAATTATAAGCCCGTATGGAGTTACTTTTGAATTCTACTAAATATTTAAGAGATAAATTAGTTATGTCTTAAACAAAACCTTACAGACAGTTGTTTGATGAGATCAGTGTAATCTTGATACCAAACATGACAAAGACATTACATGAAAAGACAATCACAAGATGATATCACACATGAACAAATACAAAAAATCCTAAATAAATATTAGCAAATCAAACCTAGAAATATATAAAAAGAGTAATAAGAATAATATATCATAGCCAACTGGGATTTTTGCTCTCAAATTCAATAAAATATAAAATTGCTTTAAATATCAATAATCAATGTAATTCACTATGTTAATAGAACAAAAGAGAAAAATCTACAGTAATGTCAATAAATGCATAAAAAGAATTTTATAAAATTAAATAGCTATTCCCGATAAAATATATCAGCAAATTGAGAGACTCTTGAATGATGAGAACAAACTGAGGACTGATGGATGTGGGGGGGGAGGGGGGCGATGGGCATGGAGGAGGGCACTTGTGGGGATGAGCACTGGGTGTTATATGGAAACCAACTTGACAGTAAACTATTTGTAAAAAAAAAAAAATCCTTAATTTGATAAAAAGCCCATATAAACCAAAACAGACAGAAAAGAAAAACCTTATAGCTAACATTATACTTAATGATAAAATATGGAGTGCTTTCCCTCTGATAAAATATGGAGTGCTTTCCCTCTGAGATCAAGAGTAAGAGATGGGTGTACAATATCACCACTTCTGTTTAACCAAGATCCTGGTTCAATAAGGTGGGAAAATTTTTTTAAGTCCTCATAAAATTGTAAGAGAAAAAAAATTCATGTATAGATAAAATTATTATGTTTATATAACTTTCAAAAGAATCTGCCAAAAAATTATTAGCAATGGGTGAGCTTGATAAAGTTCTTGAATACAAGGCCAATATACAAAATTAATTGTACCTAGTACTAGAAACAAATAAATGAAAAAGAAAAAATTTTTTAAAACACCATTGAAAATAGGATCAAAACTATAAATACCCAATAACAGTTTTGAAATATATACAAATCTTTCACACTGGAAATTATAAAGCTTTACTGAAATAAATCCAAGAGGTCCTAAATAAATGGCTAGATATGCTATGTTTATAGATTAAGTTGTCTTAATACTGTTACTATGTTCATGTTGCCCCCATATGATTTTAGTTTTAATGAAATTCCAATCAAAATGCTAGTAGTTATTTTTTTCATGTGTATGGAAATTGATAAGTGAACATTTATTTAGGTAAAGATAAAGATAAACATTAAAGAATCTGTTAAGTGACAATTTATATAATGTGGTTATTGAGATGCAAAGGACCTAGTTTAGTCAAAAAGAGAAAACTGAAGGATTTATACACTAAGATATCAGGACTTTTTATAAAGTTACAGTGCTTGCAACAGTGTCTTATTTGTGCAAGGACAGAAAACTGGATCAATTTGTGACATAGTCTCTATTACTATTCAGTAGGGGAAAGAACAAGGTTTTTCAATAAATGTACCAGGTAAAAATGACCTTGACCACTATCTGACGAGATTCACAAAAAAAAGTTCAAGAGGGATAATAGATTAAATACTGAATGTGAACCTTTTTCTGGGGGCAGGGGAAGGGTCTGTATGGATGTAATCAAGTTAAAATTATGTATGGATTAGGGTGAATCCTAATCCAATATGACTGGTATAAAAGGCATATAAAGGGATTTGGACACAGAGACAGATGTGCATAGAGGAAAGACAGTGTGAAGAGGCCCAGGGAAACAGTTGGTGACGATGAAGACAGAGACTGGATTGAGCTGTCGGAAGCCAAGGGACATCTAGGGCTAGGAAAGCTGGAAGAGGCAAGGAAGGATCTTTCTCCCACAGGATTTAGAGGGAACATGGCCCTGCTGACATGATGGTTTGGGGATCCTAGCCTCCAAAATGCAGTCAACAAATTTCTATTGTTCTAAGTCACCCTGTTTGTGGTACTTTGGTACAGCATCTCTTGGAAACTAACACAGTAAAAGCAAAGAGGGATGGATACGTTGTACTTGATGAAAGTATCAACAATCCTATTAAGCGTGAGGCCGCAACAGAGGGGTTGGTATTTGTTGAGCGTATGTAACAAACGATCCCAGAATATTTAAAGAAATTCTTGCATTTCGATTTTTAAAAAAGGAACAAACTTGAAAATTGGTGAGAGACTTGAATAGAACTTTCATAAACTTGCTCATTAAAACGGCCAACCAACATATAAAAATATGGAGCATATCACTTATCATTAGAGAAATGGAAAAAAATAAGTTTATTTTTGAGAGAGACAGAGACGGTGTGAGTGGGGGAGGGGCAGAGAGAGAGGGAGAAAGAGAATCCCAAACAGGCTCTGTGCCAGGAGCACAGAGCCCGATGCGAGGCTTGAACTCACGGAACCAGGGAATCATGCACGACCTGAGCCAAAACCAAGAGTTGGATGCCTAACCGAGTGAGCCACCCAGGCACACTGAGAAATGAAAATTTTAATGTGAGACTAGAATTCACTAAAATTAAAGACACATTAACACCGGATGTCAGTGCGTGTGCCTAACAACTATAGATCTGTTACCTTTCTGGTGGGGGTGTAAGTTGCTACCATTTTAGAAATAGTTTGACCAAATCTTCTAAAACTGAACATACATAGACCCCATGACCCAGCTGTTCACTTAGGTATATTCCCAACTGAAGTGAGTATTTATAGCCACCAAAAGATATATAAGAGAAGGTTCAAAATAGTTTTATCTGTAAGGCCTCAGCCTGGAAACAGTGCAAATGTCTGTCCAGAGTAGCGTGGGTGGTACAGCTGTGATACACTCATACAGCGGAATGAGGAAGGACTACATAGAAATGACTCCAACAGACATTGTATGAAAGATGTTGTATGAAAGAAGTCTGACACCAAGAATCACGTGCTCTGCATTCCATTTATATGAATTTCAGGAATAGGCCAGATCAATCCATGATGGTAGAAGTCAGGATAGTGGTTATTCCTTAGGGTGGCATTGGCTGAGGGAAGCCATGGGGGAATCTTCTGGAATTATGGCGATATCCTTGGACTTGATCTAGGTGGTGGCTATATTGTTGATTACAAGTGTAAGTATTTATTAGGGTGTATAATTTAGATTTATATATTGTATTTTTTAAACTGTTTTTTTAAATATGTTTCATTTATTTTTGAGACAGAGAGAGAGACAGTGTGATCAGGGGAGGGTCAGAGAGAGAGGGACACATAGGATCTGAAGCAGCTCCAGGCTCTGAGCCAACTGTCAGCACAGAGCCCTACGTGGGGCTTGAACCTACGAACCCTGAGATCATGACCTGAGCCAAAGTCGTACGCTTAACCGACTGAGCCACACAGGCACAATATTAAATATAAGTTAAGCCTCCAAAAGTCTTGAAAAACAAAAAAAAATTATCATATTTTTTTTGTCAAGAAGTGTCAAAAAGAAATATTTTGAGGGGGAGATAATTACCTTATCAGATACCAGAACATAAAAAGTTACTGTAAGTATCACTTGTATTTTTTTAATTTTTTAAATGTTTATTCATTTTTTGAGAGAGACAGAACATGAGTGGGGGAGGGGCAGAGAGAGAGGGAGACACAGAATCCAAAACTGGCTCCAGGCTCTGAGCTGTCAGCACACAGCCGACGTGGGACTTGAACCCACAAACCACGAGACCATTACCCAAGTTGAAGTCGGTCGCTTAACCGACTGAGCCATCCAGGAGCCCTGTAATGATCATTTTGAGTAGGGACATAAAAACAGGCAAAACAAAGTGGAACTGATCAGAGAACCAGGGATAAAGCAGTTGTGAGTTTCAAACAATAGATAAGTTAATAATTTCCAGGTATGTGAAAGTGTTCCCACGTTAACTAAGCCCTGGGTATGTGCTATTTCATCAGTTAAAGTAAAAAGGCTGGCTTCCTATATATAATGATTTACTATATTATAAAGATTATCTTTCAATTTTAGGAAAGTAAATGCATTATATAATATGTGGAGTTACCTCCACTGCCAATACTTTGAACATAAATTAAGCTGGTTATCTATTTCCATTATATATAATGGTAAAAACCCAAATGAGAAAAGCCTTAAAAAAATCTAGGAGGTTACAAGTAATTTATAAGTGAAGAAGAATTTCTTAGGCAAGATGCTCCCCAGTGTTGAGAAAAGATATGCTCATTTCACTGCATAAAATGTTTAAATATTATAACAATAAAAAATAAATATAGTCAATAAACAAAAAGTAGATTTGGTAAACCTTGCAGACAGNAATATATTAATATATAATATAACTTTATATATACATTGGATATATAAAGAACTCTTAAAATTTGACAAGAAATAGACAACGCAATAAAAATATGGACAAAAAGTGTTCAGCCTCACTAAAAGTTAGGGAATGAGATCTGGTTTTGTACTTGTAATATTGGCAAAGGGAAAGAGCTGCATACCCTTTGCCGGTAGAAATATGGAGAAAAGACATTTGAATTAGATCGCCTTCCTTTCTGCAGGGCCGGGCCACGGTTTTACCGGTCAGGAGTGGAGTGCGCTTCCACCCACAGGCCGGTGCCGGGGCTCGCCGGCGGCACAGGTCTGCTCTGGGGACAGACCCCGCAGCGAGACCACCGCCCGGCGCGGAGGGCAGGAAGAGGGTGCAGCAAAAGCAGTCCTAACAAGAGCAGGTCACTTACGCCCTGAGCTGAGCTGAGCAACAAGAGAAGGAAGCAGAAGCCAGGAACCCCCGACGTGGACGTGAGAAAAGGAACGAAGACTGTAAAACCCTGTGTGTCAACCCACGGGAGCCCCGAGGCTTGTGCGTGGCTCCGTGGGCCTGGAGAAGGCGACCGGCGGGCTGCGTGTTAGGTCGCTATGTGCTGGGGCCGTGTGTGGGGAGGAGGAGAGGGGGGAAGCAGTCAATGTAAAAATGACAAAGAAAACCACACACCACAGTGAAATATAGATTACGTTTTCTATCATCTCATGTACGCCTTCGTGTAAACTTACATAAGTGTGTAAATGTGGCTGGTGTTGAAAGGAGGAACCCTGATGTCAAGTTCGCTTGGGCTCAGCGCAAGGTGTGCCCACGTGCAGTCAGGACTGCCAGGGGGTCCTGAAGCCCCTGCTCCCAGGCCTGCGGGGGAGTGCACGGAGGCCCCCTTGCACCCTCTGCTAGATGCAGGGAAGCCAAGGCGGCCCAGCAGACCTTGCTGCGGGGACCCACGGGCGCATGTGGACAGAGAGCGGGGTCCAAGCAGGCCTGAGGCGGTAATTCTCTGCCTGCCCCCACCCACTGGAGAGTTGATTCAGGTAATAATTACAGCCCCAACTCTTCTGGGGCACCTTCCCCTGGGAGCCCCCTCGTTGGGGAAAAAGACACATCCTAAAAATAAGTAAATACATAATCAACTGGAATAACACCAACCACGGAAAGAGATGGCATCGAGAAGTTAGCTTTTTAATGTTTATTTTAAAATAAAAAAACACATGCTCCTTGTAGAGTTATCTAAACAGGAAATTGTATAAAACGGGTACAGTTTCCAGCCCCCACATCCGAGAGATAAGAACTATTGATCGATGGACATGAAGCCATTCAGACTTTATAAACGCACCTTATATACATGCTGATAGTATGTGTTCCCACATGCATATACCATGTATATACGTACTTATGTATATGTAGGTTACACATTCTAAACAAAAATGAAATCATGCCACTACATATTATTGTCCAATTTGGGTTGTGTTGTTTGTTTGTTTCTATTTAGCAGACACTGTGGACACCCTCGCAGGCAGGCCAGGTCGAGATGCCTCAGCCTTACAAGAGGCACCCGCATAGCATTGCCTTATACGAATGCACCATCACTTAGTACCGAGGGATCTAAGCCACGAGGTCATTGAGACGTTCGCTTTTCCATATGTGATTGCAATGCTACCTTAGTCCGTGTCTGTTAACATACTCATGCTAACATTTCTGTAGGAAAGATACCTGCAAGCATTTGATTATGAAAGTCTGCTTGTTCGCAAATGAGCCTTCCCAAATGGTTATACAAATGCGTACTTTACCAACAGTATGAAAAGCACTCGTTTTCCACACCCTACTTTGAAAACGTGTGTCCATGCGAGAAGCAAAGATCTTTCCCCATTATGTTTAAAATGTTTGTTTCGGCGAGGTTGAGGTTTTTCTGTGTGTTCACGGGGAGGTAGTCCAGCTTATGGGCTCCGGGGTTTACCTCTATTTACAACTGGCACATAAAAAACATCACAAGGGTGGCTCCGTACAAAGTTAATGATAAGGTAGCTCAACATTGATAGTTTAATTGGCAAGTTTTAGACTTCCTCATAGGCAGACAAATAGTGAGATTTTATACTTTCTTCGGAATATTTATATTGCTTTTTCTTCTCCGTGTGTCAGTTGGTTGCTAGGATCGCAAGGGGACAAAGCATGACCCAAATTGTGTCCTTGGATGACCATTGCTTGGTTCTGCCTGTAGCCAGAACACCCCCCACATTCCACGGTTAAGTGCAAGGCTGACGACCAGTCTCAGGTAAACAGCCTTTACTGGGTTAACACATGTTTCTTCTAGTTTTAGTTAATTATTTTGCTTTAGGGCCTCTGCCTCTGGATCTGAAGGTCCTTCGCTGCCCTGCCTCAGACTCAGGGAGGTCCTCAACAGCTAAAGCCGTTCGCAAATTTTAGTTACGATCAGTTCAGTTCAAGAAATGGCTGTCAGACGCGCGCACCTGGCAGGCCCTGGGGATGCAGCAGTGAAGATGGTGGCAGAGGTCTGTGTCCCCACGGATCTAACGGCGCATCTGGAGTTCACGTGCGGGGTGCCTCCCATGGCAGCTGTGATGGGGCGTCCGGGGGAGCACCAACCCCCCCCAGTGCGGGGAGGGCTGATGGGGAGCGCACGCACACCGCCCGTGCTCCGGCAGAATGGGCCACCGCCGCCTTAGGACCTCTTAGCAGCGAGAACTGAGCCAGAGTCTTCATCTAAAATTGATGATCCTCTGATTAATTGACCAGCACGAAATCCTGCTGCAGGCTCCTTATTTGCCAGCAACCCCTGGGATGTGTCTCCCTGCGACGGCTTTATTTCTTCAGAAAACTCAGGATGTGTGTGTGTCCTGAGGGTCTCTTCTGGGTCAGATGTTGTTGTATTACTTACCCAATCCTAAAACCCACTTTACCTACTTTTCAGGGGCAGTGTCCGTGGCAGTCATGATGCACGCTCCCCTCCCCTTCCAGGAAGGACCCCCAGCTTGCAGGGAGGTGTGTGAGTGGCCGGCAGCTTCCAGATCCTCCTCCAGGGCCAGTCTCATTGTTAAGGTCAAGGGGATGCGCTTCTAGAAAGCTGCTTCAGTCAGTCAGCAAGTGAGGCAATAGTAGAAGGGCCCGGCCTCTGCCCACAGAGGAGGCCTTGCTCTGAAGGCCCCTGGGCAGACAGAGAACTGATCAGCTCCTATCAGCTCTGATGGCTTCCCTCCCACTTGTAAACTCTCCCTTCCCTTTGCTGGGGTTCCTCCCCAGTGAACCTCAGGCAGACCTAAGTCCATCTTGGGCTCTGCTTCTAGAGACCCTGACCCGTGGGGAAACTGAGGCCCTGGGGCCAGCCACATTTGCTGCTTCGATGTTTATTCTTGGCTACCATGGATGAGATGCAGAGTCAAATGTGTCCTTGGGTCACCTCAGATCCTCCCACAAACGTCCCCGGGATAGAAACTCCTCATTCCTTCCACTCCCCTCCCCTCCATGCTTTGCGCAGCACCCCGGCCCAGCCCTGGAGTGGTCTGGCCTCCCCTGGCCCTTGCATGGGGTCTGCTGAAAGCACGGATTATCGCTCCCTCTTTAGAAGGGCCTCTCCTCTCCAGGAACCCTGAGAAACGGGAGGCAGAGGAGAAGAGGTGCGCTGGCCTGCAGGGGACCCTCACGCCCGTGGGAGTGTTTATCTTGTAACCGAATCACAGAGGGCGCGTTGCTAGAATGGCTGTTTTATTACAACAGCTCGAGTGTGTGTTTTCTTTTGGCACCTTGCAAACACCTCAGGTGCCCCAGAGTCATGAGGAAGGGGCGGCGATGCTCGCCAGCTTATGAATGGGGGCTTTCACGCAGCCCTTCCTGCTCTGAGCCTTTTCCCTCCCGCAGGGGCCCAGCTGGTGGCGGAGTCCTGGCGTCCCCGCCGACCTGACGTCCACGCTCACGACTGGCTCTAGTGGGGCTCAGACAAGCTGGTTGGTCACTGAGAGCTTAATGCACAAGGTCAAAGGAGTTTTAGCAAGAAAAAGGGAACCTTAATGTCCAACCAAAATGTCCTTACTTCTGCAGCCGAGACCTCTGTGGGCTTCATCTTATACGGACAAAGGAAACAGCCCTGTGAGTATATCGGTGACCCTTGAAGTGAGCAAGCCAAGCCAGGCGCTGGACCCACTCTCATGGTCAAATACCTCACTAGCCGAGATCCAGAAGTAAATCAGGTTTTATGAGGTCTAAGGTGTAGACAATTTGGGAGGCCTTTTCAAAGAAAGGGACACAAAATTAGGAATGAAAGTGAATATGTATCTGGAATAAGATCAGAGTCATTGTAATGGAGACTGGGTTACCCACCTGGGGAAGAGGCTTGCCCAGCCCAGGTCAGGGCCCTGGAGGCTCTGGGGAAAAAATCTCCTTGGAGAAACTGATCACTGAAGTTCCGCCACCTGAGGCACTCTCCCCATCTACTCAGACGCAGAGAGGAGACTCTCCAGACTCCCTGTCCTGGGCTGGGTGGTATCGATGAACTGTGGACTTGGCATTGACTGCAATTCATAGCTCACTCCCCCACCCCATGAAGCCACCTCGATTTAGGGGGACTGACCATCCAGTTTGCCTGAAATTAAGCATTTCCTGGGATCCAGGACCTGTAGTGCTAGCACATGGAATATTCTGGGCAAATGGAGACAAGTTGGTCGCCTGAGGTAGCCAAGGCAAGTGCCCATGGTCTGAATTCTGAGATTGTTATTCTGCGAAATTATAAACTTCTAAGAAGAAGAACGTGATCTCCACATACATAGTCTTAATGACATGCCGGGTCTGAGCTACGTGCGTAACTCACAGAAGGTCCTCACGTGAGGCTGGCCTTGATCTATCATCTTCATGTGACTGCTGGAGAAGCCGGGCCACAGGGCAGCCAAGCCACCAGGCTGGCCTGTCCTGTGCCCTCAGTTCTCTCTCTCCCTTGGAAACCAAGCGTCTACTCCACTGTGCTGCAGTGGGCACCGCGTGCATGACGATTGCTGGGTCAGCTTGTGGATGTCTCTGAATGTCTGTTACTCTCATGCCAGTGTTGTGGCTAAGACCCAAGCTCTGCCCTCAATGTTTTATACTCCTCACCTCCGGCAATTGTCACGTTGCTTCTGCCATTTGACTGTCATCCGTGTTTTATAGGTGGGGGTACAGAGCTCAGGGTATACCATGAATTGCCCGAGGTCACACAGCAGAGGGAACAAGAGTTTCTACCCCCTCTAAGGAACAAGAGTTTCCTCTGAATCAAACTTGCTGGCAGAGCAGTGGCCAAGGCTAATCCAGGGTGGGGTACGAGGCAACAACACTGAGCACAGAGGAACCTCCCCCCCAAGATGGCCATTGGAGCAAAAAAGGTTATCACCATGGTGATCATCAGGTCTTAATGATTTCACTTCTGCACAGTTTCCTCCAATGACATTTCACAGCCCTTGTGAGCCCTTGTGGGGGTCAACATGCTGAGCCCCCCATGGCCTTGTGACCTGTAGACCTTGAACTCTTACACTTGTAGAGAATTGTAAAAACAATTTAAAGGAGGACAACGTGTGACAGACACCATACGGGTCCTACAAATACTTAGAACTTGATTATTTTGCCCTTTACAGAAACAAACAAACAAACAAACAAACTTTGCTGTAGTTCAAGGATGTGTCACCTACTACCTAAATAACTATCCTAAAATTATTCAGAACCTTCTTAAATATAGGTTGGCCAGGTCTCTCCTGAGCCTAAAAATATGCAATGGCTCCCTAGTGCCAAATAGCCAAATCTTTTAACTGGAGCCTTTAGCTGCCCTAGATCGATCTTCCCAGGCTCCCACCTTTGCACAGACCTGGCCCTCATTCCTGTCACATGTATCCACCCCTGATGCTGATGGAGTTCGTCACAGCCACGGGGCGGGGGGGGGGGGGG
>NW_027529672.1:4977605-4988923 GCF_008692635.1 Crocuta crocuta
CAGGAGCCTTCTAAGGTCTGTGCCAGACCCTGAGCCACAGCCCTCCCAGCCTTCCTAAACTCTCCCACTGCACCTTCCTGCTGCACAGGACAGTGCCCGGGCCTCACTTTTTGTGGGGTTCACACCATTTTCTAACAATGGTCCCACAGGTCTGTGCATCTTTGAGCCCCTCGCAGAGGGCATGACCTCTCGTTCCTCTGAACGCCACACCTGGCTCACCTGTGCAAGGCTCAACCCTGCGTCCACTGGAGAGAGGCTTTGGAGCCCACATAACTCTGAACCAGTGACTACACGGGCATCTCAGAACTCCAGGGCGAGGGGTGCCGAGTGGCCCTGTCACCTTTCATGGATGAGGCAAACGTCACTGCCTCAGCTGGTCTAGACTGCACCCGCTGGGTCTCCTGACCCCTGGCCCCGGGCTTCGGCACCAGCCTCCCTACCTGGGCCTCCCTGCACACCAGAGGATGCAGGTCTCTGGCTGAGCCATGGCTGGGGCAGCCATTCTTCTGTGGACCCTGACAGCCATCTGGTGACCTTATGCGGAGTCGATGGAAGCACTCTGTGATTTTAACAACAAAAAACTAAAAGAAGAAAACTGTTTTCCTTAAAACACATTACTCTGGAAAATTTCAAATGTTTACAGAAATAGAAAAATATAAACTCCCAAATACCAATCACTCAGCTTCAGCAAAAATTATCCTATTTCATCTATACTGTATCCTTCCCTATATAGCAAGTCATACATAGCAAATCTTTTTTTTTTAATCCTTTATTTATCTTTGAGAGAGAGACAGAGTGTGAGTGGGGGAGGGGCAGAGAGAAAGGGAGATAGAGAATTCAAAGCAGGCTCTGGGCTCTGAGCTGTCAGCACAGAGCCCAACACGGGGCTCGACCCAGCAAACTAAGAGATCCTGACCTGAGCTGAAGTCAGATGCTTGACCGACTGAACCATCCATGTGCCCCTGTATATAGCAAATCTTAAGGTCATAAAATTTGGGATGGTTCAGTCGATTAAATGTCCGACTCTAGATTTCGGCTCAGGTCATGTTCTCACGGGGTTTGTGAGTGGGAGCCCACATTGGGCTCCAGGCTGGCAGTACGGAGATTGCTTGGGATTCTCTCTCCCTCTCTCTCTGCCCTTCCCCAGTTTGCTCTCCCTCTCAAAAAGTAAATTAAATTAAATTAAATTAATTTTTCAAACTATGCTTACATATATATATATATGCTGGTAATAATCTTAAGCAATAATTATCCTGTTTCATCTATACCCTGTATCTTTCCACCCCTCCCATTCTCTAGAACATTTTGAAGCAAATGTTAAGCTCATAAAATGTTCAAGTTATGCTGGTTTTATATATATATATATACATATATATATAAATGCATATATATGTATATATATAACTGTCATTATTGTTGTGTTCCTGTCATTTGGGACAGGATACTTCTCTGTGGGTGCCTGTCCTGTGCATAATACGGTTTTAGGCATCATCCCTGCCTCTACTCATTATTCGCCAGAAGCACCCCCAGCTGTGACCACCACAACATAGCCAGCTGTCCCCCAAGAGGCAAAGTCGCCTTTTGCTGAGAACTACGATTCTAAAGGTTGTTTGGATTCAGGTTTAATTTTTCCACGAGAGCCTTTCTGGGTAGCAGCATTCGCGTCACGCTGCATTGTGTAGTTCTCTGTCCTCATTGGAGCTGATGCTGTCACCAGGCTGATAACAGCCCAGATTAAGAAACTGATTCAAGGATGCATTAAGCAATTCATAAGACAATAAAGAAATAGACTAAACCACAGTGTTACTTTTTATCAAAAATCTCGCAAAGTCTCTGCTAACTACAAGTAGACATCTCGACAAGTATATCTTTTTTCCTGACCTCTTTCTTGATGACAATGGCATTCCTTGGATTAAAAAAGAGAAGTTGCATCATGATTTTTGGTGGACTTCCTGGGGCTGGGGGTGCCCACCGGGTGATGGGCTGTACTGTCCCAAGTTCTGAATCAATGTCGACCTGATAGGACTGTGCAGGGAAGGGGGGCTCGGACCACTGCCAAGAAACTGATTTTATTTTGACTTGTGGGCCATGAGTTCTGACAGATTAGACACAGTCAACCCATTGACTGTTCTCTAAGTCATTGCCCCAGAAAAGATGAGGTTCTCAATGAATCTTTTCACATTAAAATGCCAAAATTATTTAATAAAGTTTTTCCTTTCTGCATTAGATGACACAATTTTGACTTTTTCCCTCTGTTTTGTATTATTACAATTTAAAATGAGGAAAGCTATGTAGCCATTTCAGGTTAATTTGTTGTTATATTTGCCAGCTTATTTCACTGCATTATTAAAACATTTAGTACTGTGTGTCATTAGTATTCCAAAATGTAATTAGCATATTTAATCAAAAACAATTAAGAACAAACACTGCTTCCCTTTTTAAGTAATAAAATATTTACTACAGGAAAAATAAATGGAAATCAAAACATACTTTGAGGTGTTGATTTCTGAGAAAGAAAGAAAGAAAGGAAGGAAGGAAGGAAGGAAGGAAGGAAGGAAGGAAGAAAGAAAGAAAGAAAGAAAGAAAGAAAGAAAGAAAGAAAGAAAGAAAGAAAGAGAGAAAGAAAGAAAAAGAAAGAAGAGACAGAGAAAAAATCCTAAGGGTACTTGTCAATTCTAAGCTCCCTCTGGTGGATTCTTTAACTTTTTTTTTCCTCTTGGGAATTTTGATTTCTTTAAGTCAAGTACAAAGAAATAAAATTTCATTACTGCCTCTCAAAACAATCATAAAGGACAGTGCACGAACTAAGAAAAGTTATGTAATTCTGTGCCTAGGGTTTTGATTTCTCGGCTGAAAATTTATTTCTGTAAAAATAAGTTTAGTTGCTAAATTAGTAAATGAGGCCATGAGATGTCAGTCACAACACCAGAAAGAAACATTTGAAAATCTGTAGACCCTTTGTATTTGGAGGTGACTATAAAACCCTTCTTATGCGGTTTGTTGCCAGCCAGTTATCCTTTCTTCGTTTTTCTATTTGAGATCATGCAAACACTTCACATGCCTTCAGTCTCTATTTGCTTCTATGTGTGCATATACAATTCCTAGTATCACATGGATTTGGATGCTATCTTTGACACTGGACCTCAGAGTCTCTGGACCTCTAATAAAACCCTGGCACTAATTTTATCCCTTTTCAAGACTATTAGACTCTGGACATCACACTTAATGGTAAGAAACTCAAAGTTTCCTTACAAAGACCAGGTACAAGGCAAGGATGGTGGTCAGAGCTCCCTATTCCTCTGCAACAGCTAATGTAATAAGACAAGAAAAGGAAATTAAAAGTATATAGATTGGGAACAAAGACGACAGCCTTTCTTTCTGTGTCTGCAGATGACATGATTATATGTGTAGACAATCCAAAATCATAGACAACAACAATGAAAATGGCAGGAACTAAAAAGCAGTTAAAGCAAGTTACAAGATACAAGGTTAATACATGACAGGCACTTACCTATATACCAGCAATGAACAAATAGGATTCGAAATTTTTTAAAAAAGTACCGTTTACTTTAACATTCAAAAAATTTGAAATACTTAGGTACAAATCTAACAAAATAAGTATGAGATCTATATGAGGAAACTTCAAAATTTGGTGAATGAAATAAAATAAATAGTGAAGAGGTATTATTCATTGATAAAAGACTCAATATTTTCAAGAGATCAGCTCTTCCCAGCTTGATCTATAGATGCAATGTAATTCTTTTTTTTTTTTTTAATTTTTTAATGTTTTATTTATTTCTGAGAGAGAGACAGTGTGAGCAGGGGAGGATCAGAGAGAGAGGGAGACCCAGAATGAGAAGCAGGCTCCAGGCTTTGAGCTAGCTGTTAGCACAGAGTGCAACGTGGGGCTTGAATCCGCGAACCATGGGTCGATGCTCAGATGACTGAGCCACCCAGGCGCCCCAGATGCAATGTAATTCTAATATCAGAGTAAGTTAGTTTGTGGATATTGACAAACTGATTCTAAAGTTTATATCGAAAGGCAAAAGCCCAGAATAGCCAATATGATATTGAAAGAGGACACAGTTGGAGAACTGACACTACTTGACTTCAAGACTTACTATAAAGCTATGGTAATTAAGATAGTGTGGTATTGGTGAAAAATTAGATACATAGATCAAAAGAACAGAATGGAGAGCCCTGAAATAGGCCCACACAAATACAGCCAACTGATCTTTGACAAATAACCGAAGACAACACAACAGAGAAAAGATAGTCTGCTCAGCAGGACTTGCTGGAACATTGGGATAGATACATGCAGAAAACTAACAAACAAACAAAAACTAAAAACAAAAACAAAACTAATCCAAGCCTACACATTTCCTAAAACCTTAATTAAAAATGGATCATGGACCTAAATGTAAACTGCAAAACTATAGATCTTCTAAAAAATAATATAGGAGAAAACTCAGATGATCTTGGGTACAGTGAGGCCTTTTTAGATAAAACACCAAATACACAATCCATGAAAGAAGTAACTGATAAGCTGAACTCCATTCAAGTTAAAAGCTTCTGCTCTGTGAAAGTCAAGAGAATGAGAAGATAAGCCACAGGCTGGGTGAAAATATTTAACAAAGACACGCCTGATAAGGGAGTTATTTAAAATATACAAAAAAAACCCAAAACAAAAACCTAACAAGAAAACCAAACAACTCTTACAACTCAATAATAAGAAAATTAAAAGAAAATTGTTTTAAATGAGCCAAAGATCTTAACAGACACTTCAGTGAAGAAGATATATAGGTGGCAAATAAGCATATTAAAAGATGTTCCCCATAATACATTATCAGTAAAGTGTAAATTAAAATAACAATGAAAGGGATGCCTGGGTGGCTCAGTTAGTTAAGCTTCTGACTCTTGTTTTCAGCTTGGGTCTTGATCTCAGAGTCATAAATTTAGACCCCACATTGGGTTCTGTGCTGGGCATGTAAGTAGTTACAAAAACCAACAAAACAAAACAAAACACCGCAATGAGATACCACTACACACCTATTAGAATGGCTCAAATCCAGAACACTGACAACAGCAAATGCTGGAGAGGATGTGGAGCACCAGGAACTCCTGTTCACTGCTGGTGGGAATGCAAAATGGTGCAGCCACCCTGGGAGACAGCTGGGCAGTTTCTCAGCAAATCACACGTACTCTTACCATACAACCCTGCACTCCTGCTCCTTAGTATCAGCTGTAGGAGTTGAAAACATGTCCACACAAAAACTTGCATATGAATGTTTATAGCAGTTTATTCATAATTTTCAAAACTTAAAGACAACCAAGATGCCCTTAAGTAGGTGAATGGATAAATAAACTGGTAAATTCAAAAGAAATGATATAAATAATATATACGCAATGTAATAAATAAAAAAGGAAGAGATACTAAGCCATGAAAAGACATGGAGGAAATGTAAATGCATATTAATAAGCGAAAGAAGCCCCTATGAAAGGCTATATCATGTATAATTCCAACACGATGGTGTTTTTGAAAAAGCAAAACTTTGGAGACAGTGAACAGATCAACGCTTGCCTGGGTTTGGGGTGATGAACGCGCAAAGCACAGAAGATGTTTAAGGCAGTGAAACTCCTTCATATGGTACAATCATGATGGATACATGTCATGATACATTTATTCAAACCCATGGTATGTGAACACCAAGAATGAGCCGCAGTGTAAACCACAGACTTCGGTGATGATAATATATCAATGTAGGTTCATCAATCGTGACAAGTGTACCCTCTGGTGGGGTGTCAGTAGTGGGGAAATTTTATGTGTGGAGGACAGTGGACATATGGAAAATCTCTGTACTTCCTCTCAGTTTTGCTGTGATACAAATGCTCTAAGAATCAAACCTTAATGTAAACAAACAAACAAACAAACAAAGTAAGTGTTAGAACACATTGAGAACTGAAATCCAATGAAAATTCTACATGTCAAAACTTGGGGGAGTATTAGCTGAGAAGGTGAACACAGGAACTTTCTGAGATGATGAACATCTACGGTCTGCTACACTTTTCTGTCTCTTATGATTTTCTTAATGACATTTCCTTTCTCTACCTTATATTCATGTAAGAATACAGTAATATAATACATCTAATGTACAACATATATGTTAATCCACTGTTTATGTTCTCAGTAAGGTTTCCAGTGACACTGGGCTATTCATAGTTCAGTTCTGGGGAGAGTCAAAGTTATATGCAGGTTTTTGATCATGTAAGGGATTGGAACCCCTAAGCCCTGCATTGTTCAAAGGTTAAGTATATTCATTCAGTGGTACACTTAAGTTTGGAACCCTTTCACTATATGTAATATACATTAACAATACCAATGAATAATAATAGTAATAATATCTTGTTGATTTCTGGGAAGGAAATACTCATGAGGAAATCATGTTTTTTTTAAGCCCATAGAAGAAACCTAAGAGATAATTTGCAAATAAGGGAAAAAGCAATAATAGTAAAAAGACTGAAACCGTAACTGAGCAGAAATTATTAGAATAAAAAAAGAGATGAAGAAGAAAACTAAAAGTTGGCTCTTTTAGGTGATTAATAAAAAAGAACAAAATAGGCAAAATTAATCAACAAAATATTGTGTTAATTCCACAAGTGTAAAGATGGTTTAATACTAGAAAAATCTATTAAGGGAGTTTGCTAAATTAACAGGTTCCAGGAGAAAACCTCTATGATCAACTCCCCACGTTCAGGGGAAAATGTAATAAAATTCAACACACATATTTTATTAAAACTCTTAGCAAACTATGAAAAGAAGATCAATTTCTTAACCTAACTACCAAAAAATTCTACAGCAAACATCACATTTGAAATTGATTAAAACACACTGGAAGCAGATCCTTTTAGATGAAGAAACCAGGAGCAGAGACAGAGGCCCTCCGTCACTACCTCTGTTAAGCATTTTAGCAAAGACCTCAGCCAGGGCAGTGGTAGGGAAAAGGGAAGTTGGGGGAACTGAAAAGGAAGAAAGAAATTAATCGCTAATCAGAGTGGATACAATTTATCCACACAAAAATTAAAGAGAATCTATAAAGCCATTGGCAGAACAGCTACTTGCCAGGAGTTTACAAGAAACAAGATTTTCCCCCCAATTAAAATCCCCATATTCCTGCAACAAGCAAATATAAATAAGAGTCTGTTCACAATAGCCACAAAATCCATGTACTTCCTAAACTTAAATGTAAGGCATTTATGTGTAAGGCAATTATGAAGAAAATTTAAAACTCTACTGAGGAATTTAGGCCTAAATGAATGGGTATCAAGAAAGTTCAATGAAGGGGGGCGGGGGCGCCTGGGTGGCTCAGCTGGTTAAGCATCTGACTGGCTCTTAGTTTCAGCTCAGGTCATGATCACACAGTGTTGTGAGTTTGAGCCCCATGTCGGGCTCTGTGCTGACAGCGTGAAGCCTGCTTCGGATTCTCTGTCTCTTCTCCCTCTGGCCCTCCCCAATTTGCACTGTCTCTGTCTCTCTCAAACTAAATAAATAAACAACAACAAAAAGAAAGTTCATTGAAGGAAAGATTTAGTTACCAGAAAGATGATGATTTCCCACTTCATAAAAAAACTGAATTAATAAAAAATGTTTAATTTCAATAAAAATCCCAAGGGTGGTTTTCTCTGGAAAATTGCTCTCTGTAAGAATTTTTGACTAGTTTGTCAATGGCTGAGGGTCAAGACAATCCCCAAGCATCAGGTGGGGAAATCTATGGATACCAGGGGTTATTATCTGTACTGTAGTAGAAAAAGAGAGTAAGGAAACAAGATAGAAAGTCTATTAGAGCTTCCATATATTCGAATACCATTTAATATATAATATATGACAATGAAGGCAATGAGACTAGAGAAACAAAGGATTTTTAAATAAATGGGACTAGAGCTAATGGTTATTCTCATAGGAAAAAAAAGTCAGATTGATCCCTACAACGTATCTTACATGTACTTATATTCCAGGTGGATTCAAAACCTGTGTGTGAAGATAAAATCCAAACTCCATGGAGATTCCCTTCCCTTTCCATCTAGAGGTGTTCAACAAAACACAATGATCCCAGACCACACGTTTATGTGCATATAAGGTGAAAAAGAATGTCTAACAGACTAGAACATCTCTGCAGCCTTAGAAGCGATACCAGATGAATAGCAAACGCGGACAGAGAAGCTTGGCAACGTTCGCAAAGAGCTGGTTTAAACCCCAGGAGGAAGGCAGACAAAGGTTATTGCCAATTTCCAGCAGAGGGTCCTCTCCCCGCTGCCCATCTCTCAGCCTAATTGTCAGTCTTACGTCCTCTGTTTCCTCCGGTCCACAAGGTATCTGTCGGCAGATCCTGCTAGTTCAGCCTCTCACACACGAGCCAGAGGACACCGGTCCCCACGCCTGGGCTTGCACGGCTGTCACAGAGCCCTGTTGGCAGGCAAGGCTCTACATGACTCGGGAAACCCTTGCTCGGCTCCCTTCCTTCCATTCATCCCACGGCTCTGGAAACATCTCCATGTGGGGTCACTCCCTTCTCTGTGAACCCATCCAGTTTTTCCAGTCCTCCTGGGGGAAGGCAAACAAATATTTCTCCCCAAGGCTAAGAGTGTAGAGGACCTGGCCTTTGGTTTCATCTCCAAAATCACTCCTACCCCTTTCCTTACGCACAGATGTTCTTCGGGGCCCAAAGCCTGGAGTGGTCTCCCCCAAGTTCTTGCTTGGCTCAGGCTTTCTCAGGGAGGCCTCTCCAAGATGCTCCCGTCCCATCCCTGCATCTCCTGACCCAGCGTGATTTCTCTGCATGACTCTCAATGCTGCTGGAATTCAGATGGGAACAGATGAAGAGAAAGGACCGCATCTTTCCCCAGAGTAGAATGTGAGCTCTGGGGAGTCTAGACTCCTTGTCTCTGCTGCTCACTCCTTCCCTTCTAGCACCGAGGACAGGGCCGGGCATTTATGGAGTGGACAGAGAGGCCTGTGGAAGGAGAGAAAATTGCTCAACCTTATGGAGGTCAAGGAAATGAAGGTCAGTGAAACAAGGAGATATCATTATTCCAGACCCACAAAATGGCAAAGTGCAGATATGTGCTGGGAAAGTCTGTGCAGGAAGGCAGAAATGGGAGCCATGGTTTCAGCGGCCGGCCCTGTGTGCTGGCGTGACCGGGACCACTGAAGTCTATGCCTCTTGTCCAGTATAATTATCCACAGAGACCATCCTCTCTGTCCAGTGTCCTGGCTGGACAGTAAATTACATGGCTTCCCTCTGTACAGCAAAGTGTACACGTGGAAAGTGGTATCGATCATATGGTAGCGACATCCATGTATTTGGATGAGCTGACTCTTTGATCCAGGGATTCTGCTCCTAGGTGCATACCCTGGAGAATTCCACCCCCCTCCCCATGCCTCCCACGTACGTGGGAACACTTTTAGAAGGACGTCAACTGCATCCTTGTTCCTATGAACCAATAATGAACCAACTTCAATAGCCTCCACAGAGAAATGGATAAACTAATCATTGTGTGGTCATGTAATAGAATGACATGTGAGTTAGAATGAACTAAAGCTACACGTATGAGTCTTGAACTCATGCCAAGTGAAAAACCTAGTTGTAAAAGACTCTTCAGTGTATTTTTCCATTTACTCAGACTTCAAGTAAGCACCCACTATGTTCGTGGATATACCTATGCATGTACATATATATAAATCTGACCAAGATGGATGGATCCCAGCAATCTCAAGGATGTGTTCCCCCATAGGTGATAGAGGGCAGTAGTGGTGGGATTGAAGGCTTTATCTGTATCTAGAAAGGTTTATTTTATGAAAACTTAAGATTGGAAGTAATTATGGCAAAAGCTTGCATTCCTTAATATCTTCGTGGCACTTTAACGGGCATCTGTTATATTATCCTCAGCTCTGCGCTGTATGTTTGAAGTACTTCATAATTAAAATTGCAAAAACAATTAAAAAGATAAGAGCAGATATTAATAATTCAGAAAACAAAAAGATAGCACTGATAAGTCAAAGACTCACATGATAAACATTAAAAGAGGAGCCTCATAAAATAGACAAAATCCTGGATAGTGTAATAGGGAAGAAAAGAGAAGAAATATACACAGCAATTTCATAGATTGCAAAAGCTTATCTGCACAGATCCATGCTGAAGAATTCAAAAATCTCAATAAAATAAATGTATTTTTTAGAAAAATAGGAAGTGACAAAACTGAATTGCCCAATAGTAATGGAAGACATTAGAAAAAAGTTATCTTAGTCTTGCCCATTCTGCTGACAGGGTGCTGAAAACCTCCTGGCAGCTTCCTGAAGTACCCCGATCCGCCTTGTACAGCGACCTACGTGATTCAGGGCCTGGCTCATCATGGCGTCATGATGAGGGTCAGAAACAGACAAGTTCCAATTAGAGGGTTCATATGCACCCTATAATTGTTGTTAAAATACTTTGTGCCCGTTGGTAAAAACCCCAGCCTGACATTGTCCTGAGCACCCAAAGCCCTGACTCCTCCTCTCGCTTCCCTGAGGGGATCCCCCCAACCCAGCAATCAGGGCCTCCATGGCTTCTGGGCCCTCCACGGCTGCCTGACTGCCCTGGGCCTGTTCTGTACCAGGCACTACATTCTGTGTGCGTGGATATCACCCTGACCGTACAACATAAGACATTTCAGACCTTAGGAGCGATAAGCGACTTCTGGATTCATTTTATAGATGGGAGTAATCTCTCAGATATAAACCGAAAAAGATCACACAGACACACACGTACACACATGCACGCACAAATAAAACTACTGATCACTGTTACTTTTGACTATAGGTATAAAAATCTTTTTAAAATCCAAGTAAGTATGCTTTTAGAATAGTAATGGGGCGCCTGGGTGGCTCAGTCTGTTAAGCATCCGACTTCAGCTCAGGTCATGATTTCACAGCTTGTGAGTTCAAGCCCCGCATTGCACTCTGTGCTGACAGCTCAGAGCCTGGAGCTGCTTTGCATTCTGTGTCTCCCTCTCTCTCTGCCCCTCCCCTGCTCATACTCCGTCTCTCTCTCAACAATAAATAAATAATTAAAAAAAAGAGAATAGTAGTATGCATTTCCTGAATTTTATATAAATGGAACCATAGAGTATATAACTTTTTTTTTGGTCTGTCTTTGTTTCCTCAGAGTAATTATTTGAGATTTATCCGTGTTGTGGTGTGTGTAGATATTATATTCCTTACTGAGTAATATTCTTTGAAGGAAAGATATGGGGGGGGGTGTTGGAGGACTAAACCCAATTAT
>NW_027529672.1:4989034-4995332 GCF_008692635.1 Crocuta crocuta
AATTATTCCATAGTTCACCGGGTAGTATGGACATACAAAAATCATACAGAAAATTTTGAAAGGGAAACAACATTAGTGGAGAATATTAAAACCTACTATTGAGATGCAATAATTAAAATGTGGTAAAAGGCTCAGAACAGCAGACGTATCAATGGCTGAGAATAAAGCCTATAGAGACAGAGGGAAATCTGGACTTTAAAAAGGACAGTGGAATTTTAAATAATAGGTTAAGGATAGTTTATTTGATAAATGCTATTATGAAAACTAGTTAACTGAGGTTAACATATATATAAGATTATATATATATATAAGATATACGTATATACATAATCAATCTCCATCATGATTACCAACAACGAAACTACAAAAGTATCACACAAGAAATATTTTTACAACCTTAAGGCATCTGAGGACTTTCTCAATATTTAGCCGATGACAGAAACCACATAGGAGAGTAAAAGGAGGTGTAACTACGTAAAAATTAAAAACGAAGGACTCTTCGACAATATAGGAAAGGCCAAAGGCTGATGTCCATGAAGGGCTAATATAATTAATATGTAAAGAGCACCTCAAAATTAAGCTTAAAACCCACACATTCCCAAGTTGAAAATGATCCTCAAAGGAAATTCACAGAAGAAATGCAAATGTACAAATGAGATGAAAGGGTGCCTGAATGCACCGTTGATGAATCAGTCTTGAAGGTCAGGGTGAGGGGTTCGGATTTCATGTCCAGAGAGATGCAGGGCCATTAAGGGATTGAGCAGGGTCAGGGGGCATCTGAGGGAGAGTGGGTCGTTGCGATGGCAGGCGTGGGCAAGAACGGAAGCCAGAAGTTAGTTGGGGGCTTTTGCTGGAATCCAGTAAAGACCTGTGAGGTTGGGGGCTGGGCCGAGGTGGTGGCAGCTAAAATGGGTGAAAATAGACTTGTTCAAAATGTGTTTGGAGGACATCAGAGGACTTGGTCATGACTAGCCTTGGCAGAGGAAAAACTGGTTGTCACCATTATCACGGCCTCAGTTTGCCCAACAGAGAAGGCTCTGGTAGTCTCCTGACTCTGCCCATCCTGCGGCCAGTGACCTTGCCCTCTGGGGGTCTCCTCTACCTGCAACAGCTGCAGGTGGTTGGCACGACTGAATCTGACCTGTGAGTACCCCTGGCTGGGCTTGAGCTGATGCAAATATTCTTAAAATATTCAGACCTAAAATGGGGAGATGCGTGAGGCATTTGGCCTTCCTAATTGCGTAATAAAGTTTGAAAATTTCAGAAAATGTAACATTCATTTATTCATTTCCCTCAACGCAAGCTCCTACTGACATGTATCCAATGCCGGGCACTGCTCACTACTGTAAGAATCAAAGACAGGCTTGCGGCAAGGGCCCCACGCCTCCCAGAATCCCCGCTCCAGCCTGACTGCAGAGACAAGCAGTAGGGCTCTCTAACAAATCGTGCAGGTGGCCAAGTGCCCCGCTGCCTGGGAGCATCTGGGTGGGTCCGCCGAGGGCATGGGCTGTGAGACTTCAGGAGCGCCTGCTGAGAATTTGTCCGCATGGGCTCTGGGCAGAGACCCTCTCCCAGAGGGGCCCCTCTAATCCTCACATCAACCAGCAGCTGGGTTTGCTGTCATGGCGGTGATTCAGATCAGACTGGGAGGAGGTCACAAGGGAGGTCCCAAGTGACATGTCCGAGGTTGAGTTTTAGAGCCGGACATCACACCCAGACTCACCACACTCTCTGCCCGCTTACCCACGCTCTACACGGGAATCTTCCCTTGAACAAAGGCCAAGGGTTCACAAGATGGAGCAGAGGCTGGGCATTCCACACGGAAGGGCAATTGCAGATGACCAAGTAGAGGACATCTGGGGACTGTCGCGGTGTGGTATGGCCGGCCCCCCGCATGTGGGGGGCAGGAGCAGTGATGATGTCTGCGGAGAGGGAGGGCGCTCATGGAGTTGGGGACAGGGAGTGGGGGACACAGAACCAGCAACAGGGCACAAGAGGAGGGACCTGTCCACCAGGCGCTCAGAGGTGGGCATGTCCCTCATCCCTCTGCTTCCGTGGGGGGCCTTGGACTGGAACCAGAGAGGAGGAACGGAAGACGTCACACAGCAAGTCTTCCTTCATGGGCTGGGGCGGGGACAGAAGAAGAGAGGGAGGAGGGAAGGAAGGAAACTTCTGGAATGTGGCAAACATTTGTTCAATCCTCTACGGGGGGGAAAAAAAAGCCAAACCAAATGAGCATATAATATCAAGGAATGTCTCTTGGGCAAAAGTCACACCTAAGCCCATATGTTTTAACAAATTAAGAGGTAAATAATTTGCTGAAGGTAGAGTGGCACCGCGTCTGAGCGCCTGTGTCACTGAGAAATCTTGGTCCCTCAACTCCGGGTCTCCGGGTCTCCGTGGGAATATGCCACTCTGTTTTCCCTTGAACAGAGCTCCCGGCATGATTTTCAAAGGGAGCGCCCGCTGCCTCGTGCGAAAGCCTGCAGACTCTCTGGAAGGATAGGAAGCCATCCGTGTGCTTCTGTGTTGGTTTCAGATCTACCCTTGACCTCCGGGGCTGATACGACAGAGCTTTTTCCGTAGGAAAAAAAAGAAAAAATGCATTGAGAATCGTCTCTTGCGCATAAAAAGAGACTCGCAAAGGTTACATCCTGAATTTGAAGGGCCCGTTCACATTCCTGCCAAGAAAACATTAATTTATGTAAAGAAGCCTGGCTCAGCCCCCAAATGGTTAACTTTCCTGTTCGTTAGCTGCGAATCTATCTCCACGTACAGAGGCCATCAAATCTGGCCACCAGGGGCCTGTGCGACGGCTCACGCAGGGGTCCGGGGATTGGTCCTGCTCTTGTGGAAAATATCTCAGAAATCCCCGAGCTGAGGATTTTGATCTCCCGCGCGGTGTGAGCGCCGCTGAGAAGGCTGGAGAGAGGAGAGAACACTTTCCTCGCATAATTTCATTTGTCAGGAGAATCTTGCGGCTGACATTGGAAGAGTGATTTAATTGATTTTAATCATACACCTGAGAGCGGGAAATTGAGCCCTCTGTCCTGAAAAATAATTCTAGGCTTCCACCAGAATGTCTAATTTGTAGCTAATAGTTTTTTCTTGAAGTTTTGTTGTGAAGTTTGGAAAACACAGATCAAGGGTGAGTGTCGGTGGAGGGCTGCGCAGCCCCAGAGGCTGGGGGCACCCGGGGGTCCCTGCAGCTGGGCTAGTGGTTCCGTGGCGCTGGGCCACCTGGCTGCCAGCTGTGAGCACCTGCCCGCAGAACCTGCTGCTCACGCGTCCTGTGTCCGGGGAGGGCGCTGGGTGGGCCCGTCGTGCCCCTGGTTCTCACCCCTCATTAGAGGCACGTATCTGGGCCAACCCCCCACCGCCAAGGCTTCGGGGGACCACGTGCTGTCATGGCCTTGACTGAAACCTGGGAGGGGGCATGGACCACCGAGGTTTCTTCCAAGGGAGGCTTTCATGCGAAATGGATAAACATGAAAAATAAATGAGTGTTGCTTTCATCTTCTTAAATTTAATCCACTATAAGGAAACATTATTGTACAAGAGCTTCTGGGTCGAAATGAGTTTATCTGCAGAAGAGAAGTCAGATTGGCTCCGCATGGCAAAGAGCCAGAGCATTTTCTATCTGCTTCCCAGGAAAACCTCTGTGACCTTCCGGGACTATTATTAGCTATTATTCAGATGGGACCGCGGTCAGCAACAGCGTGCGCATCCCCTAAAATGCATGCACGCCGCAACAGTCTTGCAACGCGTCGGCGGGTAGAGACGGGCCACGGCGGTGTGAACCCGCTTGGGACCCACAGGGAGCAGCCTGCAGGGGGTGCTCGGGAAATAACCCACCGGGTGCTCTCCCTCCGGAGACACGTCTCTGCTCCGTGGAATGCTTGGTTCCCGCAGAACCGGAAGACAAGTGGGCTCTGGCCACGCGGAACCGGAGGCCAGCACGGTTCACGTACCGCGTGGATACGTGGCCAAATTTGCGGCCTGCGCGCCCCTCCCCCACCATCCAGTGTGTCACCATATTCGATTCCAGTAAAAATGTGCTCTTTCTTGTACATCTCTAGTCCATCAACACAGAAGCCAGGGAAACATTAAACAGCACTATGCACGTCCAGCAGCCTGAGATACACCACGTTTTGTAATATATAATTTCTGACATCGTGTTTTGCTTCGCCAAAAAATGTGCTCCCCAGACTCTGAGGAGAAATAACAACAGAAGGCCAGGAAGCATGGGGGGTGGGGGGCGGGGGAGCCCACCACTCATTTCAGAGATGAGGGAATTTCTCAAGCCCTCGCTGGAGCTCTTGCCTGGTGCATGGGCCCTGCAACCTGGATCATGGCTTTGGGTTAATTTGCCTGTGACCTTGAACATGTCACATGCCCTATGTTTCTCATTTTTATTTTAATTCAATATTTTAAAAAATTATTTATTTTGAGAGGGAGAGAACAAGTTGGGGAGGGGCAGAGAGAGAGGGAGACAGAGAGAATCTCAAGCAGGCTCTGCACAGTCAGCGCAGAGCCCGGCATGGGGCTCGATCTCCCAAACTGTGAGATCATGACTTGAGACAATCTCAAGAGTTGGATGCTTAACTGACTGAGCCATTGAGATGCCCCTGTTTTTCTTATTTTTTAAAATGGGTCTAGCGCATGCCTCCCTGTTGCCTTGGGATGACAGCTGTGAATAATGCCATGGACATGAACGGAGAGCCTCTAGAAAATGGTGGGGAATTAAATCCTTAGCTTTCTTCACAGATCTAGGACATAATGGTGCATTTATGTTTTAAGCATCCAAGAGCCTTCAAGTCTACAGGTAGGCATATCTGTCCTGTGCTTCTCAGGGGCTCTTGATGACAGTCACAAGTGAGCAAGCTACCAGAGTCACAGGTGGTGGAGAAGCGGACTAGGTGTGTAGGCAGAATGCCTGGGTTTGAATTTAAAGTTGGCCATCTGCTGATTCTGCAAGGAAAGGTACTACCTCAGTCCCTGGAGCCTTAGTCTTCCCATCTGGCAAATGGGAGATGCCTCATCGTTTCACGCTCCAGCAGCCTAGGAAGGATGGAGAGAGAAAACTCTGCGTGCTAGTCAAATGGGGGCTATCGCACTTGTCAGGTCGGACACCCCGAGGTCTCCCCACGGGGACTTTACCCAGAATTCCAGGACTTGGGTCAATGGAGCCAGCACTATGGACGAGGGTGGCCATCACCTGACCTGGGCTGCAGTGTCACCCATGGCTGGCATGGTGCCCTGGACCCCAGGGCCCACTGGCTGACAAGGTCAAGGCAATGGAGATGAGCGGCAAACGTAAATCCGGAGAGCAGAGCTGGGGATTCCTGGAGGATGGGCTCCACCAGCCCCTGCAAACTGACAGCGAGGTTGGTCTGCAGAAACATGACGCATTGGCCAGTGCTGGGCCGCTCGGTCTGACACGGTGGGGAGTTGGAGCTCAACCTTTGAACTGCATCCCTCAGACACTTTGTCTTCTCAGGCCTGAAACTGACAGAGCACAAAGTACTTTAAGATGTTGCCCTTTAGAACATTTTAGTTTCCCAAGGGCATCAGCAGTGGAAGCCCACACATGTGGGCAAAGCTGGGGAGTTTACAAAGGCCTTTGATAAACATCAGCACATTCAACTTTCTCGGGGACCCTCAAACTCAATATTTAATAAGCTAACACTGGCATATTGGGTCTCAGTAAATTCACATTCAGGAGCAGAATCGGGCAAATTAAAAATGTGAGAGCAGTCATTAATCTGCTTATTAAACACCCATATATGGTCTTTAATATATACTTTATAACCGTTTTTTATATTTTTGACATCTCTACCCGGGGTGTGTGTGTGTGTGTGTGTGTGTGTGTGCGCGCCTCTAATTAAGAAAAGTTTCACAGAACGCTATTTAGCTCTAGCATTAACCAAGATCCTTAATAATTTCTATTTTTTATTCAATTTGGTTTCATGTTTTTAACAAGTGCTGGGTGCAAGTCACACTGGTTTCTTGACCACACAGCGGGACAAGATTTTAAGTCTCTAAATCTTTTATGTTTTCAAAGCCTTGACCTGAATATGAATAGACTTGCTTTTGAAATTTTATTAGCAGGAAAGAAACGAGCTGTGAATGGAAAGGACCTCAGAGTTTTCATCAGCTCTGTCTACCTGCAGCCCCTGAGGCACATGGAACATCCTTGGTAAATGGGGCGGTGGCCTGGTCCCCAGGGTCGGTGGCCTGGTCCCCGGGGTCGGTGGCCTGGTCCCCGGGGGCGGTGGCCTGGTCCCCGAGGTCGGGG
>NW_027529672.1:4996362-5033862 GCF_008692635.1 Crocuta crocuta
GGGACAGTGGTGGTGTGTCCGGGACAAACGTCCTGTCGACCCTTGAATACCACTCACCGCTTATGACAGTGTGCACATTATTTTATGTCCTTCTCTCATACTTAAAAATGTTAAAATTATGAGCCTCTTTACTGAAACAAGACTATTTGCCAGCAGAATAATTCTTTATAAAAATCCTTTTCCCCAGCAAANAAAAAACCAAAACTAAAACCAAAAACAAAAAACAAACCAAAAAAACCCCCCTTAAAAAAAAGAAATGTCTGTTCTAATGACAATCGGTTTATTGGTACCTGTTTTAGCGAGGATAGGAACTTTTCTGGGTAATTACCTTGTGAACAAATAGCACACATTTACTGAGGCCCTTTGATCCCTGGTAAGTAATGAGGTCTTGGTGCACCTGCTGGTGTGGTTTGTCGTCGCGGGCTCGTTCCTGCACACAGTGCGTGGACCAGGGGGTCATCCAGTGTATCCTGACCCTTCCTCTCCTTCCCCTTCTTCCTTTCTCCTCCTCCTCTCTTTTTATTTATTTATTTATTTATTATTTATTTATGTTTTAAATAATTGTAGATGGGTAATTACATAAAATAGATAGGCAATTACAAAATGCGTAGAACGGTTTCACGTACCTTCATCTCATTCCCCCCAGTGGTTATGCTACATCCCACATAACTATCGTGCAATATTAAAACCACGAAACTGACATCGGTATAATCCATAAGCCTTTTCCAGATTTCATCAGTTTTACATGCACTCGTGTGTGTGTGTGTGTGTGTGTGTGTGTGTGTGTGTGTGTGTGAGTTCTCTGCCTCCGTCTCTACATGCAGGCTCATGGAAGCAGTCATCAGCACAGTCAGGATGCAGAATTGTTCCAGGCTCCCTGGCCCCCCTTTTACGGCCGCATCCTCCCCCCAATCTCTAACCCTGGCAAGCACTACTTTCCTCTCCATCTCTGTAATTGTCTTATTTCGAGAATGTCAGATGAATGAAACCATCCTGTATGGGGCCTGATGCTGGCTTGTTTTGCAGTTTCCTTGAGATACATCCAAGGTGTTGTGTATTTCGATACCTGATTCCTTCTACTTGCTGAGTAGTGTTCCACATACACACTTTGTGTAACTATTCACCCGTTAAAGGACAACTGGGCCATTTGCGGTTTTGTGCTTTTACAAGTCAATCTGCTATAAATATTTGTGTACGGGCTTTTGTGTAAATGTAACTTCTTCATTTCTCTGTGATAATGGCCAGGAGCCCAATTGCTGGATTGGACCATAATGCAAGGTTACATTTCAATAAATTGCCAAACCATTTCTCAGAGTGGCTGCACTGTTTTATATTCCCACCTGCAAGGTATGAGTGATCCATTGACCCATTGTCTATGCCAGCGCTCGATGTCATCACAACCTTTTTATTTTAAGGTTTAAGGTCTGATAGGCATGTAGTGACGCTTCATTGTGGTTTAATTTGGATCTCCCTCGTAGCTAATACTGTTGAATCCAGCTGTTTCTTTCTAACTTTATCAAATAATTGAATTTGTTTATAAATTGTGATAACCTTAATCAGCTACTCCAAGCCTTCTCTCCCCAAGGAACTTTATTCTATGTATTCTTTGCCTATGGGGTGGGGGAGGCGGGGCATTCTGGAGCTCTTCCTCAGCATGTGGACATGAGTCCCTCTCTGAGCCAGGCTCTCAGGTGATCCCAGCCAGGGAGGAACAAAGACATGGTCAAGGTGACTTGGCAAGCATGTGAGTGTTCACAGCTGAGCCTCAGGTGAGCAAAGGAGATGTCTATGAGCACAAGATGACAGCTGGGACAGGAGTGCCATGCTCCATGAAATCAGGAAGGCTCGGCCCCCTCTGTTTTGCATCCTGTCTCCTGACACCTCTCCTTCTCTCCTTCCCTTTTCTGCAGCCTCTCTGATGCTCCTGTCCCACTTTTTCCTTCTATTCTTGGTAAATGGCAAACGCTCACAACCCAACTAAAACGCCACCAGAATAAACCTTGTGTTTGCTCTTTGGACAATATTCAATAAATTATAGTGAGCTGCAAATGTCACCGATTTGGGAACTGTAAGTGCTTTGTCTGTAAGTCTTTGAGCAAAGACCCGCAGCTGATGCAGTGGCGAGGTAAGCCCTAAGGATAAGCCCCTTTTAATGTGGGGTGAGGTGGTCTTACCACAGCTAGCACTACACTCGGCTGGCCCTGGACACTGTGCGGAGTGACAGGGCTGGGCTTCCCTGCTTTTCCAGAGCCATCTCTTCAGAATGGGCTTGCCTCCTGCTTTCTCTAAAAATAGATTGGTTTCAGCCTATTTTTAAAAGTCCTGCCAAAAGACTGAACTAGAAAACTGCCATGCTCATCTCCGGAGACCAAACCTGGACCGTTAAATTCACTTCATTTGTGATTCTGGCAACCTGAACTACTGAAGGAGATCCTTTGATGTAAAATGTGAAGACAAGAATCAGTTGTACCTACCAGTTCCGTTTAAAGTGTGTCATAAGCAGGACTGTCATATAAGAAGGGTGACACTCACCTCTTGTCACACAGCCTGCCCAGCACCATCACCCTAGCTGCACAGTGGAGCGTGCCTGTCCTCCGGGACCTCAGCCCACAGCGGGACGTGGGAAATTCGCTTGCATCTCTTATTTCCAGTAGAAGAGCTCTTGCTCTCCATGTGCCAGAGGAGGTGCCATTTATGCTCTTCGGGAAAGAGGCAAGATGCATGACCCAGCAGGATTCCTTGAGCATCACGAGGTAGCACCTTTATGGGCACACCTGCTTCGGCACAGAGCCCCTCTTCAGAGTAGGGCCAGGTCCTGAACACACCCTGTTTCCAGAAGATCCCCCACTCATCAACTCACTGCTTCACTGTTGATATCCCGCTACTTTTTTTTCAGTTGTTTTTCTTCACTTTTGGAAATGTTTTTTTCTGCCCAGCAGTCCTTCTTATGGCTCTACATAGTTCCTCTTGTTAAGTAATTTTCAAAAGAAGAAGAAGAAGAAGAAGAAGAAGAAGAAGAAGAAGAAGAAGAAGAAGGAAGAAGAGGAGGAGGAGGAGGAGGAAGATGAGGAGGAAGTAGAGGAAGAAGAAGAAGGAGGCGGAGAATACAACAACAGCTGAAGGTGCAGAACAAACAGAATTCACAATTAATGAAATGGTGACGACAAACAAACACATAATGTGCTTTCTTTTACTTTGTGGCCCGTGCACCCCAGCGTCTACTTGTTCTGTGTGTGCCAGGGCCCCTTCTTAGCTTTGTGGGTTGTCCAGAGTAACATCCAGAACGAGGAAGGCCATGCGGCATAGGGCTTGGGACTGACACTAAGAGTGTAGATACAGAGAACTCAGAGATCGGCCTCCCCAATTCGAGATGCGCTCTCCTCCTGGAATTGTTTCACTTTTCTCCAAAGCAGGGTTTGAAAAGAGGTTTGGTTGTTGCATTAAAAAATACTTTTAGTTTTTAATTTTTAACTTTTTTTATTTTAGAGAGAGAAAGAGCTCAAGCAGGGGAGAAGTACAGAGAGAAAGAGAGAGTCTCAAGCAGGCTCCATGCTCATCATGGAGCCTGATGTGAGAGGCTCAGTCTCAGCAACTATGAGATCATGACCTGCACTGAAATCAAGAGTCGGACACTCAAATGACTGAGCCACCTAGGCGCCTCTGCTGTTGTTTTTAACGATCCTGATGATTCCTTCAGCACGGGCAAACAGGGCTCCCACTTCCCTGCACTGGGAGAACATGGTTGTCTCTGATGCAGAACTGGGGCTTTCTGCACTTGGATGATGGAAGGCTGGCTGCCAGGCCACCCAGGCCCCAGGGCAAGGATCTGATGAAATTCACCGCAAGGCAGAAACTCTTGGTGATAACGCAGATGTGGCTTCAGTGCAAATGTTCACATATCCAAACAGCAATTGAAAAAGAAAATGTCTAAATAAACGGACAAGCCTGGAGAACAAAGGGCAGGAGACGGCGCATGAGTTGTCCTGTGGGGAACCCAGGTACCGGAGACAAATGAATTCTGGCAAAAGAGTGCACGAAAGTTTGCTTTCATTCTGGAAGGAAGAGAAGGGGTGTTATTGGCTTTCTCGTGTAATCTCTTTGCATGCAAGTGATGTCACTGGGACATGAGTCTCAGGTTGGGGACCAGGGAGCAGACAGTCAGGATTTTATGTCCACTTGGGTTGGCCAAGGAGGCAGACTGCCTGTGAGGGAGGGGGACGCGACAGAAAGGGACTATGTGTGCCGACTTCCCTCTCCCCTGTGGGTCTTCTTGGAATGTTGCCTTTCTGTACCAGATTCTAGTTCTGAAATGGAGACCGTGATATCCCAGAAGGAACTGTTGGGACCTAGGTGAGCCTGGGTCAACTCAAGAGTCCCCTTCCCTTGGGAAGGGCTCCCAGAGGAAGGGCCTGCCTGAGGAACAAGCTTGGTGAGGCTTGAATGTGGTCTTCCTGGGGTTTCCTTTGGTTTCTAAAAATCTGTCATGGAAGAGAGGAGCCATTTTAATTTTTTTTATTTTTATTTTTGACAGAGGGGAGGGGAGGGGCAGAGAGAGAGGGAGACACAGAGTCTGAGCTGTCAGCACAGAGCCTGATTCGGGGCCGAAACTCATGAACCGTGAGATCATAACCTGAGCCACAGTCGCACACTTTACCAACTGAGCTGACCAGGCGCCTGAGAGGAGCCATTTTACAATAAAGAGATGGAAACTGTTTCCTTACACTCTCCTCTACCTTTGACAGTAGAGTCCCAGCTCTTCCCCCTCCAGATGCATCACCGGCTACACGCCACCCTTACTCCTGGGGGCTCAGCAGGAAGAGACGTGGGTGTAACCTCCTGGTCAGGATGTTTTAGGCTTAAACGCACTAGGACCTCGTGTGAGGGGTTTTGTAAATTAAAAGCACATCTGTTAGATGCTATTGTTATTACCATAGGGTTCCAGGAAGCGGAGACTCTGTTTCTCCTCAGAAGAAAGCCTTGCGGAAACGGATCCTGCTTTTACCTCGGTTCTCTAAATTCGCCAAGGGATTTCTTAGGTAAGGGAGACAGTGGGGTTTCTCCTAGTGACGACAAGGGCATCAAAATGATTTGTCACCAAATTCCAAGTGTAAGAGTACAGACACAGGACTCGCCTTCCCTCACCCACAAGTGGTAGCAAGGGGATGACCATTTAAAAAGTCAGACGTAATGGTTTATGCGAGGTGGCGGCCCCACAGCTCTACTCAGAAGGTAGGCCCTTTATTTGCAAAATCTCAGATTGAGAATTCCATAGACTTGAATCCGGTGCTGGTGGCAGGTTGCTGGCTACCTCCGACAGTAGAGAGCTAGCTTTCACGCTGGTGGGAAGAGCAATCATCAGCTCTCAGACAACCCACTGAAAATACTTCCCGCTCAGTAAGGAAGTGTGTGTGCATGGCCTGAAGGTCACTGCACATCAGTGGTTCAGTATTTCCTGGGCTGAGATGCAGTTAGGGAGAGGGCAGACAAGCCCAGGCGATTAGGGAACATCCAAGGTCAAGGTGATCAGGGAACTTGCAGGAAAGACCTAGAGGTGGGGGCCTCTGATCCATGTTTATTCACTCAACAGTGACTGAGTGCCTGCAATGGGCCATGTTAAGTACTATAATTTGGTTAAGTCACACTAGAAACATTGGTGGAAGCTCACCGTGGTTCCTCACTGTGGCCTGATCTACAGCTTTAGGGGAGTTTTCGCCACAACAGGCCCTTCTTCCTGGCTGAGGAATCAAATCTTGCCCAGATATACTCAGAGTAGGCTGACTGTTCTGGCTGATAACCCCAAACTTCCGCAGCTGCACACAATAAATGTTGTTTCCCACTTTTCTTGCAATTGAGTATTGCAGGCCGGTAGAATGGAGAAGGCTGCTCATTCAGGCTTCAGCATCCAGAACATTCTTTCCGGCCCTGTGGACCCCACTTGCTGCACACAGGTGGGTGCTGCCCACCGCCATCACCCTATCCATTCCATTGGCCGCTTTGGTGACACATCCCCACCTAGGAGTAACTGGAGGTGGAAAATGGGGCTAGTAGTGTGCCCAGGAGGGTGAAGGAACAAGGCTATTGGTGAGCTTTCTGGCCACCCTCTGCCCTCGAGACCTCACTCTTCAATAGTGTGTTGCTAGGATGGCATGTTTGACAACCGTGCCATGTCTGTTAGTGGTGGTTTGTCAATTAAGAAACACTCATCCCTGTGGCTAAAAGTCAGAATTACTATGCTTTGTCTCCTTCACAAAATTATCTGGTAATTATTTTTTAAGGAGTGGCCTTGCCTTATAGTTTCCTGGAGTTATAAGTTAGATAGCGTTCTTTTTTATTTTAATTAAAACATTGTTTTGGTCAAAGGCTAAAGTATGTTGAGAGGGAAAAAAATAAATAACTAAGACTTCCTAAACAAAATCATCACATGCCATGGGCTGAGATGCATACTTACAGGGCTGCTTTGAGACTCAAATGAAGTCACACAGGTGAAATCAGATATGATGCATGCTAGATGCTCAGTAAACATTACTTATATTTGTTGTAATTTCATAGGAACTTCCACACAAGGGTGCTTAGGGAAAATCTGTCAGTAAGCCAACCTAACTAGAATCTAAAATACTCCATATTCTTATGTTTCTTGAGCAGCAAGGACTAAAAGAGATGTTCTCTGAGTTGTAGGATGATAATACAAGCCTGGCAATTGAAAATGACCTGTCACGTGTTTTTCTGACCTTGCAGTAGGGCCTGATGGGGCCCTGGGTGCCGAGATAAGACGGCACCATCCCTGCCCACTCTGGGATCACGGTTCTGTGGGGGCAGGTGCTTCCGTGGGGCTTTCCCCAGGCTGCCGAAGTGGCCCGTGACAACAGTACCGCCCGGGGAAACTCTCCCTGTGGGCAGTTGAGCTGTCTCTGCGTGATGCTGATTCTTTCATTCACTCAGTATGGATGGAGACGGTGTTCCTCTGGAATTTTCTGGTATGCCTTTTGAATTTTAAGTCTCTTCCTCCATGGATGATAGCAGACTTAGAGACCTCGAAGGGCTGGTTCAAGGTGAACGTGTGCCACCATGAGTAGAAACCCTCCCATAAACAGCAGAGCAGCCTAATAGCCTGTAACTGCTGGTGTTGTCAAACACGCCATTCCAAAGCATGCTCCTCATTATCGTCATCTTCTGTGGCAACAAGCAAACAAATGCAAAACGTTTTCCCACAATCAAGTGGGTGGTGGTGCTGGGTAGCAAATGCTCCTGATGCTAAAATGTTAAGACACTCACCAAACAATCCTTTCCTAGCCCTTTCTAGAACTTTCTAATTTTCTAGATGTTTTTGCTGCATTTGGGCCTTAAAAAATTGATGTCTCTGTTGGTCCTGACCACACATACTGCCTGATGGATGATTTTAATTATTAATGGATTGTTGGTGTCCACTGATGTGAACCCTGAATTGTTTATTTTTAAACTCTGCAATTGTTTTAGTTAGAAAATCAGGGACAGCAAATATTTGGAAGTAAAGTAGAGAGATATGACTATATTACCAGGCTATATCTCAGAAAGACAGATGAAATGAGAAAGAGAAAGAAGTATAAAAATAGTTACAAACAAAGCTTTCTGAATTCCGAACACCTAAGGCAATTCTGTCTTTAATTTTTGAACCACCCAATTAATGTTTTCCTACTTTCCACCTTGAACTTTTTATAAGCAGACCAGGATTCCATATCTAAGGAGGTGGCAGTCCAGGATATATTTACATACAATTAAATGCATTGTTTAAAGAGTAAACAGGATGGTAACTCATACATCAGAGTCCAAATTTATTCTTCATTCAAGAGTAAGAGAAAGTTTTTCCTTCACCATATGCCCTTAAATTTTTGATTGAGTGATATTTGCTGCAATCCAAAATACCATGTGGCTAACAAAGCCAGAGGCAGGTTATCCCACTGGCTTCTTTGGATCAATACGTTCTGCTAATACCAACCATTAGTCAGCCATCCCCTAGAAATATGATGCCCTGTCTCCTGAGCATCACCCGTCATCCAGATGGTCATCTCCAAGGAAGCAGACACCCTGCACCAACAACCCTTGACCTCTCCTTGGGGGGGAGAGCCACTGCTGACCTTGAGGGTAAAGGTGTGCTGTGTAGGGCTAGATGCTCACAAGCCATAAATGCCTCATGGGTGGGTCCTTGGCATTCATTTCCTCTGACATATTTGTGTTTTCCCAACTCTCATCAGCAATGCTCCTGAGCTAAGAAAGAGAAAAATGTGAGGCTGGTTCTCAGAGGTCAGCCTTCACAGAGTGGTTCCCTTGCAGCTCTAAAATTAAGAAAAAGAGAATGAGAGAAAGAGGTGAGGAGAGAAAGAGAGAGAGAAAAAAGGGAAGGAAGGAAGGAAGGTAGGAAGGAAGGAAGGAAGAGAGAGAGAGAGATGGAGAGAAGGAGGGGAGGAAGGAAGAGGAGAAAAGAAGCAGAAACTGTTAACCNAAAAAAAGGGAAGGAAGGAAGGAAGGAAGGAAGGAAGAGAGAGAGAGAGAGATGGAGAGAAGGAGGGGAGGAAGGAAGAGGAGAAAAGAAGCAGAAACTGTTAACCCCCAATACTGAGTCACTCAGCTATCCTCTCGCCCACCCTCCCATGGAAAGATCTGGGCCTTGGATCCTGAGAATGGCAGCCCCCGAAGCCCACCCCACCCCTGGCCGAGTGACAGTCACACTCTTCAGGGCAAGCTGGCAGATCTGGGTAGGGGGTGGGGAGAGGAAGCTGCCAGCCTTCTTTGCAATTCAGATGGTAATGTTCTCCTGGGCTTGTTTACCATCTGCTGGGCACTCAGACATTTCTCTATTTGGTCATTAATTAATGTCCTAACTACCAACCCACACCAAACGTGCAGAACTGCTATTTCTGAGGCATTTGTTTACAAAGTCAGTGCAATGGCTTTTTTCTCAAAAGCTAAGACCCTTTCCTGCTTGAGAATGGCCTGTTCTGCTGTGGTTTTTATGTTGTTAAGATGGATTTTTACATCTTAAACTCATTTCATTTCATTGCTCCGAGGTTAGTCAAATGAATAACATCTGAATGTTTATTTTGAGTTTTTTCCCTCAAAAGTAACATGGAATCTAAGCGGTGCAAAGGTCTCATTATTCCTTTAATGACCTGGTGATTATGGTTGAGGCTTAGGGCGTGAAGGCACATGCTCTTGGATTTCCAAGTCAAAGACTGAGTCGCCATCTTGGTTCTATCCCCTGGGATGTTGGTTGGTCAAGACTAGCAGATGTTCTACTTAAACTCACCATGTGACCTTGGGTGTATCTCAAAGCATCTCTGTGTTTTAGTTTCTCTCTCTGAAATGGAATTGAAGGCAAGTGGCCAATGAGGAAATTTTCAGCCAAAGATCATCGATGTGATGATGATAGCTGGGAGGAGAGGATAGCAGGAAATGGGACAACATGAAGTCTGAAGGTGGAGACTTCATGAATGGGATGAGTGCCCTTTTAAGAGTCAGGAGAGAGCTTGCTTCCCTTCTATCTCTGCCATGTGAGAACACAGTGAGAAGACAGCTGTCTGCAAGTGAGGGAGAGGGTCTCCCCAGACACTACCATGCTGCACCCTGGTCTTGGACTTCCAGACTCAGAACTGTAAGAAGTTTTGTTGCTTATAGCCATCCAGTCTGTGATACTTTGTGACAGGAGCCTGAAGGCACTAAGACAGCATGAAAACAAAGATGTCCATGAGCCTCGGCCTTGTGCTGGCCAGAGAAGGGAGAGAAGGTTAGTCTCTGTAGATGCTGTCAAGACTGTCCAGTCCTCTTGGTAGGACTGACTAGCAGTCAGATAATCAACCATAATATGATTACAGAATGAGCCAGGAGCTCCCCAGTCCATTTGGGTGCTATCCCAGCAAACCATTGAGTGGAATCTTTTGGCCAATAGGACTAGAAGTACTCAGGCCTTCTTGCTTCATTGAACTTGAGGCTTAAAACCACCAGGTTCTTGTGTAGGGCGTTGGTGGAGGGCATCAGCCCCAAATGAAGCAACTCCTTCAGAGAGTGTTTGCTATGATATTTCAGGAGATAATATTTTTCTACCTCCATTTCTTTGATTTGGAAATGTTGGAAAATCTGGTTAATTTTGCTATCGTGGATTCAGTGTTTTCACATGTTACAGACGAAGAGGTTTCCCCAGTGGACAGCGTTCAAATCAGAAAGGACAGCCAGCCTGAAGTCTGGGAGGGAACGTGTGGAGTGACTTTTTCAGGTCCTCACCGTCTATGGGACAGGATGACCTGACATTCTATTGTCTTGAAAGTTGGTGCCAGGTCCTCCTGGCTCTCCAAGCTCTGTGCTTTCAGATGTGCCTCCAAGGGGGGCCTAGACTGCCATCGTCCCTGCCACAGTGAGTATGGGCCGGGGCACCGTGGAGCCCCACAAGTGGGCGCCCTCACAGGGTGAAAGAGGGGAAGAAGCAGGAGTTCCAAAGCAGAGGCCTGGTTATGACTGGGATCTCTTCCTGGTTTCTGAGGGGCACCTTCAGACGGCAGCTGCAGGATGACGGGGGGGGGGGAGGATGCAGGCAGACCTGGCTTCTGGGGGCACAGTGAGCCCAGCGCCTGGCAGGTTCAATGCCCGGGGGAGATGGCAGGGCGATGGCGAAGCTGGGGCTGGGACCGGGCCCGAGGAGATGGAGCTTGACTTTTGCAGGCAGGTAAGTCGACATGGAAAAGTCAGTTTCCTCATCCATCCTTCCTCTTGAAACGTTTCATCACTTTGTGGACCATTCCATCAATCAATCCCTCACATTAAAATGTGGGCCAAGTGTCTCCTTTGGGAGAACATCCCCAGGGGGTCCCAGCTAACTCCCCCCGACCACCACCCCAGCTGCAGTCCCCCCACATCTTTCACGAGGGCTTGGCAAGGGCAGAACAGCTCAGGGCCCCACGCATGGCATCGTCATATGTGGCCTGGGGAATTGTCTAGGATTCTCACTACCTGTTGAGACTGCAGTCTAGAGTGACGTGCGAGGTCCCGAACAACAATGCCTCTAAACTGTTCTGAGCAGGAACACCTGTACTCGCCCTTTTGGGAAATTCTGTGCTCTAGGCAGCGCTTTCTACAGGGTGTCACCCTCCGTGTGTGTGTACCTTACCCCCCAACTGCCTCCAAGCTGGCAGTCAGGCAGAAACGTGAACTACTCTATTGTCACTGACTCAGCTAATTAAAGCTGACACACACGTGCAAACAACAACCCCACCCCCACCCCTAGAAAATGCTAGAAAGAAAACAATACCTCAAAATATTTCCTTCTGGACAGCCTTTGACCTCCATGGAGGCAAACCTTGGGGAGAAGCCCCTATCGTGAACGGCTTAAATCTATCAAAACACCTTCTTGATTGATAAACATGCCAGGTTTATATTATGATTACTGCATACAATTTTCTGTCACTGTTAATTTATTTGAAAGTCTTAACCTGGTAGGGTATGACACCGGCAGTATTTTATAATGAGAACGGTGGAAATAAATCATCCCCTCCAAATAGTACAAAGAAAGCACTACCCAATCATTCAGTACGCAGGTGCCAGAATCCAAACAGGCTCTCCATGCAAACAGACAGACAGATGCACCCACTGGAATGAACATCCCCAGATCTGAGCCCTTTAAAAGCTGTAAGCGTGATTGGAGCTCGTGTAGGTTTTTCACCTGATGGGGTCCAAGTGCTTTGGACGGTGGAGTGCTAACCTCTCTCTTCATTCGGGCAAAAAAACCACCAAAAAACAAAAAACAGAAAAAACACCAACAAACGCCTAAGGCACAGCGAGGTTGAGTCCCTGGTCTGCACTTGGCATGGCCGGGACCTGAACTTGGAGCCCAAACCCCGGCGGGAATGCTCCGAGGTCGTTCTCCTTCACCCAGACAGAGGCCAATGCAGGATGCAGGATGCGGGCGGGCGGTCCTGAGGAGGACGGGCTGCTGGGCGACTCAGGGAGAGCCACCAGAACCGTGGGACGCGGAGGCGGCTGGGTGCTGCAGGTCCCTGGCCACCCAGCCTGCCCCTCCGGTGCGCCTCACCCGGGGAGGGGGTGGGGGTCCAGGTACAGGCACACCCTGTCCGGGGGCAACACCCGCCTCTGCTAAGCCGCTCTTCAGTAGTTGGGGGATATCCAGACAATATTGAAACCTTCCCAAATGAACTTTGCATAGAGACATTTTCATTCGCTGCCTCCCTCCTCATGCATATTAACAAATGGTATGCGCGGCCTCATTTAATTCACTGATTTTACATTCGGATCACTTTCTCTTTTACAGCTATTTTTACCAGGCTTCATTAATCTTTGTTGAATACAATGGCATACATCTTTAATGCGGCCGCTGTCAAGTCATATTTCAGCAAGAGCTGCAAACTGAATGGCAGGGAGCAATATTAATAAATTTAACATAGACTATATCAATTTTTAACAGAACGAATGTGGAAAAGCTAAATGTATTATTTTTCGTTTAAATCATAGGGTTTATCACCGGTTAAGTAGCAGCGATTTCGTGGAAACTTGTGACGCACCATACAAATAGATTTACATCTCATTAATAAGTAAATTAGGCAAATGCCTTTCAAGTTCAGACAAGTACATAAGTGTAATCTCCATATTAAAGGAGTAGTCTTTGATAAACCACCGAGGAATTGTGGCGGCCAAGGATGTGACATGTTGCTGGGGCCGGTGCCTGGTCTACAGGCCCACCTTTAATTACACTCCTTCATTACTAAAGAGATAAGTGTCTCTCCAGTTAAGATTCTATAAATGAGCAGCATGCGGGCACCTCCCAAATCATTTTTGCGGGAACCATGAAAAGGTGGTAACAGTTATGAACAAAAACGAATTATCACCTCTTCTTTCTCTTCCCCTACCCTGCAATAACGTGGATATATTGACAGGAATTCACCTTAAATCTCTAAAAGAAATGATCCATTAAGGATGCTATTTTGCTTAAGGATGAAAAGGGAAGGAGACTAGGAAGAAAACACACACACACACACACACACACAACAACAACAACAACTCTGATTTTTTAAAAATTTCTCTTCATAAATCCCAACAGAGATAATTTGCTATAAAATGTAAACCCAGTGAGAACTTGCCTGTCTGTGTTAAATAAAAAGTTACGGTTGGCAGGAGGCATGTTTTTGCAGTAGCTTTAGCGATTATAGGAAATTACATGCAAAGCCAGAGTTCTGATCCTAAGTTAATTTATAATTGGAAAAAACTTATTAATTAGCTATGTCGCTCTAATTAAGAATTAGAAGAGTGTGCGCGAGGACATCAGTCAGTAGCCAACTGACAGGAGTTTCTGAAAGCCCAGAAGAGACAGCTGTGCAGCCTTACCCACTGTCTCCTGCATCTTCCGGGAGCTCGGCACGCGCAGATGCACACTTGTCCTGGGTCCTGAAGCCCCAGGAAAGGGCCAGAGCATCCTGAAGACCGGCCACCCGGCAGCCGCACCAGGTCCGGCGCCCCACCCAGCTTCTGGGAGGGACCAGAAACTTTTAGATACACACACACACACACACACACACACACACACACACATCCCTCTGAGCCTTTCCCGCTGCTTCCCAGTGTGGTTCTATTTTTGTTTCCAAATTGGCTTTCTTTCCTCTGCAGTTTTTTAAAGCACCTTTTAATCATTTTCTCTCTTTCCAATGACGGATACAAAAAAGGATGAAATTTGCAAGCACGTGTAAAGGTTAGAAGTTTTCTAAAAATACATGTTTCATTAAAAACAAAATTTCAGGATCTGTAATCCCGCGGCCTCTCCACGTTGGCCACTCTTCTTCCCATGTAGCTCGCACCTTCAGTGGCAATCCCGGGCTGTGAAACGGCTCCTGTTCGGACCGGTTATCAGGCCTGAACATGAAATAAAAGCACAAACAACAGGATGAAAGCTACTGTCTAAGTTAATTGTTCTCTGGGAAAAAAAAAATACATGATTAATTTTTTTTTAACCCAACCTAAACCTTTGCCATCTGTAAGGGTCATTTTCCACGCGAAGGTTTGCTTTCAATTAGGGCAGAACAAAAGCTCAAGTGGGCATTGGAGAGAGTTCCGTTTTCTTATTTGAATACCAAAAAAGATGTCCCCCAGATAATGATGCTTAAAAAAAAAAAAATCTCTGCATTAGCACATTTCTGCCATTCTATTCCATTTGCCGGCAAAATACAAGATTCCTGATACACTTATCTTATGAGGTTAATGATCTTTTGTTGTCTGCTCTAAGCCTATTATTCATTTTAAATTAGAGGCAAAGTGGTGTGTTTAAAAGTAATTCAAATGGGAAGTAGTCTTTCTTTAAAATAAGGGGCTTTAATCCCTTTTCACAATCATTAGCCTGTACTTAGTTAAAAGAACTAGGTTGTGTAGGATAAGGAACAGTTTGCTAGATATTTTGGGTGTTGCCTGTAGGGAAACTCTAGGGGTGAGGGCGGAGGGACCCCCTACTTCCGGAATCCCTCCTAGTGCTCTGTGAACTCCGTGGGCTTTCAGCACAACTGGGGAGTTCCCAGCAAGGCCGCGTGTTCAGGATGTAGCCTGGGACTTATCCGGCATGCGATGCTACCGATATCAGTCAACATCACCCAATTTTAGAAGGAGCTCAAATTCTAAAAGGCAAACCTATGTTAAAGTTAAGACTGAGGATTGTGGAGCTTATCCTGAGAAGATTATCTAAGGCCGATGGCTTTTCTAGTTTATACACAGGTGCAGAGAAGGCTCAGAGAAACCTGGTTAAGTAGGGGCCCTTGTGCCAGCGTCTGGGACAAGGAAGGGCGTGCTGTCCAGGAACGTGGGCTGCGTTGGTTGGTTACCAGGCAAACTGCCAGCAGCGGACCTTCCCTGCTGTTCACTGCCCCTGTCACCTGGGACCTCTACTCTCAGACCACAGAACACTTCCCAGTCTGTTTGGTGAACTTGCAACCTCACTGTAAAGTGCAGCTCAAAACGTCAGCCCTCAGCTGCGCTTGCATCTGACACCTGCCAGTCATACTGCTCTGGGCGCAAGGCAAGCCTTTGAAGAGGCCCGTCCTCCACTGTGCGGGTGAGAACTTGTCTTTGTTTCTATGTCCTCAGGGTCTAGCATGAGGTACAGCGCGTAGTAGGTGTTTTATGTATCCGTGAAAGAACGAAGGGAGAGCCGAGGCAATGGAGCAGCTGGCACAGAACTTGAACTACGTCTCTGTACCTACTGAACCCCTCAGAATCTCCTGCTTCCTCCCCATTCTGCCTTCTCTGGATGCTGGGGAGACTCCTATCCCCCTTAACTGTTGGGCGGAGCCTCCAATGTACTTTGGAAGGGCTCAACTTCTTTTGAGTGGAAAAGGGTCTTTTAGGTCGGATAGCTCTGAAGAAAGACCTGAGTGTTTGGGGTTCTCATGACCTCCATTACAAGCAGAGGAAGTATCTGGGGGCCCTTCACCACCCTCGGCCTCCTAGGGCTCCCCACCCTGTGAGTTCTTTAGCCTGGGGAGGTATGGCCTGCTGAGGCTGATGGAGGAGAGAAAATTACCCAATGAAGGAGGGCAGCCTCCTCCACTGGGTGGATATGTTCTGGAAAACTGACCCGTCCACCGAAGCCTGTCCGTTTGCGATCACGACTATTCCCTTATGCTATTGAAGGTGTGCTCACTCAATGCAGCAGGTTCAGAAGAGGAAACAGCAAAACAAAACACAAATAACTTTTAGTATGGGGGGGGTCATGGTTTTCATTATTGGCAAAAGAAAAAAAATGATTGTTTTCCTAGAAAATTTAAGAACTGAAAAGAATTACTATAAATATTAGAAATAATAAGATTTCAGTGACATCCATAATTTTAAATAAATAAACAAAAATCTATTGCCCTCTTATACACCTATGATAATCATCGTGATAGTAAAATGGGTTTAAGATTCCACTGACAACAGCAAAACCATTCTATAAACTACCTGGGAATAGCTACCAAGAAATGCACAGGAAAAGCATATGAGGAAAACTATAAAAATCTAATAAGAGACAAAATAAGGCTTGAATCAATGGAGATGCAAACCATGTTTTCAGAAAGGCTCAATATTGTTTATGCTAAACATTGTGTCCACCTGTAAAAAAATCCAACGGGGCTTTTGGTGTGGGGTAGGTTTTAGACATGGATAAAATGACTTCTAAGATAGACATGCAAAATAGTCAGAATGTTTCTGAAAAACCCATATGAACAGTGGGGAGGAGCTGAATGCCTCACGTACCAGGCAAACCGCAGTGTGAACACGGTGCAGTAATGGTGAGATACAAAGAGATCAGAAAAGCAGAAGAAAGAATTAAAAAAAAAAAATACCCAAGTATGCACGGCAATGCAGTATGTGCTTTAAGGTGGCATTTTATATGACTATGAAAGATAAATTTAATAAATGTCGATAGGACCCCTAAGTAGGCATTTGCAAGGTGGGGGTGGGGACACTTCAGTACCCCTTGGAGCGCCCCATGCTGAAGCCCTGGTGTGGCTTTCGAAAGGACAAGAGGCTCCCTTCTGCAGAATCGTCGTTTGATTATTTTGAAGGTTTTTGTGTTTGTATTCTGACTGCTGATTCCAAAGGTGGTTCTTGTAGGTCCGTGTTTGAGAGTTTTCAGGCAGATGGCAGTAAAGAGTCTTGGTTGGACACAAGCTATTGTATTATGACAATTTTCCAGGACTTGAAAGTCAAGTGCCTAGCTCTGACATGGTAGATCTCTATCCGTCTGCTTAAGACGTAGGGAGTAAGAGCAGGTTCCGTTACTGAACAATCTAGAAACATCGAGTATGACCAGAGTCTCTACTCAATGAGGGCCCTGTCTTTGATGTCCCAATCCATGGTTATTTTTTTAAAAAGAAATAAAATAAATAAATGAAATAAAACTTAACAATAAGCAAATAGAGACAGTCAATGTCCTGGCTAAGAATTCGAACATTTTATGCTATGGTTTATACGCTTTGCTCTTCACTTAATGTATCCTTCTCTTTCTCTTTCTCTCTCTGTCCCACCCCTGCTTGTGCTCTCTCTCTCTCTCTCTCTCTCTTTCTCTCAAAATTAAAAACAAAAAACAAAAAACCTTTAAACTGCAAATACTTTTTGGTATGTCATGAATCATTGTATAATTATCTTATTTATTTTCTATTATAATTTATTTTGTAAAAATTGATTTGTGCTGATTGTTATTACTAAGAAATAGTAGTATATCGACTTATTTTTTTCTTTATGTTATTTGCACAAGGAGACCCTATTGACTAGAGGCTTCCGATTCCTCATCACATAGCCCAAAGTAAAGTTCAGACATGTTACAACTTTAACATAAAAAGGAAAGCCCCACATGAAGTAGAAGATATAAATAAATGACCTTGAGGAGTGGAAGGGTTTTCTAAGCTTAATTCAAAGGATAAAATCGTTAAAAAAAGATGGAGAGATTATCCTAGGAAAAATGACATATTTTTACAAATACTTCTTAAAACTTCATAATATTTAAATAACAAGAAAGAATTAAAGCAAAAACAAAACAAAACAACAACAAAAGAGCAAAAATCTATAAGGAAAGTGTCGGCCCAGGACAGGCTAGGACACGGCATCTCAGAAAGCACAGAGCCCCCGGCGGGGGAGGGGGGGCGGGGCAGCAGCCTTACTGCATGAACACTGCATGCAGATCAGCTCATAAAGGTGTGGTACAAAAATGGCCAAAGAAATGGAAATGGAATTAAGTAAATGGGAAGATGATGACAGTCACTCGTCATCAGAAAATGAAAATTGGGGCGTCTGGGTGGCCCAGTTGGCTAAGGCATCCTACTTCAGCTTATGTCATGATCTCAGTTCATGAGTTTGAGCCCCACATCAGGCTCTGCGGTGGTAATGAGGAGCCTGCTTGGGATTCTCTCTCTCACTCCCTTTTCCCTGCCTCTTCCCCACTTGTTCTCTCTCTTAATTAATTAATTAACTTAAAAAAAGAAAATTAACTGGAGATATCATTTTGGCTATTGGGATGAAAGAAATAGTAACTATATGCAAACGAAATACGCAAAAACAAAAAGTAACAAAATAAATCCACACAGAATGCAATGTGGAATATAGGAAGAAATGGGCCTTCTCAACCTTCAAGAAGAAAGAAACTTGTACAAATCTTTGGAAGGAAATCACCACGAAGTTGTATAAATTTTAATATTGTTAATACTCCACTTTGTTTCCAGTGTTCAGCATATAACATTAATGGAAGATAAAAGCAGTCCCCCCCACTAAGTTGTTTATAAAAGGAAAGCTATTCTAAACAACTAAGACTTCATATAGTAGAGAACTGGTTAGGTTAATAAAATATCTGAAATAAAATACTATGCAGTTATTAAAATGAGGATGTTGATGCATAGTTAATATTATAATATTATACAACCTCATCTTGCATCACGGTGGATTTTCCTATGCACACAAACATGTAAATACTGAAATTGCACACACGCCAAGTTCACAGTGGGTTTCTTGTAAACTCTGAGTGGCTTCATCATGAGCATGCTTTTCCTTTGTAATTGGGAAAATCTTGAAGCTATCTTTGAAGAAACTTTTTGTTGAGATTAAAATAACTTCTCATTCTGAACAACGGAGATGTAGTGGTGCTCAATAAGTCTGTTAGATAGAAGTCTGGGCAACAAATCTAAATAAAGATGCTCGGACGTCTCTGTGCATTCTCGCAGCAAGTGCATGAGGGGGTGGGGGGGGAAGCCCTTCCTAGGGGCATCCCTCCAGTTCCGTTCTTGCTGCATCTGAGTTTGGAAATTGCGATGCAGTACTCCCCTCCCCCACACCTCATCACCACCACCATCAGGGCCTCCCAAGGCCAACCCTGCTGGCTCTGGTGGGTTTCTGGCTGGCTCGTGAGCAGACTCGGGACAAAGCTCCTGAGAACTAGGAACTGGGAGACTGATGACATGAAGGGAGCTGGTCTCCCCAGGAAAGTTTCAGGTCTGCTCCGCTAAGCCTGTAAATACAGGTTGCTGGACCCACCTCAGTGTGATGAATCTGGTGGCATGGGGAGGCTGGGCTATCCCTGGTCTCTTTAAAATCCCAGGGTTCAGCAGATGAGGCTGTGCCTGCTGTTTGATATCAGCGGGATGACAGTCTTCTCACTGAAGGCATAACACGGGGAGTCCCACTCTCAGGATGGGTTGGAGCAGATCCCAGGTCCCTGGGGTCCCTTTGAACCAGCCCCACCACTAACATTGGAGCTCATGTTTTGTAACCATTCAAAGCTGTACGCACCTAGAAATAAAGCAAGGGCTGGTTGGCATAGGCCATCTGGAGAGGATGAGAAACACGAAAACAGGTATTTTTTCTCTTTATGCATCTTTATATTATTTCACTGGCTGTGGTGATAACTTTTTTTTTAATTTTGGAAGAAAAAGTTAATTAAGAATGTATAAATCCACTACAATGTACATTGCAGACTGTGGAAGAACAGAAAATGCTTCCAGTCTATGTACTGAAAAAAAAAAAATTAAAGTGTATTTTTGTATCTTGAGTGTGACCACTTAAATAAGGCTGTGCTGTGCTGGGCTTGTATAGCGTAGACAGACAGACAATCAAGTACAGACGAGACTGAATGTAAAGTATGTAGATAGAATATGAAATACATAAAATATATGTGCTGAATGAATGAATGAATGGGGGAATAAATAACCAAATGACAAGACTCCAGAAAATACTGCGAGAAAGTACAGGAAGTAATTTTGAGCAGGAAACAGAATATGGGTGATGTCACAATTTTCACTACTTTCCAAATTTACTTTAATAAGCATATGTTAAATTATGTAATTAATTTTTTAAATGTTTTATTTATTTGTGACAGAGAGAGAAAGAGACAGCATGAGCAGGGGAAGGTCAGAGAGAGAGGGAGACACAGAATCTGAAGCAGGCTCCAGGCTCTGAGCTGTCAGCACAGAGCCCGACACGGGGCTTGAACCCATGAACTGTGAGATCATGACCTTAGCTGAAGTCAGACGCTTAACCAACTGAGCCACCCAGGTGCCCCTTAATTTTAATAATTATTAACTGGAATCTGATTCCAAACCAAACTTCTGGCTTGAGGTACTGAAGCACTATAGGGCTGGAGGGAAGAGCCTAACAATGAGAAGACTAGATCCTGAACATGAAGAATTCTGCAAGACTGTGATCCGCACTCTTCCAAATGACACTGTCAGGGGGAGAAAGGAAAGGAGGGGAGAGACTTTTAGACCAAAAGGGACTAAAGAGACAGCACCAACCTAAAACAAATGGGGGTCTAAATTGGATCCTAGACTATAGGATATGCAGGAGATATATATAAGATATTATATATTTTATATATCTTTATATATTATATATTTTATATATAAATATAAATATTATATAGATATTCTTGAGATAAGTAATAATTTGAAAAATCAGGCTTCGGTCTATCAGATAATACTATGAACGTATTTATACGTTTTCAGCATAACAGTGGCCGTGTAGAAGAATATAGCTTGTTCCTGGACGACAGAGGGTGAGATACTTGTAATTTAAACATCATGAGTCTTCCAGCCTTCAAATAGCTGAAAAATTTCCAAAGAAGGAAACAAAATGTATATATGAAGACATACAGAGGGCGACAGCAAATATGGCAGATGTGAACAGTTGTTATACCTAAATGAAGATATGTAAGTGTTTATTGCATGATGTTTTTCCCAGCATTTCTGTGTGCTTGGAAAATTTCATAATAGAAATTTGGGGGAAGATTTTATAATAAATATATGTGCATATAAATGTGCATGTGCGTGTGTACACGCACACGAACATACACACATCTATATAGTCATGCATGTTCGCCTCAGATCTACAGGTTATAGCAAGAGGGATGGGCCCCAAAAGCTGTGACCGAGTCACACTAGGAGGCAGAGGGCTGAGATCCTGGAGTCAGTCTCACTTCCACGGTGTCTGCCTCCTGGTCTCCAGGGGGCTGTGAGCCCGGCCTGCCTCCAGAAGGCGTCTCCCCAGTCAGTTCAGCACTCACTGCCAGACTTGGTCCTGGCAAGGAGGAAAGAGGAGAAATCAGAGCTGAATCTCTGCTCAGAGACAATCTTCAGAAACCAGGAAGGCATCCACAGACGTCCTGGCATTTATGATGGCACCAATGGGAAGAGCCTCTATATCCTATCTTGCAGAAAGTGTATGTGTGTGTGTGTGTGTGTGTGTGTGCATGCACGCGTGTGTGTGTGTTGGTGTGGGAATCCGAGGAGACAGGAAGGGTAAGGTGGTCCCTTGGGAATGTGGTCATCTTGGGTGGCTGACAGTAGAGAGAGATGTCCCGGTTACGGAGTGAATAAGACGTGTCTAAGTTGTGGAATGTACAACCTACATGCAGTGCCCAATAACCAGAGAATAATCAATATAACCTACTATAGTCTCTTTTAAAGATATAATTCACATATGATAACATTCACCCTTTGACAGTGTACAATTCAATGTTTTTAGTATATTCACAAGTTTATGCAACCATCACCAGTGTCTAATTCCAGAACATCTTCATTGCTTCCCCCAAAAAGCTGCACCCCTTACCAGATCCTCCCCGTTTTCTCCTCCACCCGGCAACCACTCATCTTTCTATCTGCACAGATTGGCCTAGTTTGGATTTCAAATGCGTGGAATAACACAACACGTGGTCTTTCCTGTCTTGCTTTTTTATTTAGCATGATGTTTTCAACCAGGTTGTAATGTGTATCAGTGCTTGGTCCCTTTGTATGGACGAACAAATCACATTTTGGCAGTTGACGGACACATGTGTTTCTTCCACTTTTTGTCTATTACATAATGCTGTTATAAACATTGGTGCAACTGTGTGTGTGGATACGTGTTTTCAATTCCCTCAGATATAGACCTCAGGGTGGAACTTCTGAATCATACTAGGGACTTCCAGACTTTTCCAAAGCAGCTGCGCCATTAACATTCCCACCAGCAATGTGTGCATGTACATTCTCAACAACACTTGATATTTCCTGTGTTATTATAGCTATTCTAGTGGGTGTGAAGAAGTTTTTGATTTGTATGTTCCTAACTAATGATTTTGAACATCTCTTTTATCTGCTTATTGGTCATTTATATATAATAATACAATATAATAATATATAACATAATACAATAATATATAACATAGTAATATATATATATGAGAAAAGTCTATTCAAATCCTCTGCATATTTTTATATTGGGTTACTTGCATTTTGATTGTTGACTTGTAAATTTCTTTATATATTCTAGATACTACACCTTTATAATGATTTGATTTGATTATTTTCACCTTCTGTGAATTGTCTTTACACTGTTTTGGTAGTTCTTTTTGAAGCATAAAAGTTGTTCATTTTGATGAAGTCAAATTTATGTGGGTAGCTTTTTTTGTGTGTGGTTACTTATGCTTTAGGTATTTTATCTAAAAAACTATTCCCTAATCCGAGGAGATGAATATTTATTTCTATATTTTCATATAAGAATTTTATAGTTTTGGCTCTTACATCCAGGTCTTGATCTATTTCAGTTAACTTTTGCATATGGTGTGAGATAGGGCTCAAACATTTTTCCTTGCATGTAGTGATAGATTTGGAGCACCATTTTCTGCAAAGACTGTATTTCTCCATTGAAATATCTTAGTATTCTTGTTTAAATTCAATTGACTATAAATATTTGGTTTTATTTCTGGACACTCAATTCTATTCCACTGATCTATATGTGTATTCTGATGTCTGTACCACACTGTCTTGATTACTGGAGCTATAGATCAAGTTTTCAAATTGGGAAGTGTAAGTCCTCCAACTTTGTTCCTTTTTCTCAAGGTTGTTTTAAATATTTAAGATCTCTTGCATTTCCATGTGAATTTAGGATCAGTTTGTCAATCTCTGCAAAAACATCCAGCTGGCATTTTGATAGGGATTACATTGATTTTGCAGATCAACGTGGGGAATATTGCCATTTTAACAATGTTAAGTCTTCTAATCAGTCAACATGCACTGTCTTTCCCTTTATTTAGGTCTCTTTTAATGTCTTTCAATTATCTTTTGTAGCTTCCAGAAAATAAGTCTTCCATTTCTTTTGTTAAGTTTATTCCTCACTGTTTTGTCTTTTTGATATTATTATAAATGAAATTGCTTTCTTAATTTTGTTTTCATATTGTTTACCACTAGCGTATAGATACATTTGAAATTTTTATATCAGCCTTGCACCCTGCAACTTTGCTGAACTCATTTATTAGCTCTATTATTTTTCTATGGATTCATTGAGACTTTCTATACACATGATTACTTCATCTGAAAATGGAGATAAGTTTACTTTTTCCTTTCCAATTTGCATGTCTTTTATTTGTTTTCCTTGCCTAACTGCCCTGGCTAAGACTTCCAACAAGATGCTGACTAACAGTTGGGAGAGTGTACAGCCTTGTTTTGTTCTTGACATTAAGGAGAAACTTTCAGGCTTTCCGCATCAGATATGATGTTAGCGATGAGAATCTCGTAGGTGGCCTTTATCATGTGATGATGCCCCCATCTTGTCCTAGTTTGTTGGAATTTTCTTTTGAATTTAAAGCTTATATGTAGCCTTTAAAAAAAACAACACATGTTGGTGGAAATTTTTAATGCAGGAAAAGGTGTGTGAAAACATTCAAAAAATGTTATCTTCCAAACATCAATTATGAATGAAGAAAAGCATGGAAAGGAATATGATGGGATTAATAGTGTGTCTTTCTAAATGGAACAATTATGGGGGTGCCTGGATGGCTCAGTTGGTTGAGTGTCTGACTTTGGCTCAGGTCATGATCTCACGGTTTGTGGGTTTGAGCCCCACGTCGGGCTCTGTGCAGACAGCTAGCTCAGAGCCTGGAGCCTGCTTCAGATTCTGTATCTCCCTCTCTCTCTGACCCTCCTCTGCTCACGCTGTCTCTCTCTCTCAGAAATAAATAAAACATTAAAAATGTTTTTAAAATAATAACTGGAACAATTACGGCTGCTTATTTTCTTCTTGATAATTTCCTATATTTTCCAATAAGTTAATATATTACTTTTATCATCAGGAAGGAAGGATCACTGAAAAATACATACAATTATTCTGCGTCAGACAGCACGAGCGAGCGTGAGAGCAGCGGCGATGAAGAGACAGTGAGAGCAGTGTGTGAGTTCAGGGCGGCCCCTCTGTGAGGCTTGCATTCTAAATGGCTACACTGAGGGCCTACATCTTGGTTTCTGGGTGAGAACATGAGAAAAATCTGGAATAGCAGGAGCCCTCACGGATGACACACTGAAGGAAGAGTATCCAAGGGTATGATCCAAGAGTCACAGTTAAGAGGCAAAACCTATTGGTGGGCAGCCACCAGAACCTTCCTTTGGGGGCTAGAATGAGACCCAGCCTGGGAAGTCCTGTGTAGTCAGCCTGTGGTGGGTCTGCTTGAGCACAGGAGTGTGAGCCCGACCCCAAAGACAAGGGAGCCATCGACCTTGGCTACTGTGGATGTCCCTGAGAGTCGAGCCTGGAGAACTATGAGTCTCTCTTTTGAGAGATCTGGTAGGTTTTTGAGTCAAGTTTAAATTCAATCCCTCCTATTCCCGAAGACAATATAAGGGTTGAAAACAAAAGCAGGAAGTGCTACATGCAGGTGTCTTGGTGGTAAAAGGTGGGGATGGGACTTCCTTGAAGGCAAGGTGCCTTTTAAGTGGTCAATTCTCAAATTCGCATCATCAAGCAAATGCCTGGGCTATGCCATGTGCTCAGTAGTTTTGTTGTGCTAAATCCTTGACTGCCTTTAGGCTATGGTGGCTGTAGCCCCCACTGCTCCCACCTAGACACCTTAACTGATATTTATAAGGGCCGTCTGGAATTTGTCTTCTGATGATTTAAATCTGTGCTCCTTGCAGTGAAGAGAACGGATCATGGAGGACAGAGGTCATGCCTCCAACACCCCCATTTCTCAAGGGCCTGAGTCCCCAGTGAGATCCCTGTTGCAGAACTGGAACATAGCCAATACTTTCTGGGGCCATAACTAACGAACGCTCTTCCCAAGATGTGGGCTCCACCATCCCGAATGTGGCTCAGAGAAAGGACACAGGAACTCAAACATACTTGGCTTGGTTTAAACCAACCTGCCTAAAGCTCTATGAACGCTCTCTGAATGTCATACCCCAAATCCTCATCAAAGTCCTTCAGAAGAGAAATTAGTACCACTAACGCATTTCTTTTTGTTAAAATGGGGCCAACGGGTCCCCATTTTAGGTCCTGGGGAACCTCTGTCGGAATGACTCAACTCTGTCATCGTAACAGGGAAGCCACCGCAGACAATACTTAAATGGCCACGGTCTTCCAGTAAACCTTTATTTATGGACACTGAGATTTGAGTTTTGTAGGATTTTCACAGAACACCAATATTCTTCTTTTTTCATATTTTTAACCATTTAAAAATGTAAAACCCACTCTTCGCTCACGTCTGTAGGAAAAGGGGTTACAGGGCCAGATTCGGCCCACAGGCCATAATCTTGTCGACCCCTGCTGTGAAAGATGAAGCTGAGCGGCCCAAATCAACAGCCCCGGTGTGAGCACACTCGTCTGAGAGAGCTTTTCTTCTCCTAGTGACACAGTCACTGGGCTCTTGTTGCAAGAATCACACGATCGACTTTTCCCAAACCGAAGAAGCCATTGTCTCCACATCCGTCGTCTCTGCATGACACCAGCGAGTGTGCGGGATCTTTCCCCCAGTGACACGTTCCCCTCCTACACTCCCAGGTCACGCTCCGCTCTCCAGACACACACAGGCCACCAGCGGGGGGTGGGGAGGCAGGGGGAGAGCGCGCGGGCGCACACCTGTGACTACCGGGCAGGGAAAGGCCCGGCCCCGGAAAATGGCCTCTCTCTTTTAATTCCCGAGAAAGAGCAAACTTTCTCGGTGCTTCTTTTTAAAATGCAACAATGTAAAGGTCACAGAGGAGGAGATGAAACTCGGAGTTGTAATAAGGAAGGAGAAATAAAAAATAATGACAGAAATAAATTGTCATAAGAGAGGATACAGTTATGATTTATTGTGATATTCTACAAATTTGGAGGTGATTAAAAGCCACCTAAAATTCACATTAACAAGTCACATAAAAATGGAATTAAACTAGTGGGCATAATGTGGCAGGGTGTAAAGAAAAATCATGACAGAAATAAATTGACAGAAGAATGATCCTATTCAAGTTTTACTCTGTCGGGCCGCCCTGACAGGAGCCTAGTATTTTAATTTCAGAGTTGTGGTTGAGTTTTTGGAGTTCATTAAAGGCCCACATTAAGAATCTCATAAAAGTGAGAAGAAATTAGTGACCATAATGTGGCAGAGGAAATAAAGAAACAATAATGACAGAAATAAATTGACAGAAGAATGATACACTTAATATTTCAGTCTGACACCCTCTATTAATAGGCCGCGGCAAGCTGGTACAAATGTCATTCATATTTTAGCCAAAGTATACCACTAATTAGGCCAGCTCTCTGCACTGGAATTAGACTTGAGATCCCTCACCTTTAGAGTGGAATCATTTGAATTCTAAAGAAAAGAGCTGGTGACAGAAAAAAAAACTTTCTACTCGGGCTTTTCTAATGAGATAAAATTCCCCCTTCTCCCCATTTCGCAGCTATAATTGCTGATTATGTTGTTACATAGCGGCGGCTCCCGGCTCTCTCCTCCAATCATTATGATATAGTCTGGCAGATCAGGAGGCTTCAAACGCAGACTGGAGTGGTTTGAGTCTAATTTAGTGCTCATTTAGGCCGCAGGTACCACACAAGGTAAACACTGTATTGTTATAATTAATTACCCCTTAGGCCTCGCCAGGCCATCTCTGTTTCAGCTGACCCTTATAATAATAAGGCTTCCGGGCATATTGTATTTCTTTTGACAGATTAATTAGAAATTCAGCCGTGGAGGTACAAAGCAACGCGGTCATGAATATTTAAATGGCCTGACACAAAAAATCATGAAAGGGTTGCTGAACTACATGACGGACAGGGGATATTAGGCAAGTGACTCTAATCAATAATCTCTTGATCTCTTACATATTAATACACTGCCTGCTGTTATTAAGCTCCGTAATAAGGAAAGGGAGAGAAAGTTAGTGTTGCTCTCCTGTAGGCCTCGCCGAGGCCCCCAGTGATTCCGCTAACTGACTGAGAAAATGCACAGAGGAGCCGGGCCTCAGCCTCTTCAATCTAATCCAATCTTAAGGAATGGCAGCTCTGAGTAGCACCGACTGGATAATTATTGGCGCTGACAAGGTGAGGGCGTCTGCAGGCAAATGAGCTCGGAAGCAGGCGAAGTCCCCAGACCACCCAGCGCAGGGCGCGCAGAACAGCAGCCGCGCGCTGTTCGCCTTGTANTCCCGCCACCGGGGCCGCTGAGTGAATTAAGTAGCAGCGGCAGCTGAATATCATCTAAATTCATTACGCGAGCGAGTCCGCCCAGCCCCCCAGCAAGCCGCTCGCTCTGCCGCTCAGGATGCGCAGCCCCCCCACCCCCGACGGCCCACGTGGGCCCCGTGATGTCGCCACGGGTCCCCAGCCCCGCTGCCGCTAATGAACCCGCCGACCCAGGCCACCCGCCGAAGGGATGCTGCATAAGACCAGGGACAGCAGCAGAAGCCAAGGTCAAGGGAGGCAGCCTGTCCAGGTCTGGACACAGAGGGGCCTGGCCACACCCCTGGTTTCTTCTGCACACACATCAGACACTCTTTCCCACCTGGAAAGGCTCCCCCCGCCCCAGCCTAGACAGAGCCCAGCCACGACCGACTTGATGAAGAACTCCATCTCTAGCCTTCCCCCCCAGGAGGCCTGGGGTCCACTCGGTGGTGGGTGCTGGCAAAGGATGGCTGGGCCAGGGTGACAGCAAGGGGGATTTGGTGGGTGGCGCTGGGGGTGAGGAAGGCAGCGGAGGATGGGACATCAGCCTGCCGGATCCATCCGACCACAGTTTGTGAGGTTGGGGTCCAGGCTGTGGAAGTTTCTAGAAACAGGCTTCAAAGAGTAGAGGTGTCTCACACTCCAGTTGTTTCCTTCGTGGTGATGTAGTCTCTCCTCTGTACCACAATTCGGGAAAGCCTGACTCTCCTGAGAGTGACTTTTGCTTGCATGGAGTTTTTCTTTTGTTTAGGTTTTTTTTTTTTAGTGGAAATTAAAGAAAATAAAAAATGTTCATGCCTGTGTCAGCATCGTGCAGAACATAAGGCGAGAAAAGAAAAAAAAAAACAACCAGTGAAATTCGGCGAAAACAGGAATGCTTGTGGGGCCATCAGTCCCGCGGAATCTGCTGATGCGTTGGAGGGCATTTGCCCCATGAAGGCACCCGTCCTGTGATCGCGCTGACCCCGGGTGACTTGCGTGTCCCCCCTGATTGTGGCCTATTGTATTTAGAGTCGCCTCCTTTTCTCCTGGTCTCTGTCCTCTGGCGGCTCCCAGGCTAGCAGGGAATTCACGCCGTCAGAACGGGCTCTGTGATCAGGGACCAGAATCAGCGAGCAAAGGTTGCAGAGGTTCTAGACCTGAGCCCGCGTCTCTCAGAAGACACAACATACAAGGAGGGACAGGAGAACTGCTGAGCCCCAGTGTGGCCAAGCACGACCCCTCCACCCTCATAACGTGCGGCACAACTCTTGGCCCCAACAAGCCTCAGTTTCCCCATCTACTTTTGCCAGCAAAGTTTGCCATGAGCACAAAATGACACGACCCGTTTACAAGTACGTGGCCAGTAAGACGCTACTGCTCCTTCCGTGAACGATTATTTCCGCTGAGGACCCACATCGTTCATGGAGGCTGCCCCGTGGTGTTGTCAGAATTTCTGTATAGTCACTGACTCGGCTTTGACGTCGTTAGTTCTTAGCTGGCTTTGTGTTTGAGTCCCGTCCTGATCCACGGCGCTTTCTGAGTCCTCTCCTTTGTCTGCATCGTTCCGCAGGGGGCCGGGGACTCGGCGAGGCCCGGTGCTTGGGGCTGTTCACAGCACGCTGCAGACATGGGTGCCGCTGGATTATCCATGGGGCGGGGTTGGGGGGCGCAATCCTGCCATATTTACCCTCATCCAGGGACTTGCAAGAATGGCCCAGCTCTGGGCTGGAGCTCAAAAAGGGAGTAGATAATTAAGAATAAAGAAAAACAATCCCGGGGTGACTGCCAAGGGAAATACTCAAGTGCAAAACTTGTAAGTATTGTACTATGGCTAATGATAATAATAATAATAATAATGGTGATGATGACAGTGCTCATTTCTACCCTAGCTGTTTGCTTTATAAAAACATCACTAAAAGGTCTAGTTCTGGGAACGAGTTTCTGTACCTCCATCTCTTTATTGCCAAATCATAATGAAGTGCAAGCCAAGAAGCAAATTCATTGCAAATTGTATAAAAGATTTGGGGCCAAAATGAAGCTGTTAAAAACCACATCTGTAAAAATGGTGTAATTATTATGGGTGGGTAAAAATCTGGCAAGAATTATTTTCTTAAATAAGGCGTAAAGGAGAACAGATGTGCTGTAACTGACACTTTTTCTTTCTTTTTTTTTTTTGCAGTTTCACAATTTGTGAGAAAAGAAAAAAATGATCTGATTTATCAGATTATCCCATTTATTACAGTGTAGCCTAGGCTGTAGAGCACACTTCTGTCTCATTCCCATCCTCTGGAGAAGAGAAACCACCCAAGGGACCCAGGTGAATTGGTTTCTGGAAAAGTCAGCTCTGCCTGGGAAAGAGAAGGGCCAGTGGGAAGGCGGGTGGGTGGTAAGGAGCCACAGGGGACCCAGGAGGCCTGCAGAAGATTCAGGGATGGGAGGGAGGTGACAATAATCTGAGTGGAAAACCTCACAGGCTAAGGAACACCACAGGGTCAGGTTGGAATGGGAGAAGTGGCCAACAGCAAAGACAGGCAGTTTAAATCTGGAAATAATCACTGTTCGGTGAAGACAATTGAATTCCGGATTACCTTGGTCAATGTCTGCAGTTTGGGGCGGTATTTGGGTTGGGTTTACTTTTTGGAGCTTAGCAACATAAATTTGTTGTCACTGAACTATTAAATACAACGGACACATGTTGGCAACGAGGGTCCAGAGAGGCATGGAAGTTATTAAGGGAAATAATCGCCTAAATGGGCCCACTGCACGATTTTAATATCCCACGGCAACACTCAATTGTCAAATTCAGCTAGAGTGTCCGGGATGCTACTAAAATTAAGCCAGAAATTCCTAGGTTTATTCTAGGGTTTGTGTGTGTGCATGTGTGTGTGTGTGTGCACATGTGTGTGTGTGTTTTTCCTAGTCAGGAATAGGAAATGCCAGTAAGCTCAGAGAACCTAAGCAAGAAATGAGAAACTAGGAAGAAGGAAAGATGGCCTCCCATTTTATGAGATTTCTGCCGTTAAATCTGTAACAAATGTCTTTCACCTACCCTCGATAAAGAGGCAATGTGGGATTTTAATTGGACTTTTGGCTTTTCTTCATTTGATTTAAACCAAGGTAGAATTTCAAACAATAACACTGGAGCACCTGGTTAACACGTTAGATGATATGCACGGTTGTAAATTGTGGTTTTAATAGTTGCTCGCTGGGGGATTTAAAAGGGTCTCATTGTTCTGTTTGGCAGATATTAAAAAAAAAAGTCACCAACTACTGGGATTTAAAAGCCACACACGTGATTTCAATGCAACTCAGATCGTGAAATTTAATCATCTGACCCCACTCGCGGCCAGTTTGCACAGGGCCCCTCCTGGCCACATGACGGACCTCTCGAGTTTTCCAAAGCCCTCCTACCCAGCTGGAGGTTTCGAGAAATACGGTACTTTCGCATCTCTCAGGTGACAGGCGGAACTTTAGGGACAAGCATCAAGACGCAGCATGGTGCGGAACAGGCGCGTGTGCTCACGCCTGCCGTGCCTACGCACCCTCTTTGCACGCGGGTGGGGGCTTCGGCTGGGCCGTTCTCGTCTCCCTCTCTTTGAAAAACACGCAGAAGTTGCCCCAAGGCAGATTCAGGTCCACCTGGGGCTGCAGGCTTTCCCCTCCGCCCGTTGCCTCACCAGCAGGGGGCTGGCCCCGGAAGCCCAAGTGGGGCGACCCATATTTTAAAGTGACACTTTGCAAAATGCCTGCGCGCCTTTTGCCCTTCCTCTCAGCTGCGGCCCCCACCCACCCGACCCCCAGAGGGCACATATTCAGAACAGAGACGACGGCCCCCTGGCTTTAACTTGAGGGGACCCGCTACAGAGGTGCCCCTGCCCACCACCTCCCCTCTGCCCTGCAGCTCAGTCCACCACGAGCTGTGACGGCCCAGCCGCGGGCGGTTGGATGGGTCCTTGGCCCGAAGCCCAGAAGGACATCGCAAGGGGGAGCGGATGAAGGGGCAGATTTGGGTTGCAGACAGGTGGGGGCCTGGACACCGCCTCCTTCAATCCTGTCATTTTAGGACAAGGGAGTTGAAGGCCAGAGAACCGTGGTGTGGCCTGGCAGGGGTGGGGCCCGGCGTCTTCCACTCTCCCTGCCCTGCATCCTGTGCACGGGGGTTGTCCTGCGGACTGCAGGAGTGAGGCCCAGGGGCAGGTTCTGACTTCCAGGCTTTCCTTCTGGAAACTTCTCTGGACTCTCCTGTGTCTTCTAGAAAAAAGGCCTGGATGAATCAGGAGCGTGTCCTACTAAGCAGGGGGCATCCAGAGGCCAGCCTCACACTCAGTGGGTGTCTTGTCATCACATGCAGTGGGGGCCCTATTTCTCACACATAGTGGGTGGCCTATTCTTCTTCACACACAGTGGGTGCCCTACTTCTTATACACAATGCCTGTTCCTCACCCACAGCGGGTTCCCATTCCTCACACACAGCAGGTGCCCTATTTCTCACGCACAATGAGTGACTGTTCCTCACACACAGTGGGTTCCCGTTCCTCACACACAGTGGGTTCCCGTTCCTCACACACAGAGGGTGCCCTATTCCTCACGCACAGTGGGAGCCCGTTTCTTACACGTAGTGGGTAGCTTTTCCTCGGTGCCCAGTGCTCGCTGAATCAGTCTCTCTGAGCGCTCTGCCCTGTGCCCTGTCGGAGTCTGTGTTTGTCGCGTCTTTCTGCTTCACGGGAGAACATGACGGGTGAGCTTGCCGGGAAGGTCAGCAGATTCTGTCACATCCTGCTGAGACAAGAAGTTCGGCATGAAAGAACAAGGCAGTCAGACTCGAAGGGCAACTCGTTATATGAGAAGCATTGTTGGGGTGAGGCCTGCTCCAGAAAGCCCTAATTGTTGATGAACTGGTTGCCACGACCGACGTGACTTCCATAATCTCAGCAGGGAGGGCCCAGCACACCTGTGTGGCCTCTGTTTGCAATTCTTCATGAGTTCCAGGGAGTCACATCTATGCCACCGGGTGTCCCCGTCTGGGCCTTCTCATGAGGGGAGACGTTGTGGCTCTTCATTCCTGTCAGCGCAAACCCAGAGTGAGCCATTTCACCTCCACAGAGTGAAATATGTATTTTGTGGATTCGATTTTTCAGTTCTTACTCTTTTTACTTTAAATTTGGCTACGAGCATCTGAAGTTTCAACAGTGATGTTGGAAGAGCAATATGTTTCCGTTTGTTTAGTGAGGAGCAGCTTTAAGAAATTCCTGGAAAATTCCCAAAGTCAAGACTCCCCCATTGCCAGGTTGGGTGACCTCAGATAGTTTATTTGCTCTGTCTGAGCCTCGGCTTCCTCATCTGCAAAATGGGGTAATGATATACCTTTCACAATGTGGGTGAAGGTCCATGCAATACACCTTCATTCCATGCAATGAAGCCTAGGATAGTTCCTCCCCATCCTGGAGTCCAGGGCACACTAGACCCATACCCTCCCCTGCCCTCAGACCTAACACGTGGGCAGACATCAGAGGGACAACGACAGGGATGGTACACCAAAATGGCAAGGATTTGCCAGCCTCTCTTTTGGGCAGATGAGTCCCTCAGTCATCCAGAACTAAATTTAGCACCCACATATCCTTAAGGTTCAAAAGGCATCTAGTTGATGATGCAAGAGCAACCTTGATTTCTTCCAAAGCCCAGTTGGTGTAAGTCGCAGTGAGCCAAGTTCCTGACCGTAGGGCTTTCAGAACCAACGTCTCATTGTTTTTCTCCATGAAGTTGAACATCTGGTTGTTTGGGGAAAGTCCGTGTGGGGGCATCTGGGTGGCTCAGTCGGCTCAGCGACCGACTTTGTTTCAAGTCATGATCTTACTTACAGTTCGTGGGTTCGAGCCCCATGTCGGGCTCTGTGCCGACAGCTTGGAGCCTGGAGTCTGCTTCAGATTCTGTGTCTGTCTCCCTCTTGCTCTCTGCCCCTCCTCTGCACACACTCTGTCTCTCTCTGATAAATAAATAAACATTAAAAAAAAAAAAGTCCATGGGGGCCACGTGCTGGTGGACGCTCTCAGTGCTCACCCCCCGCTGCTGAGTGTTATGCTGACATTGGCCTGGCCTCCAGTCCGGGAGATCCATGCTCGGTGGTTGTCTTCAGCATAAGGCTTATGAGTCAACAAGAGTCACTGGTTGTTTGTGGTAAGGAGGGACCAGCCACAGGGAGCGTTTACGGAAGAGCCGGGAGCTTAGCGTGGCTAAACCATATGGTCAGAAACCTCATCGGTGGAGGAGGACAGGCAGGAGTGGGGTCACATGGTGGGCAGGAGGGGAGCTCAGCCACAGAGACCTTATCTGGTGGGCAGGAGTGTGCCAGCGACGGCTTAGCAGGGCCGAGGGGGTCAAGGAAGACCGTGACTCTGAGGAATGCTGCCAGGCCCGCACTGCCCTTGGCTGGGCCCGCAGGGACTCAGGCTGTAAGTGGCGTGGCAGGCGGCCAACTGTCCCAAAAGGGACCCGGGCACTTGCCACCGGGTCTGCAGGCCAGAGCACGGCAACCCAGCAGAGCGGGTCACCCGTCGTTTCCTGGTTCTCTCCGGGGAAGAGGATTCCAGTTATCCTAGGAAAGCACCTTGGCAGAGCCCTGTCTTGCCTCAGGAATGGAACGGAAAAGCTCTATTCTCCCCACTGTCGGGCAGCTCCTGTGAATTCGGGGAGTCTGGGCATGAGCTACAGCCAGCCCCTGGAGGGTTAACTGGGTCACGATTCCTCAGGGCAGCACTGCGCGTGGCCCACACAGCAGGTCAGGAAGAAAACACAGGTCAGCTTCAGGAGGGAAAAACCCATGATCATCTGAGTGAGATACCTTCATGAGCTTTGTCCGGAACAGATTGTGAGTACCGTGCCCAGCACCGTGAGCCAGAGGACCTCAGAGACCCCTGAGATTCTGTGTGTGTGTGTGTGTGTGTGTGTGTGTGTGTTACATACGTGCCTGTGCTGTGGATGTATATGTGTTGTGCATATGTGTGCCTTGTACCTCTTGGTATGTGTGCATTCATGTGTGCATTTGCATATGTATACATGTGTAGATATATGTGAGCATCTAAGGTATGAGTGTGTACATTTATGTATGTTTGCTGATGTGCACCTGTGTATGTGCAGGCACATGTGTGTGCAATATACATTTACTTTCATGTAAGGTCGTGTAGATTTCATTGAGGGTCGTGTAAGATGTGTGGCTCACTTCCAGGCCAGACTAACAGTGACAAAGGAATCACAAATGTGGCTCAGGACAATCTGTGGCCCTGCTGTTTTCATTTGGACCTTAATTCTTTTTACCTTAATGTTCACAAAGAGCACCTGCATTATGTTGCTCAGCCCTCCTAACTGCCCACTCGGGCGTCGGGGTGTCCAGCAGGCATGAAGCTCAGTTCTGATACCTCCAGCCTGCTCCTCCCCTGTCTCCCTTCTCTCCATTCGCCGGGGCCCAGGACACAACGTTGGAGTGGTCTCCATGGCCCCCGTAGAGCTGTATCTCAGTTCTCCCTCCCACAAATGTCCTACATCGGCCCTGTCTCTACATTCTGCAGTCGTGGCCTAGGTCAGGTCACCACTATCTCTGAGCGAAGCTCCTGCTTCTGCCCCGCCCCCGGCACCATGCTCTGCCCTCTGCACTGTGCTCCGCCCGCAGCAGTGTTCTAGTGACTTCCCCACGTGCACCTGAGCACCGTCCTCAGCTCATGAACTTCCAGAGTTTCTCATCACTGTCAAAGCCGGGGGGCCACAGCCCCTGCCTGCCACCCTTCCTGGCTTCACTTACAGACCGAGGCTGCTTCTGCTCTGGCTCTTAGCGCTGAGTTTTCCTGGGCCCCAAATTCCCTTCTGTCACCTTTGCCAGGCTGGTTTCCTGGCAACCAACTCTGGGAAGAAAGGCCCTTCCAGACAACCATCCAAGCCCGTCCTTGTCTGGGAGTAACCTGTTCTCCACGGCACGCAGAGCTGTTGGACACTGTACTGTTGGTCTGTTTTTGCATCCATAGGTAGAACGCAAGCTCCATTCAGGGAGGACATGGCTGCGTTCCCTCCCTAGTGCACAAGGCAGCCCTGGCACACGGCAGAGACTCAAGCAACAGGCAAGAGTCGACGAATGGCTACCCCAGAGAATGAGCCGTCCCTCGGGTAGGTGGGACCAGGTAGCTGAGGCCCAGTGAGGACCAGCATTTTGCCCGTGGCCCACACAGCTTCCCCGTGGCAGAGCCCAGACTTAAGTGTGTTCTTCTGCTTCAGAGCCAGCACTCCATTTGACAGGGCTGCACACAGGGTGGGCATGGAAGATTCTAGATTGTTCTTACCGCTGGCAGCGCTCAACTCTCAGGCAGGAAGCTAGTTGGCTTCGGAGGCTGTGCGAGCCCCCGGCTCCCCATCTGGGTATTCCTGGCCACAGCTGCAGAGTCCTACACCTTCGAATGGCTGGAGAACTCACCTCAACTCAAGTCTCTGTAGGGAAATGCATGAGGCCACATATTTAGTTTAGAGTTGCAAAATACTTGTTTTTCACATCATGTTGTAAACTCGCCTATGACCAAATATCATACTGTTTTCAGGGACCATTCAGCAAAGCTTCTGTCTTTATCCATCCCAAGGTTATTTCCATGCAGACTTTTCGGACAAAATCACTGCACACGCCACCCGCCTTGCTTCATCCCTCCCTTCCTCCTTGTAGCAGAAGAGTAACTTCCAGCCCTGCAGGAAAATCTGCAATCTCCCCAGCGTGGCACGGCCGGGCGGCGGCGAGAGGATTCGCCCCAGGTGGCGGCTCGCGCTGTAGCCCCTTCTAGAACTGAGCAAGGTGCGTCCGCACAACTCACTTCAAGGCAGTTAATGAATTACAACCGCATCATTACCTCTGCATGTTGATTTTAAACACATATTTATTCTTCTCTGGCTCAACGCTGACGCTCCAGAGCGAATCAGGGCTGCTGAGTGCGTGTCTTTCTGCCTCCCCTGCTCTCTCCTTCTCGTTCTCCCCCTTGTTCTCGGCCTCTTCTCCCCTCCCCCTACCCTTTGGATAACATCTTTATTTTTAACATGGCTGTGCCTTCTCACCAAGACAGAGAAACCATGGCCGTCCTCACAGGCACGAATGGCTTCTTCCACATCCAAACGCGTCAGGTCTGTGTAGACACAGGTGCCCATCCTAGCTGGGCACCACCTGCGGGTTACCTTTTTCCTTCTTTTCTTTCCAGTCTTCTCCAGTGTGGGCAGGGGGAGGGGATGAGAGCAAAAAAAAAAAAAAAGTGTGATTTCCTTGGACGTCCGCCTTCCCTTCCTCCCTCGTCGCAGCCTTCCGATGCAGTAAGTGAGAAAGGAAATGGAACACACCTGAATTACTGTACTGTACAAGGGAATTTAATTAAGAATATACACATTAGAATTTCAGTGGGATTGCCTATTTAATGTTACTTTATTAAGCCTTCTATCAAGCCCTTTTTTATGTATATCAGTTGATATACAATTAATCTGTTCTCTTGTGAGGAAAAAAAATAGCACCTGAGGTGGATGAACAGTGTCAGATGATAATAATTATAAGCAGCTGTTCACTTGCGGCACCTCTGGCCTACACGCAGGATGCTGTGAGCTACCACTCCTCACAACAGCCCACCTCATTAGACTTGACCTTCCCAGCTGGGGATTCCATTTGTGTTTTTTTAATGGGTTTGTATACCGCAAATCACAACACCTTGTGAAGACGGCGTCTTTGTAGCTGTAACAAAAGCGAGCACGCGAGTTGACAAAAAAGCCGTCGCCACAGCCGGCCGGCGGGGGCACCGCCATGATGCAGGTAACTTTTCAGCCACTGGCTGGGGAGAGGCGTGCCACCCCGTGTCCTAGCTGAGATAAATGCCTTCGCTCCGCTTTGAAGCCCCTCGGCCCGGTGCAGCCACCGGCAGCTGAAAAGTAATTGCTGCGTCCCGATTGTGCCGCAGAGCACGGTGACAGCCCGCTTTACGTGGCCAGAGTGCCACGGCCACGGAGCCCCGGCTCGCAGCAGTGCCCGGACTCAGCAGATGCCTGGGCGGCACCGTGGATGCAGGCAGGAGTGCAGACCCCAGATGCGCTTGC
>NW_027529672.1:5036362-5066169 GCF_008692635.1 Crocuta crocuta
GGTTAGGTCATGATCTCATAGTTTGTGGGTTCGAGCCCCACATCGGGCTCTGTGCTGACACCTTGGAGCCTGCTTTGAATTCTGTGTCTCCCTCTCTCTCTCTCTCTGCCCCTCCCCTGCTCACACTCTGTCTCCCTCTCTCTCAAATATGGATAATAAAACATTAAAAATTAAAAAAAAATAATTTCTGGTAATAATGTTACACTAAGGATTAAATGACATAATCTATATAAAACCATTAGCACAGTACATGGCATATGAATACTCAGTAACGACTCTGTGTCCTTGACCCTCGACCTTGAGATTCTCTCTGTGGCTCTGATGGCTTGAACCAATTATGTTTTCCTCGGTAGCTTGGCAGTTCTCACTCCATGGGGTGAGGCAAGGGCCAAGATATTCACTCACGTCTCTGCACACGCTGCATACACTTTCTACCAGTGTGGCATGGGATACTTGTGTCTTCTCACAAAATCTTCTACATCCTTCTCGGTGAACATATTTATTTACTATCTGTTTACTCATTGGTCTCATTAGGAGGAGAGATTAACACGTGTCTCTTTTAAAAACCTCCATGCCAGCTCTGGGCATTCCATTCCTAGTCAACATTCACCAAATAAGTGTTATTGTTAGTTCACACGCCATCCCATCCCATTGCTTGAGACAGCTTGCAGAATTGTGTTGCCATGACCGTGATAATGAGAACCCACATCTATGGAGCCACGGTGGCACCACAACTATCCACTTGTTCCAAGTGACACACATACAACACACTTAATCCTAAAATAAAGGTGCTATTAATTATTGTAACTTTATTGACACGAGGCATAAGGAAGCCAAGTTACTTGCCCAAGGTCACACATCAGTGGTTGGGGAAGCAAAACAAATAAACAAGACAAAAACATTAGGTCAAAGAGAAAACAAACGTTGAATGACAAAATGGAGCCAAGTGACCATAAGGTAAATAGACCTTGTCTTTCACATCCACCAGAGTTAGCTCCTGAGTAAAGGCCTGTTTTTCCTGGGATCCAAAGCAGTAAGGAGAATAGGACCGATTACAAGATTCACCTTGAATGTAAAATGAAAAGGTACTGATTTGTTGGGAGAAGGGAAGATTTTATTGTGATGAGTGTTAGATCCCCACATCCATACTGATTTCCAGGTAAATGCCGACACTCTCATAGAGATGGTATGGACTTGTGGGCATCTCAAAACCAAGGAATAAACAAAGCAGAGAAGGTTACCCAATTATATTTTATGTTATTACTCTTCCTTTTTTAAAGAACAGTTATGTCTTTCAAGTCAGACATTTTATCTTCACATCCACTATTATTTCCAAGTGACGGGAGTACAGTGAAACCTTGGGTGGTGAGGAACTTGTTCCATGAGTGTTGACACGATGAGTAAACATTTCTAATAAATTTTAACTTGATAAACAAGTGATGTCTTGCAATACGAGTAGTGTGTGATGCTGAATGTCACATGATCACAAGTGAGCCAATGGTCTCTCTCTCTCTCTCTCTCTCTCTCTGCGGGATTGTGGGTGATTAGCTCCCATGCTCAGATGCTTGGTCTCAGGCCATGGTGTTCGGCAGAAATCAGTGATTTTTCCGAATGATGGAAAGTGCCCACAACTGGCACTAGTGTATTTTTTGTCACTTCAAAGCCCCTGTGGACAGTCCTTTGCTTTTCCAGACAAGAGTGAGCTTAGGAATGCTTTGCTTCATTCTAGGTCATTGGATAGGTTAAAGTTGCATGAAAGGAAAAAGATTCCATTGAGCCAATAGACAGTGGTGATTCTCTTAGTAATAGTGAAAGTCGTCCTACACAATAACCCTCCTCTCTCTCTTGTCCCCCTCACACCAGCCACGGAGGTTTACAAAGGTGAAGTACAGGTTAATTTGTTTATTTTTCTTTGTATTTTGTATTTTCTTTATTTTTTTGCATTCTATTAAGTATTGTAATCATTTTTATATGTGTGTTTTTGGGCTGTGGAGTGAATCTTCTGAGTTTTCATTATTTCTTATGAGGAAATTTACTTTGATATACAAGGGCTTTGGATTACAAGCAAATTTCTGGAATGAATGATACTTGCAAACCAAGGTTTTACTATATTTTATACGCATCTTCCAAAAAGTGTATTCAAAGTGGATCACATTGTTCCTTGCTCACTCAATCTGTACATATTCTGACCCCTTTGTCCCTTCCTGAATGTAGAGTACCATCTTTTATTCCTAGTATCTTAGTTAAAAATCTAAAAATTTAAATGCACTTTAGCAAAGACAGTTTGAATGGTCAAGCATCTTAGCACACTTTTATTTCTTCCCAAACCTTCCCCTAGGTCCCACAGCATTGCTTGGAAGTTTATGTTGTTGTTGTTTTAAACCTTTTTTATCCTATTTTTTTGAGGGACAGAGAAAGACAGAACATGAACAGGGGAGGGGCAGAGAGAGAGGGAGACAGAGAATCTGAAGCAGGCTCCAGGCTCTGAGCTGTCAGCACAGAACCCAATGCGGGGCTTGAACTCATGAACTATGAGGTCATGACCTGAGCTGAAGTCGGACGCTTACCTGACTGAGCCACCCAGGTACCCCCTGGAAGTTTATCTTGAGCATATAGTCAGCTCTGGCTGTCATAACAAAATAACCCACTTTGGGCATCTTAAACAAAGGGGATATTTCTTTTCTCAGGATGCCGGAGGCTAGACGTCCACCGAGAGTTCTTTTCCTGGCTGGAAGACAGCCACTTTCTCGCTGTGTTCCTATATGGAGAGAGGGAGAAAGGGGGAGAAAGAGTGGGAACGAGAGAGGGGAGGAGAGAGGGAGCTCCCTTGTGTCTCTTCTTAAAAAAGCACCAATGGTATCAGAGGAGGACTCCACCCTTATGACCTCCTTTAAGCTAATTGTTTCCTTAGAAGGCTCTTCTCCAAATACAGGCACCCTGGGGGTTCTGGCTTCAGTGTATAAACTGGGAGAGGGACACACAAACATTCATTCCAGAACATATGCCTAGAAGTTAACACCTTGATCCATGTGTCATTATGATTATTCTAATTTTATGTCAGTTTCTTTTTGCCCTTTATCCTAAGGTGTATGTATTTACGTACTTATTTTTTGCTGTTCACTATCTATTCCTAAATTTCATTACTTGCTTTGTGACACTTGTTTTGTTTTGATTTCTTTCTGCAGTGCATTCCTAAGCATTTTCCATCGGGGTTCTGACTTTCTGATTTCATGTCTGTCTGAAAAAAATCCTACTTTAGTTTCAATATTGAACAGTAACTGAATGAATACAGAATTTCAGATGTAAAATTATTTTCCTTCAGTATCTTGAAGATGTTACTGTCTTCTGTTCTGTTGAAGCTGATGAGAAGTCAGCTTGAAGTTGGACTGTTATTTTGTAGCTACTCTGGTTTCCCCCAGTCTGGTGCTGAATCAGTTAGTTTTCATCTGTGTCTCATTAGCTATGTGGTCATCTGCTTGGCTCTCCCATAATTATACTGTTCTTTCCCACAATTTCTAATTGGCTTTATTTCTCATAACTGTCTTCTTGTTTTGGAACCACCTAGTCTTTTTTAGTCACTACTTGTTCTCATTTCACATATATTAATCTCCATGTTGTCTAGTGGAGGCTTTAACAAGTTTGCTCTGCTGTCCCCTCTTAGTGGAGTCTGTTGACTCAGCCAAGACTCTGGCTTCATGCACTTGCTGCTCTTGTTTGGGAAATCCTCTCCCAGGAGATGCTTTTCTTTCAAGCTCTGAGCTAGGGTAACACGTCTCTGGGATGGATTGGATGCCTCTTTTACCCATTTCCCGTCCCCTTGACTCACCTGCCACTCTAGGTGATGTTGAAGCAGCCAGCTATCCCCAACTACCACAGAGGCATCTCTTGCTCTCTGCCACCTTTCATGGGACACCTGTGTAAATGTGCTTATCTTCTCCAACACAGGAACCAACCAGCAAGTGTGGGGCATTAACACCCCAGGGAGCAAAGCCTGGCCTACTGGGGATGGGAGGCAATGGATAAACGTTACCTTCTTCTTTTCCACAGGCAACACCTTCTAAGGTACGTTCTTCATGAGTCCTCAGTCTCCAGGATTGAGCCATTGTTCACACTAGGGACCGAGCACAGTGACACAAATTTGTATTGGTTTTCTAAGCTCAATAAGCAGTTTTCTATCCTAGGCAAGCAGATCACAGGTGTGAGAGGTGTGGTCGGGCAAGACCACCTGCTCAGTGCTCTGACTCCCCTTCTGCTGTGTCTCTGGACATTACCTGCAGATCCAGGAACCCTAGCCTCCCATTTAGGCCTGCTCTGAAGCACAAGGTGGCAAGAATCTGATCACTAACAGCTTCTGAGAACAGTTTATTGGGGAATACCATCCAGGAGACAGAAGCATCTTCCTGCATGTGATTGAGGCAAAGAACCATGGCTCTGATTTCTCAGTGTCAGTTACTGCTACGACTCAGCTTAGAGTTTATAATTTACTCATTCCTTCCCATACCCGATACCTATGTCACCCTCAAAGCTCCCCTGGGGTATAGACATTCTGGCGATGATTCCCTGTGTAGGGAAGAGTCTCCGAGGCCCTGAGACATTCCCAGGTCCCCCTGCTGGTAGCTGGGCCATCCTGGCTCTGTCTCCCTTCCCTTGAGGAGTCTTTCGTTCTCAGTCTCCAGCGAGGTCATGTCTGATCTCTGTGTCCAGATGTGCACATGATGTGGGCCCGTACTTGGGGAACACACAGGCTGGTTGCAAAGAAAGAACTTACATGTCTAGAAATGACTGCAAGGATACTGGAACTGCAAGGCAAATGCGTAGGATCCCTTCTGAAAGTTCTAGACAAACATCTGAATGCCTGGTGGCTCATGGCAGACGTGGCCTTGGGAAGGGTTTATGGTCTACCTTGGAGGTTGGTTCCGATAGGTCCCAAAGCACTCAAGGAATTGTAAGGTGTTGCCTTGTCTTCCTTCTTAAATGAGAGAGACCGTGTGAGAACGCATGAAGAGGGGGCAAGACCGTAGGGCAGGGCTTGCTGTTAAACGAGCAGAGACAGGCACAGAACAGAGCCAGAAGGAGATTTTTAAAGGTAGAGTTTAAGAATTAAGATAAAATGCAGCTCCGGTGGCTGTTCTGAACAGCATTGATGGGAGCCTAGAGAGGCAGCTATTTAAGCATTGGAGAGAGACTAAAGGCTTACGTCTAATCTGTGCTGCGCTCAGACTCTCAGCAAGCTGAGCTCTGCAGACCACGGGCATGGGCTGGGGCACAGGAAACGCCTCCATCCAGGCTGCGAGCTCAGGATGAGTGGGGGCCCAGGCAAGCCCAGCCTGGCAGCCCTGCTCGCGGGCTGCGCCCTCCTCAGAGTGGGACTTGGTGGTTGAAAATCACACTGGGGGCAGCGAGCTAGGCCCCCTAGCCCAGGTGGAATAATTGGTTGCCACTTGGAGCCTCCCCCAAGGACTGGTGCCGGGTGAGGTTTTAAGAAACCAAATCCAAGGCAGGAGTTACCCCTTGAGCCCCAAGCCCCTTGCATGGCACTTTCATGTTCTAAAACACCTGAGGGCCGCCCTTTAATGTGAGTGCAAAGGGTGGGCTTGCAAGATGGAACGGGCTTTCAGAGAGAGAATCAGCAAAGCATCCCGTAGATAAAAGAGGAAATAGGTTCTTACGGGTCCCAAGAGACGTGAAGGTTATAAAGAGCAGCACTAAAGTTTTCCCAGGGCTCCTTAGTGAGAGGGGCACCCTGACCCTACAGATAGCGGAGAGAAGCATCCGGCTCGGTCAGATCATGGGCTTCACTGCTGTTGCTGAATTGCCAAAGGCAGGACCATTCTGCAAACATTTGGCACCCCCAGTCCAGGCTTCTCCAACCTTCTCCTGGAGGAGGTTGGAGGGGAATAGGTAGGGGGTGTCTGGAGCCCATGGAAGGACAGATAATCCCACCACGTGTGGTCCGTAGCCAGCCCAGGTGGGGGCTGTCTGCTCCTGACCTGGCCGCATGCCCTGCAAAGGCAGGTGCAGGGAAAAGTCCATCTCGCTGGCTGGGTCCTCCCAACACCCCGGCTAGGGGCTCTGACCACACAGGTGGCTCCCCTTCATCGAGGTGATGACTTCTGTTCCCACCTTCAGTAGAGGTTGAGGGACTTGCTTAAGGTCGTGTGAGCCTAACTTAGCTGCTCCTTTGCATCATGGGAACTTTCCTGGCATCCTTACCCTTGGGTCATTCTCCAGCAGGTTCTAACTTCTGCTCCTGTCTGTACCTGTTTTCATCCTGATCTTTATTAGTCAGAACCAAAGTCTGAGTTGGGAAAAAAATCAATTCCCTTTATCCAGTAGGGCACACATCCACACAGACTGTCTTGGTGATGTCCCCTCGATATGTTTAAATAATGAGAACTACAGATTTTTACGTTGAAAGCTCTGTTTTCTAGGACATGAACAGATGGGGATTCTTAAAGGCTACCATGAACCCATTTGTTTTTTATGGATGAAGTTCCTTTGCTCTGGCTACCACCTTCTGGAACTTGCAGTGCTGGCGTCTCCCACGAAAGCCATGAAGACAGCTGGGAGATCAGTCACCTTTCAGGAGCTTCTCAGGGAAGCAAGGGCCTGCACGGGGCAAATTCAGATCAGAACCAAGGGGGAACACCCATTCTGTCCCTTTATGTCCATCTGCACTAGTATCAGAGAAGCTACTGCATTTCCTGGCAGTGAGCATGGTGAGGCCTGAGGGCTCTGGGCCTGAGCCCTTCTTTGTATCCACCCCTCAGGTCGGTGCTAAGCGAGGCTCAGATTCCACCAGAAAACAGACAGCTCATGACCAGCACTGTCCAGTAAAAAGGTGATGTGAGTCACCTATGTAATGTTATGTATTTTAGTGGCAACTGGGTAAAAGTAAAAAGAAACAACATTGATTTTATATTTAATCCAATGAATACTTAATATTAAGTCACCATATCATCAATATGGAAGTCATAAGTGAGATATTAAAGAATTTTTTCCACACGAAATCTCTGGAATCTGGTGCGCATTTTATGCTTAGAACACATCTCAGGGCAATTGGCCTCCACTCCAGTGCTCCGTGGCAACCGTGGATAGGAACTACCACATTGGGCTGAACAGTTCTAGATGATGCTATGGTCATGCTCCATGCAACCTGTGCTTTCCCCAGAGCTTCCCCCTGGACAGACCGTCTCACTCACAGGCGTTCTCCGGCCAAATGCGCTAGAGAAAGCACATCCATCCCCCACAGATCAAAGATGCACACTTGCGTGTTGTAGCCTTTCCGAGTTTATTGGGCTACAAAATCCTTTTATTACAAAACACCTGGTGATACTGCACAGAACTAATACTCTGGGGCACGCTTCAGGAATTTGGGCTTGCGGGGAGAGAGGCCAGGAGGCTCTGAGTGAACATGCTGTTGTTATTGTCAATGGTTTTACTTTCCACCCCAGAGACAGAACCCTGACTTACTCATTCCTTCAACAAGCGTTAGCTGGGAGTTCCCTTTGGGCCAGGTGCTGTCCGAGGTGCTGGGACACAGAACTTGTGCCCCAGAAAGAGAGCCTCTGTCCTCGTGAGGCATCTGGTCTGGTCAGGCAGATAGGCAGCCATGAGTATGTGATACAATTGTAATATGTGCATGAAGAAGGATTTCAAGATTTCTGGAGGTGGGGGGGGCCTTGATCATATAGGCCCTCTTGTGCATGCTTCAATCAGGCAGACTGATGAGAAATGTGATGAGGGAAGAAAAGGGTAATGTAGGGAAAAGGTACTTGGGAAGAAGGCACAGCAGGTGCTAAGGCATAGAGGTGGGAGCCTCTTTAGTGGGCAGACACGTTTGACAAGGCTCATGGGCCATTCTTGATGCTCCAAATCATTACCCCAGGGGGGACCTTGATATCTGGTCTCGCTCTACACATCTCCTGGCCTCTAAATTACCCCACTACCCAGAGAAAACAATCTAAATGGCTTAGAATCCGAATCAGAAGCCGAGAACTGTTAGAACCTCCAAACTGGAGAGAAACTGCGTGTACAATCTCCTCTCTTGTATGTTCTCAGGCTTCTGCCTGAAACTTTGGTGCCCTCTCTGCAACGTTCTGCTTTGCACCGGAAAATACCTTTTGTTGTCCTCATTTTTATATTTCCTTGACTGTTTATAACATGAGTTTTGTGTAAATTGTATATGTAATTGATTTCAGATATAAATGATCTATGATTACACTCGGAGTTTACTTTGTGTCAAACATTGCTGATATTATTATCTTTATATAAATTTTTGATTTTTAATCAAAATATTTATTTTGTTATTTGTTAATTTGCACAGGAATTTGACTTCTTAAAGCATGGCTTGGCATATCATTTGCCTTGACTCCTGTTCGGGCTGCCTCCCCCACTTGTGCACCCAAAGTGAATGCCTTGCCCATCTCAGTCTGAGTCTGGCCCTGCTTCTAAGAGATTTTCTGATATTGATTCACTTAGTCCATGGCACTGTGGGTCAGGCACCAGCACCCAGGGAGGATCTGGGTACTGGGGCATGGGCACCGGGAGAAATTAAAAAAAAATTTAAGGCTTATTTATTTTTGAGAGACAGAGAGAGACAGCGCATGAGCAGGGTAGAGGCAGAGAGAGAGAGGGAGACACAGGATCTGACGCAGGCTCCAGACTCTGAGCTGTCAGTACAGAGCACGGCACAGGGTTTGAACCCACAGACCGTGAGATCATGACCTGAGTCAAAGTCAGACGCCTAACTGACTGAGCCACCCAGGTGCCCCTATCAGGAGCATTTTAACTCTGCCCCTAACTTGCTGTGCCATCTGTGTGCCCATCCCTGCCCCTCTCTGAGCCCCAGAATTGTCATTTGCACCAGAAGTTTGGCCACAAGCAGTTCTTTCTAACTGTCCCTGGGATTCCTCTGGAGTTGTCTTTCTAAGGTTACCTTGAGTCAGGAAGATGAGGCTGGTGCCCCAACTACACTTCTACTAGAGAGGCCCTACCCTTGTCTGGGTTTCATGTTGAGTTTCTTATGATGCTGAGTTTTAAGTAAAGGTTCTGCTGACAGTGATGGTGATGTTGATGATGGTGGTGCTGATGGTGATAAATGTGGTGATGATGATTGTGATGAAGGCGGTGATGATGGTGATTTTGATGATGGTGGTGAGGCTGAAAGGGAAATAGGAAACATCATGCTCTGTGGGTCTTAATATGTCTCTTATAAATAAAGGGCTTTGTTGTAAGCAGGATACGCAGGCATACTTACAATCTCAACAATTTCACTGTTTCAAAATAAGAAATGTTCAAAGACCATTAAGAAAGTGACTATCAGAAGTGACTTTAAAATAAATGTATTTGAGAACATCAGTTATAAATTAGAGTGAATTTAGAATTTCCTCTTCCTTCCTTCCTTCCTTCCTTCCTTCCTTCCCCCCTTCCTCTTTCTCTCTCTCCCTGAAATCTCTGTCTGGAGATGGGTCTTCTTGCAGATTTAACAAACAGTCTTACCATATGTCTATTGCTACTAAGACATAACGCAAGGGCTTCTTACATGCATTCATGTGCAGACATTAGGTTTGTACCAAAGTCATTATTATCACCCAGAGTAATGAAGGGCCTTGCATTAGTTCATTGCTTTTCTCTCTTCTCCCCTCTGTGGCTGTCACAGCTCACGAGGTCCCACCTGATGGCCTTGCCTTGGCCTTCTCTAGTCTTCTTTTGAAAGCCAGGACTTCCAGGAAACAAGCAGTGTTTCACCTCTGGCCACACTTGGCAGCCGCTGGACTCCCTGATTCAAGGTGTCAGGCCACCTCATGTGCACCCTCAGGCCTCACCTGGCACAGCTAAATGATATCAGACATTTGTGGGGGTTCCCTCCTCCCAGTGCTGTGATTGGCTGAAAGCCCCCACCCAGAGGGAGACAGCAAGCCGTCCGCTACAGTGGTGGTGCCTGGGTACGAGCTTACCTGTGCCGGCGCTGAGATGGCAGCCTGGAGGGGACACCCGATCTGCACTCTGCAGAGGACACCAGCATTTAGGGCTTGTCAGTGCTTGTGGGTCAGGGCAGAGCAGGGCAGGCCGGGAAGGCGCCCCCCAAGCCAGGGTCTTCAAGGACTTACTTGCACGGACAGTCCTGTGCATTGCAGGGAGCCAGAGAAAACCCAGGCCCGAGAGCCATCCTGCCCTCACCCCCCACCCTCCTCTCATCCAAAAGCTTCCCCTGAGCCGGGCGGGGATGCACACTGTGCTGGGAGCAAACATGTTGCCTCATTGTCCTATTTCCATCCAAGAGACAGGACCGCAAGGCATGGGGAAAGGAAGTAGCTTCAGTATCAGACCTTCTGACCCCCTCACTTGTTTGCTGTGTGACTCTGAGATAATCACTGGACGTCTCTGTCTCAGTTTCCCCATCCGTGCAATGGAGGTGCCCAGAGTGTCCACTTTCGCGGGCATGTTGAGTGTCCAAAATGGAGCTGGCTTCACGGGCATGAGGTCTCCACGCTCGGCCAGGGCGCTGCACTTGCAGGGCTTCATGCTCTGCTCGCAGGGTCTTAAATGCTTAGTCATTGTCCAACCCGAGGCCCTGAGCTGTCACCTTGCACCAGACCCCACAAGTCACAGAGCAGGTCCCGGTCAACAGGGAGGAATGAAGGCACAGACTCCATGCACCTGGGCTGGCCCAGGGCGGGCCACAGGCCCTCAGGAAAAGTGCCCATGGGTCTCTCTTGGCGAGGCGCCAGCCAGCCGTGGCCAGTCCCTTATGTGCAGGAGAGCTCGGGCACTGAGGCCGTTCTGGCAAAGGTCAGTGGGCTCCACCTCCGTCAGTGAACAGGGGGCAGTGTCCAGGCCTGCGCGGCACCCAGCCGTCCTTCCATGAACGGGGGCCAGTCACAGGAGCCTGGCAGAGTGCCTTTTGCATGGTTTTTAAATATCGCAGGACTTTGGGGGCAATCATTTACTGGTCTTGCCTAGCGGGGGCCACACAAGACCCACTGCTTCTATGAAACATTCTAAAAACAGGACCAGGCGGGCGCGATGCAGACTCCCAAAGAAAGTCATCTTTTCTGGAAGGTCCAGCCATCGCTACGTGCTGGCCACAGTTGCCCACAAAGGGTTTTGTGCACTTGAGGAAAAGGCGCCCCCTCTGGGTGGTACTCCCCTGCCGCGGAGCCTCCGTGGAAGAGCAGGCGCAGGATGGATTTCAAACTGTAGCATCCCTGTTCCGCACCCTGCGTGGGGTCTCTGGAGTGCCCACCTCCACCGCTCTCCCTGCCTCTGAGCAGGGTGGGCCGGGCGGAGGCTGAGCCAGGATGGAGTGCCATTAGCAGGGACAGACAGCCCCAGGCCCTTAGCCCCCGGAGCTGGCCCTGGACTTCTGTGCCCCGGGTGGGGGGTGAGCTGGCCCTACTCTGCCTGGGAGACTGCTGGTCTGGTACCTGCTGCAGGTGATGGGGTGGGGGCGCGGCGGGCGGAGCCTGCACAGCGCCAGGCCCAGGTTACAATGCTAGTGTCTCTGCCTCCTCTGGGCTCCTGATTGGAGAGGTCGCGTGCTCTCCAGCCAGACGCTTTCGGTCGCACCGGAGAAGTGGAGTCTCACTTCAAAGACCTACCACAGCACAGGTTTTCTCCAGTGTCGCGGTGGGTGGGACGCCCTCGGGGTCCGAGCCTGCCTCCCCGGGGCCAGCGCTGGACCATGCACTTCCGGTCAATGCGTCAGGGCGCAGGTGGTGTACTCACCGCTCTTGCCTCTGCATCACAGGCACCGAGCGAGGGGAACACAGCTCCTCGGTTCCCCGCCAGCTGGTTGCTCCTTCGACCTCAGTCTTGAAGGCACAGCTCAGGACTCTAATTTGCACCTCTCGGATTTAAAAAGGCTCCTGCCGGACGAGCAGTGGCTCCGGCGTTTAGGCCTTACTGGCTAAGCAGCATTTCAGTTCTGATTGGAAAGAAATCTTAGGGGTTTCTATCCTGTGCTTTCTGAATTGCACATGGAAGGTTTCCGGTGGGTGCTTTCTCTCTGCCAGGATGTGGGTTTTTCCTTCTCATCTTTGGCAAACAGAGCAGGACCTGTGAGCTGAATCCCCAGAAAGGGAGGTTGGGGGTCAGGGACAGCGGCCCCGGCAACAGCCTGAGGTTCACGCTACTATTATGCCCGCCTGGCTGTCAGTTCTCTCTGCCCCTCCTGGGCTTCTGCTTTTCATAATAATGAGAAGTGAGGAGCCTGCCGATGTCACCGGGGGTTTTGCTGGAGGAGCTGGCCCTTCTGTGACCATTAAGCCTCGGTCGGCAGCCTGATTGGGCGATCCTGTTGAACCTGGAGACTTCGGGGGAATTAGGTGGCTGATGGGAGCAGGTAACATATGGGGGCTGTGAGATAACGTGCTTTCTCTGGGGAAAAAAATCCCCACAAGCAAACAGATAAAGGTTTAAGTTGTGCTGAGGGTCTAGCAAAGGACCAAGAGCATCACCTGGAGACGGAGCCCCTTCATCCTGACAAGAAGAAAGTGTTGACGGGCAGGGAAGGCTGTGGCGGCCCGCACAGGGTGTGAGGCACGGAGCAGGGCACCTCCGCGGCCAGGGCTGTGCAGTTAGGGGAGCCCCATCTGCACACTCCAGCGCACTCCCTGCCCCTTCCTCTTGTGACTGGCCCTTGACAAAGAAAGCCCGAGAAGGAAAGAAGCTGCGTAGTCTGGATATCCGGGGAAGTGCTCCAGGGACCGGCCTAACGGAGGAACAGACTCTGAAAAGTGAGATGAGCACTCGGGGAATTCGAGTCTGTTTCAAGCCTGGAGAAAACAAATCATTCGGGAGGAGGAAAAGAATCCCAGAACGAGGAGAGAACAGGACCCTTCAGAGGAGAAGGGAAGGGTGGAGGAGAGGAAACCAGAAACCGGGGAGAGCCAGAGACCATGAGGAGCCACCCCAGCTCTGAGCACCGGCTTCTCCTACACCACCTCCCGACACGCATTTGTTCATCCGTTTCCTGTGATGCTTCCACAGATCCCCTTTCAAGAGGAGAACACACAAACCTGAAAACATCGCCTTTTTTCCTTACCAGGGGACCCTGTGTTGTGATATATGGGTTTTGATAACATGTATGAACTGAGCCTCTAGAAAAAGGTGTAATCTACCTTTCATGTTAAATTTGACAAAATGCTGATGTCCTCCATCCCCCCAAATCAGGAACCGCGGCCTGCGGAGAGAGCACAGTTGTAAGATGTAAAAGGCGCCCTCTTAAAAGTGTTTCTTCCAGCAAGATGGAAGTACCAAAGTGTCCGCTTTGCCACGCCAAAGAGCGTCCCTCTGGCTTGCTTTGGCAGAAGTCCACTTTTATTCCAGTTGTTGACTTGCAGGCTTTGCTGTGTTCTGAAAATCAACAAACACCACGCCAGGAAGCATGCGCCTCATTTTATCAAATGGTACCCGGCTTGGTAATGGCCTCCCCAGATAATTCGAGCTGATCTGTGGTGATGACCAGGGGGACGGCAATGATTGTCATGTTAGTAAAAAAAATCAAAACAATCATGTTACGTCAGTTCTACCATTAAAAGACTTGCTTCTCTGCAAATTTTTGCGCTCAGTAATTAATACTCTGGGGTTTGTGGTTTCCAAGCCAGTTCTCCAGGCGCAGAGATGCCACTCACCTGATAATTATTTCAGGAAACCATGCACGAATGAATGTGATTGACAAATGCAGTATTGCTGTAATTGCCTCAAGCAGAGTCTATGCGAAAAAGAGAAAGAAAGAGGAGAGTTAACTAGTTGTGTGCTTGCCTATCAGACAGAAAGTGCCGCGGCAGGGAAAACCTGGTTGCTTCAAGACACCTGACTGTTGTACTAATCACGTAGCAAGATCGGAACTGGCAGATTGCATCAGGCAAGGTCCTGCCTCATGTCCTAAATGTGACAGTGACCAGGGCTGGATGTCTTCGAGGAGAGCATGCAAATCTCCCAGTGCTCTTCCAGGTGAGCAAAATGAGGCCAGTTTCTTCCTGATCGCAGCCAGGGACTCGCTTGCGCCCCCAAACAGAGAGCTCCTGGAAACCCTTTCAGGGCTGAGTTGGGAGGAATCCTCATTACACAAGTCGGTTCTGTTCCGTAGGTTGGGAGTACCTTTAGTGCTTGGACGTGATTCTGCTTGGCTGGGGGCTTTCGTCTTTTCCTTGTTTGGGAAGCAGCCGGCACGTCTCGGGCAGAAACGTGTCTTCTTTCTGTTCCATTTGCTGCCCTATCTCACGGTGCAGGGCCGTACCCACGGGGTGCATTTGGGGTTGAAAGAATGGATTCAACACCAACCTAGCCCTCCGTCTGGCGTTGTAGATTTTACGATGATGCAGACACCACATCCTTATACTATGGTGTTTCTCAGAACACTTCACTTTTGCTTTTTTCTGTGTATCCCCAGTTTTCAACACAGTACCGGGCACATAGGACGCGTTCAGTGAAGTCACTGGGTTGATCCAAATCTTGGTGTGGATGGATCCTTACCCTTGAGAGGCTGGGAGCGAGAGCGGCACCTTGAAGGGACCATCCCACGATGGAGGAACAAGCATGTCCTGGAGGAACTTTGGGTCAGGCAAGCTCATCCGGAACCCTGGCTGCTACCTACTGCCGGCCCGGTTGTGCAGGTGACACATTGCCCAGCTCCAGAGTCACCACTGCAGCACCAAGAGTTGCCCAGAGGCAGCCTTGCCAATGAAACTCTCCCCCTCAGCATTCCCATCCATAAAATAGGCCTATTCTTGTCTTGCCCATGGGGCTGGGCTAAGTGTGATCATGTTTTGACTGTATTCAGCGGAGCAGCTGATATTCAAGAGGCAGGTGCTAAATGGAAGCACACAGAAAAAGCGAGCATTGGTATAGACACTATTACAGTTTGATAAAATAACCAAGCTCAGTGACCGACTTGGTCTCTGACCTTGCTAACAGCTTAATCCCTCGGAGTCATAGTGCATTGTTTTGCATATGGTTTAACTTGCTTTGGAAAGGAGAAAATAAAGGCATTAGTCTTGATGGTGGAATTGATTTTCTTCAGTGCCAAAGTGACTGTGCTCCCGATCCTCACGGAATATCAAGTGCTCAGAAAACTACAGAGAAGAAAATGAGCCTCAACTCTACATTGACCACCAAGAAATACACATTATTATACGTCAGTCTATTTCCTTCAAATGGTTTCACCCAGACATAACTTTTAGTCTGTGTTTTCACTTAGTATTTATTTAAAAAAAACTTTTTTTTAAATTTATTTCTAGGAGAGAGAGAGAGAGAGAGGGAGACAGCGTGAGCAGGGGAGGGTCAGAGAGAGAGGGAGATACAGACTCTGAAAGAGGCTCCAGGCTCTGAGCTGGCAGTCAGCACAGAGCCCGACACGGGGCTCGAACCCACCAACCGCGAGATCATGACCTAAGTGAAAGTCGGACGCTTAACCGACTAAGCCACCCAGGCGCCCCTAAAAAATTTTTAATGTTTATTTATTTTTGAGAGAGAGAGAGAGAGAGAGGCAGAGAGAGACAGAGTGCCAGTTGGGGAGGGGCAGAGAGAGAAAGAGACACAGAATCCGAAGTAGGCTCCAGGGTCAAAGCTGTCAGCACAGAGCCTGATGTGGGGCTTGAACCCACGGACCGCGAGATCATGACCTGAGCCAAAGTCAGATGCTTAACCAACTGAGCCACCCAGGCGCCCCTCACTTAGTATTTTAAATACTCGACTAATATTGCCCTGCCTGTACAGACCACGCTTGCTAACCATTCACTCTTGCCGAAAATAGAGGTGATTTCCATCATCGTGACGGGCATCTTGGCACATAAATCAGGTTCTGTACTTGGATTTTTTTCCCTCACATCCCAATAGGTTTCCTTATATCCTGATCTGAGCGGTATAAATACTTCATGGCTCTTGGAACCTACCGGGCAGTTGCCCCTCTGAAGGTGCTGGAACTTTCCCCCTCACCAGTCCCTGGTTCCCACACCCGCAGTGAATATCAACAGTGGCATGTTGCTAATGTCATGGGCAGAAAATTATTTCTTAAAATTTGTTTACATTTACATTTTTTTGATATCAGGTTGAAGCTGAGCTTCCCCTCCCCCCCTGCTTATTAGTTATCTGAGTTTCCTCTTTAGTGAATTATTTATGTTCTTCGCCCATTTATCTAGTGGAATATTCAGTTTTTCTTACTGATTTGTAAGAGCCTTTTGCTTATTAAGGTTAACCCTTGGTCATATTTATCGCAATTATTTTCATCCCATTTGTTGTTGGACTTTTAATTAAAGATAATTTTATGTATTTATTTTTCAAAGTAGCCCAGGGTGCCATGCGTCTCCACCACAGGGGTAAGAATCTTCCAGAGGGAAAGTGAGTCTCCGGGAAGGGGCTGGGCCCCACCGGAGGCTGGTGGCTGCGGGTTTCGGGAGCCGGCTGTCTCCAGATGCTTCCGTGAGTCCCCTGCCCCTGTGGCCTCTGCGAATGCAAACACCGTGGGCACTTTTCCTGTTGGAACTTGCACAGGGTTGCCGAGTTAGTGTTTTGTTTGTTTTCCCTCCTCACATAAATAATTTGGCGTGGTTTCCATACAAACATTTATTATCTCTTCCAAGTTATTAGCATGCAAACTCAGGGGCATTTTTGTATATGTCAGGGGTGCGAGGAATCAACCGCAAAATAATTAAAAGGCTCACACACCGCCTGTGGCCTGTGATTACTCTGGGAAGCGGGTTCTGTGCTGGCCCTGCTTTAGTGGCCATTGCCATGTGAAAGGCTGAATTATATATTCTTAGGAGTTGCTTAGTTAGTTCAGTCTTTCCTTCATCTACAACTCTCGGATGAATACCATCTGGCCTCAGTCATTTATTACAATTTAATTTCTCAATTTGCTCCATCACTTCTTTCTTGATATTTCTATCAGCAAAAAAGGGTCTCCTACCCTGGCCTCCGATACCTCGATGAGGGGATGCTGGGCACAGGAACGGCCGAGAGCAGAGACGGGGCTCCTCGCTGCCAGGGATGGAACGAAGCCCTGGGTCCCCTATGTGGGGCTTTCCTTGCGTAGGGTGGCGTGACGTGGTGCCTTGCCAGGCGCGACAGTGGTCGTGTCCTCACAGGGTCACAGGGATGAGCGGACAGAAGAGGTTAAATGTGCTGTGATCACAATGAACTATCTTTCATGTAGGGAGCATTTTTGTGAGTTTTCCTTTACTTCCCTTCTTGTGCAAGTAATACATTTAAGGGAGCTGCGAATCTGCATGAAGCCAATGTATCTCACACACACACAAAAAGAAAATTCTTATTATTCCTCTTGAAGTTTGCTTGTTCCTGATGTGACGGAGCTGGACACTCTCTGGATGATAGGACGTGGCGTGTCCCTATAAACATCCAGGGAAGAAGCGCCGTGGCAAGAAACTGCGAGACAGGCCACCTGAGCATGTTGACGGCCACTCTCTGCCCGTGAGTGACATCCTGGGCCCTTTGGTGTCCAAACTCACTTTGAGGAACACATGGCAGACCGGCCTTGCCCTCCACCTCCCAGGCTGTGCGGGGCCCTTCTGTTCTGCCGCCAGACAGATCCATCACGCAAGCTTAAAGTGACCGACACCCAGCAGTGGATTTTGTGCTTGGGTAGACCACACGGTTATTTAGAGGCTCACTGATGCTCGTCGGGTGTTTGAAACATTTGCAGCAGGACCATGGACACCGGTTGCAACTGGGGCCTTGCCACCCTCTGCTCGTCCCAGGGCCGAAGCCCGACCCCCAGCTCCGCTCACTGCCAGCCGGAGGGCAGGGGCAGGACGTGCCCTTGGGGGCTGATGGCACCCAGTTGTGTGAGGGAAACACCTGGTGTGAGAAGGGCAGGCCCGGCCGGGGACACCTGGCAGCCATCACACCTGACATTCTGCAGGTGTCACTGAGGCTCTAGACCCACCGCCTTCCGGGCCCCACGGGGCCTCGCCAGCTGGCGGCTGATGGAGCCTCTGACTCTCCTGCCGCCCAGGGTGGCAGCAACAGGGACCACAGATGGGGACATGGGGCCCCGGGCCCTCCTGACTCCCTACCCACTCACCAGACCGAGTTAGGCGCTGTCCCAAGAGCACATCCAAGAGCATGCAACCTGAATGTAAGGTGTTCTTCCTCCTCAGGACGGCCCCCCAACACTCCAGAGCCCCAGAGGCCTCTGGGAAGCTCTCTCCATCCCAGAAGTGGGAGGGCAGGTGTGGGGGCTTACGTGGGGTGCAGGTGGGCCCTGCATAGGGGAATTTATCTCTTCTGCCAGACACCTGGGAGAAGGAGGTGTGTGCATGTATGTGTGTACACATTCATCTGTGTGTGGGAGAACATGTGTAGCTGTGCATCGGTGTATCCATGTGTGTGCACACACATGTGTAAATGTGCATGTGTGTGCATGTGTGTGAGATGTGGGTTTGTATGCATAATGCAATGGTGGAGTGAGTGAGTGTGAGCTTGTGTGCAGGGCGGTGTGAGTGGGTGCATGTGGATGCATGTGGGCATGAGTGTGCACGTGTGCGGGAGCAAAAGCCCAGGCCAGTGTACGTACCGAAGTTGTGAGTGGTAAAAGCTGTTTTCGGGAAACGCAGGGAGCCAGGATGAAGAAGGGTAGGAGGGGAGGCAAACTCCCTCACTTAGCTGGGAGCTTATGGGAGGCCTTGTGAAAACAGGTCCTGTGGAACGGGCAGGGGCCCCACCAGAATCCCACAGCCCAGCCAGGCCCCAAACAGAAGAGCCTGTTTCTTTGTGGAAGCCGTGGCAGCGCCATGAAATGCGAGGCAGTGGCTGGCCAGGGCGTCCTGAGCCCTTCGCTGTCCCTCTCTCAAGAAGTGTCACCTCCTCTCAGTAGCTGTTGGAGATACTAAGATCACGTCTGTAAGTGCCCGTTACAGGCTCTCCACCTGCTCCGTTCCCCTTTCTGCCCATTAAGAGCTTTCTTTGTGCCCCCCATCAATGTGCCCCCATCAATGTGCCCTCCATCAATGCGCCCCCCANTGTGCCCCCCATCAATGTGCCACCCATCAATGTCCCCTCCATCAATGTGCCTACCCATCAATGACCCACCGAGAGACTGATGATCTCCTCCCTGGAGAAGCTGACCATGCTTGACGAGGGAGGGGGCTGGGAGTGGAGAGGGTTCCCCTGGAGATGGCTACCCAGAGGGTGCAGAGAGACTCCTCTGGAGTGCTGGGGGTCTTGCCCTCTGTCCCCCTGCCATGGCTCTGCAGAAGATGGGGTGCAGGGCAGCGGAAAAGAGCAGGCCTTCTGGTCACCGGCCACACTGCAGGATCCTCACCCTTCGGCACGTCTGTTCCCAGAGCCGGCCATCACAGCTCACTGGCCTGCTGCATAGACACAAATGTTGTAACATCCTGTAAGACCTCAGTCCAAGAATTAAGGTGTATTTAAACACAATGAGCTTGTTTTCAGGTAAGTTTTTTTTTTTTTCCTGCTGAGGAGGAGAATTTTGTTTTCAGCGTGAGAGTTGCGCTTTGTGGAGTTCCGCTTAGGTTTGTGACAAGGCTTCTCAAGAAAGTGGAAACTGAGGAACTCATCTCAAAGAGAGGCATGCTTGCTGGCAGAATGCAGATGCTATTGGTGACATTCTGTGGGCAAAGGAGAGGAGAGTGGCCACCCAAACGGTATGAGATACACTCATCGTATACACCTCTTAACTTTGTCCGTGATGCACACTCCCTTGTGAAATGAGCGTCTTTCTCCAAATTAAGTCACGATATATCCTCCACGAGCGTAAGTATTGTTCCACTGCAGAATCAACCCTTCCCAACTGCACGTTTAATTTTTTTTTTAATGTTTTTTTAAATTTATTTCTGAGAGAGAGAGAGAGAGAGAGAAACAGCATGAGCAGGGGAGGGTCAGAGAGAGGAAAACACAGAATCTGAAGCAGGCTCCAGGCTCCAAGCTGTCAGCACAGAGCCCGACGTGGGGCTCGAACCTACCAACTGTGAGATCATGACCTGAGCTGAAGTTGGACGCTTAACCGACTGAGCCACCCAGGCACCAACCTCCTCCCCTTCCCCCCAGCTGCATGTTTAAACCCAACTGAAAGGCATGAGAAAGAGGTTTTCATCTAAAAGCAGGTTTCTGTGTTATCAGTAATTCCTGATGGAATGACTAAGAAATAGGAGTTTCTAGCCAGATACACCCATCTCCACGCGCCCTCCCTCCCCCCCCGGAGGGTTTTGTGGAATGGTGGCAGGGGTCTGGACCCTGGCCTCTGACGTCAAGACCTGGAGGAGTCTGACAACGAGTCTATACCGCAAAACCACGTGGGCATGGCCGCCTTGCTGGCCTGAGGTCGTCAAGATTTGAGGGATCACAGGCCCCTTTATGAATCTGATCAGGGCAGGCTGCCTCTCCTCTGAGGAAAGTTGCATCCATGCAAAACATCCCGCACAAAGCTGTGGTGACCCGGCGGGCTCTGCTGAGGTCTGCGGAGGGTGCACGGCCCCTGATGTCAGACCTGCCTGGTGCCAACCGACCACAGAAGGAGGCAGAGCGGATGCCACTCTTTCCGAACCTGTTTCTGGCTGCTCTTCCTCAGTGCTTCAGCTGTACTTCAAGCAGAACAAAACGACCAGAGCCTGAGCGGCTGGCACACGCACGTGCACACGCCCCACTTCCTAAACACAGGAGCATGTGCCCAAACACCCCCCCTTGGCCTCAGATGTAACCACCCTAGTTTAGAGAACGATAGCTTTAGTGTTCAATAAAACAAGTTAATTGATTCAACTATCGGCGCTAGCGGAGAGGAGGTGTTCTATATTTATCTGAGAAACGGGAAGATTGAACGATAGTGGGAGAGGAAGGGGCCCGGGGAAGCAGGGGTGAAGCTCCCACGTGCGTGGGGCAGGGGCCGCAACCTCTGACCTTCTCCTGCCAGTCGTTGGTCCCGGCAACTGAAGGGCAGAAGAGACATTTAAGAGAATCATGTCAGAAGGGGACGGTTCGTGGAGCCCCTTTAAAAATCTTGATGTGAAGGAAAGCCCGACTCTCTCTTTTTGTACCCAGCCCCTCCCCCACCCCGTCTTCTCCTTCTCCCCACCATGTACCCTTTGCAAACAGACAGGCTGCGGCCTCTGGGATAGAAGAAGAGGTGCCCAGAGCATTGTGATGAGGCAGAGGGCGGAGTGATTTAATTGTCTGGTTCCTTCTGTGCTGGAGAATATCAAACAGATGAGGAGGATAAAACAGGGAGCTCAATAATTAATTTTCATGTTCCTCACTAGTGGGGCCTCTTCAGGCCCTGTGCCGTGATTATAGGGAAAGGTTGGATTCTGAAGTTTCACTCATTAGCTACGTGTTGTATGAAAATACCTGTATTTTCAAAAGGCACAGTGACAAGAATGGAAAATTCCAGCTATTAAAAATATCCTGGTGTCAGGGACTTTTGCGAGAGAACAAAAACTCTCCGATTCCCTCAGATAAATAATGAAACGCATGGTTGTTGAGAGGTGAAGGGTCAAAACTTCCCTGTTGACTGAAACACAAGGTTGACTTAAAAGATTTTCAGAAGTTGTTCAAGGAGCCGTGCAGCCGGCTGGGGTGTTTTGCCTTCTAAGGAAACTGAGAGGCTTCCCCAGGTTGGCTTCGCCTCCGCATGGGGAGCACACTAGCTTCGAGGACCGGACAGAAGCTCAGACCCGGGCCCCGCCGACCGCCACTGAGAAGCACAGCATTTGTGAAAAATTCAGTGGTGGTCGTGTCCCGGGCTGAGTTTATATCCAAGGGTGGGTATTAAGATTTAATTGCTTCCTCAGGAGCCGCTCACTTCTCCATCCGAATGGGCAGACAGTGGGCCTTCAGCAACCTTGTGGCCTCCAGAAAGCGCGGTGTGTCCATAGCCACCCTGGCCGGGTCCAGGCACTGGCCAGGGTTTTCTTTCTGGATCACCGATTAGCCCAAAATGCAGTCATTCACAGGCTTAAGACCCGGGCGCCATAATTTTTAACACAAATTGTTCAATCATTCAAACACACAAACATTTCAAGGTAATTTCTGCAAATCCCCATTGTGATCTAATTTCTTATTAAGCAGAATAAAGCTGTTTGGCATTGCAATTAATCAGTTTGGGGCTCCACGGAGCTTTTGCTGCAGGGAGCTTCCTTTTTTTATTTTTAAAGGAGGATTGGAGTAACGCTCCTTGGGTTTATGCCCTGTGTGTCTTGTGTGCAGGTAAGTACCAACGTGCTCGCCCAGCCACACACCCATGCGGGCAGGACGCTCGGCCGAGCCTGGCAAAGATAGTCTCAGAGAGCTTTATTTTCACCCCCCTCTTTCATGCCCATAAAACACTGCTAGGAAAATTACTAAATTTGCATGTTATAAAAAAAATTCAGAGGTTAAAAGATTGTATCAATTTTAGAATTACCCAGTGTCTAGATATTAAACAGATCATAAATCATGTTGGTGCATGTCCTTTCTCATTTCGTCAATCTCTCGTCCAAAATGAAAAGGCCCTCGTGGAAATACGGGGAGCCATGCCTGAGAAAGGGACCTGGGACAGCGGACACATGGCCTGTCCCCACATCTCCACTTCCACAAACAATGGTCATTCGTCAGGCGTCCCACAGTTGTGAGAGGTGTGCTCTCAGATCCCTGAATGTTGTGGGGCAAATGTTACTCAAAGTCTAACAATTCCTTTCAAAGATTTGGATCTAATTCCTAGGTGAGACTGATCAATAGGCAATTTATGAATGACCAATATCATTCTCAGGGGCTTAGAAAGACAGGCCTGGGTAAATACTCATTCACCAGTAATCACGGCTGCGAGAGGCTGGACCACAGTTAGTAATTTAAGAGGCAAAGCAAAGCATGTGTTTTTATTTAACAAGAAAGATCTCAGGGCCGATAGGGTTATACTTTTAGAAGCAGAAATGACTGCCTTTTGAGCAGAATAAATGGGGGGTCATAATTCTCTAATCTGACCTAATTTTAACCAAGGAAAATGATCTGTTAAAACATCCCAGAGATAATACAGATTAGACCAGGTCAACAGTGGGTCAAATAGATAGGGTGTTGAAATATCCTTTTTACTACTTGGTAGCATTTTATGCTAATTCAGTTCCCTTCTCTGTGATAAACAAAGCAAGTGGAAAGTAGCTAGCATCACACAGTGATGGGTCCCTGAGCTACAATTTAATACAAATCTAGTGATTCCATGGTACAACATACCTAGTTCATTTAGGAACCACAAATACTAAAGGCGTACAGGATTGGATTGCTTGCCCTGCCATGAAGGTACACTGCCTCTAAAACTCCAAAAATAAATACGGTTTTAGTGGATAAGCCTTAGGTGGAATTACGAGGAATACACATTGTTGTCATGAGCGAAAGGTCCTCAACTCCAGAGTGCTGGAGGGGTCACGGGCCCTGACAGCAGACCTCATAGCTGCCAAGGGCAGGGAGGCAGTGTTTTCACCTCTAGAGGGAGGATCTGGGTTCAATGCCATTGCCTAAAGTCTCCCCCAAGGGCTCTGCAGGAAGGGAAGGAAGGGCAGAGGGCGCTACGCACTCCTCCCGACTCAGGGTGAGGGTCATAAAAGACTCAGTCGGGAGAATTCACTTCGCTCCTTCCACGCTCCGTCAACCCATTAGGAAAATTTCCTCTTCTCTGCACTGAAAATGAAACCCCGTGCCCTGCAAAAGTCAGATCACCCCTGTCTATGATTTCTCTCTTCCGAAGAGAGGGTTTTGTTCACGGCCATCCATCGCCAGCTCGGACTGAAGGAAAGATGGCTGGGTCTGAGAGAGGTAACTAAGCCCATGTGAGCTGCTCACACCCACTCGCCTCACTGGGATTAATACACCTCCGTCAGCACCTAACTGACAGCCCCGGGGTGACTTGGGCCCTGGAGGGAACAGAGTCCTTCGTGCGTGTGACCTGTTAGTGCTGTGTGGCGGGGCGACTTGGCTCCTTGGCTATGAAGAACAGGAAAAACTTGGCCAAAACTTCCAGATGAAAGAAAAGATACATTCAGGCCTTGACTTGGCAGTAAAGATAAAATTGGTGATGGTTTGAATCCCTGAAGGTATGACATTTGGAGCTGATGAAATTCACCACCAGAGACCATATCTCTAGGCCCAAATGCTTCTTCAATTTTGATGAAATGGACTCAATTCCATCCAAAGAAAACGGCCGATTCGCAGGTCTGATAGAAAGCTCATGCAGGCTATCTGAAGTCCCTTGGGATTGCTAAGGAGTCGTCTGCATGTGAAAGGTACAGTGTCTTTAATTCTGTATTTTGGCAAAAGTGGTAATGATTTTTGCAGACTTACCAGTTCTCTTCCTACCTAGCCACGCCGGTGGAAGAAGTTGTTCTAACCATCTAGAGAAGTTCTCACTGGATTTGCAGATGTCTGTATTCTTTACCCAACTTCCCACTTAGCTGTGTGGAAATTGCCTGAGATTAAGTAGCACTGTTGTCGAAGAACATAAACTGCACTCTACATGCTCCACGTTGGGCGTATAAAAAGATATACGTGTGCCTCCTGCCCTCAGGAGTACATGGTCTAGGTGGGGCGACGGGACAAAGAGTCAGGTCCAGCAATAGGCGCCCAAGTAGGTTCTGAGAATGGACTAAGTGAGAGACGAGGAGGAATGGCCAGGGTGCCCAGCTGGTTGGATGGGCAAGCTTCATGCACTAAGAAATGCTTGGGCCTTTTTCAGGCACATTAATCAGATGCCTGCTCTGGGCAGGCCCTGCCCTAAGCACTGGGCTGTCCTAACCCACAACCATGCAGAAAGTAAAGCCGTTGTTATTTACAGAAGAAGAAAGTGAGACACACAGGGGTCAGTGACTTTCTCCAGTTGATGATATGCGCAGTATGGGTCGAAGCCTAGGCTTTCTGGTACCCAGAGCCCACGCCTCTGGCCACTGCTCCCTACCCGAATAGTGGGGACAGCCCTACAAGGTACAGGAGTGGGAGGGAGAAGGGTTCCCTGGAGAGAAGGTAAATCCTTATAAGGGAGGTAAGATCAGGCTTCTCACCACTGGAGGTGGAAGTTAGACATAGAGAAGCTGCCCCTTGATTTGTAGGTGCTAGAGAGCCATTTAACATTTTCATCCGGATGAAGTATCTCAGATGGTGACACTGATCCTGGCCGCAGTGCAGACCCGTGGAATGTGACAGAAACAAAATGGCCCAGGAGGGGCTGAGCGAGCCTGGCAGAACTCATGAGGTTGCAGCTAAAGACAGACTTCCCGCGGGCAGGAGGTCAAGAGCAAGGAGAGCCTGGATGCAGCTGGGGGGCGGGGTGTGTGTGTGGAGAATAGGACGAGAGGAGCCCACCTGGAAATGTGCCCCCACAGCACCGAGGCAGGGGCTCCCTGGAAACCCAAGTTGACTTTGAGCCACGCCAACTCTGAGGGCCCCCTCCCCAGGGAGCCCTCCTTCTCCTCCATCAGCTCCGCATGCGAGATACCCGGCTGCATGTAGCGGTCTCTCATAGCAAGTGCTTTGCTGCTGCTTAGGGAAACAAGCAGACATTTGAACTGCCACTTTCTCATTTACCCAACCAGAGTAGGGAAGAATTTTTAAGGACAGCATAGCCTTCCCCACCCTCATTTGGATTGTTTCATGATTTCTTTAAAACTCATGAATTCCACTTAAGGATTCCATGCCATCTTTCACTCAAATTATATATAATTTTAACCACAAAATAATTCCTTTGTCACTTCAACTTTTGAGAGAAAAGGAGGGAAAAAAAGCACATAACATTATTTTTTTTCAAGTGTTCCCAGAATAACTACACTGGGGTTTTCATTAGTTTACTTACTAGGAAAGTCTTTGTCAGATTTCCCTCCATACCACCATGCCTGTGGGACCTGTGTCTAAAAATTCCTATTAGTTTTCATGGTTTTATAGCTTTTTGGTATAGATGGTCACCTGATTAATTAGCTATAAAACTACACAGGAAAGTATAAAACAGACACCCAAGTAGACCTTGTATGTAATGTATTATTCATTCCACTCGATCCAATAGAGTGTTTGCAGAAGGCTTTGTGCTGAATATCTCCGGCAAAGTGTTGCTTAGCGATGCATTTGGTTGCAATCTGGACAACGCAAAATACACACTGAATGCTGCTTTCCAGTATTTCTTTTTTGGCTAAATGAAGAAATAAAGACAATATGATGAAGCCAGATGTCCCCAACTAGAGACCTCTCAAGTGGGCTTCCAGCACCTCAAGCTGGGAAAGGACAAAGTGATCAGCTGATGATTTGAGACGAGGCTGACATCACATTCTTTCTCTTCTGGCAGCAAAGCCCAGGAATGTCCCTGCATTGTCCAATTCAGTGGCACAGTCACTGGATTAAGAAAGATGCTCGAGGCCTGAGAGAATACAGAAGTGCTCAGCAGGTACCCGCTATATGCCAGGACCTTAGCAAGATGCTGGGATTTAGATGAGGAGCAGAGTGACTAAAGGGGCATATTCCTGAGGGCCCACGGCAGGGGTGGGTGGGGGTGGATGACAGATACAGCAGGGTTTGGATTTGTCTCCTGTGAAGCCTCACTAGGCTTTGGGAACCAGACAGGGGGGCAAGCCCAGGCTCCACTGTGCGCGTGGGACACTGGCCAGCAGGAAGCCCACCGTCCCGGGGCCCCACAGCTTACGAGAGCACTTTTCTAGCTGAGATGCGCAGGACAGACACCAGCAGGGTAGGAACTCAGAGGCACAAAGGCAGCGCTGAGGGGAAATATGGGCGTCTCCGGACCCGCCGTTGACTGAAGAAAGGAATGAATGGATTGAGTGAATCTCATTTCTGCTTCAGTCTCTCTCCGAGGTCCCCTGTCCCCCTTTCCTGCCAGACCAGGCGGTTGTCCCCTTGAAGGCCATCTTGCCTTCAGAAATAATCTTCAGAAGTTTGCTTTAACAGAAAGAGGTTTTTAAAAGGCAACCTACACATTTTCTCCCACTGACACTCTGGGGAAAATGGTGTCTGCCAGCCACCTGTTGGAATGCAGCCCAGAAAGGCGGCCGAGAGTCGATATCAGATCAATAGTGTCACACACGGTGACACATGGGAAGGGACTGTATCTCTCGCCTGAAAATCCATTTTGACAGAAGGGCAACATGGAGTCGTTGATGACACCGAGATGATGGGCTGGCTGGTTAGTGAGTCTGCTTGCAAACTGCCTTCTGACTTGACATGGAGGGAGCAGCCCGTGTGGACCCTTAGTGAGAGAGCAGCTCGGATGCGCACTGACATCTGGCAGCTGTAGCCACATTAACACATCAACAAAAGGCTCGGCCATTTTCAGGTAGGAAATACGGCTGGCTCAGGCCCCTGCGAGGAAGTTCAATTCCTGGTCCGACAGTAACTTTGTTCTTATGCCGAGGGACGACTGTGATGGCATCCTCTGCTGAATCCGGGTAGCTCCCCACTGTGATCTGTGCAATTTATACAGGAAGGCCACTCGCAGTCTGGTTCTTTGTCCAAGTCCCTGGAAACTGAGTGTCATGGTTAGCTCACAAATGTAGTTAGAAAAATTACTTAACGATACACCCTGCCGGAATAGCTTAATAAACTCCTGAAGCCTGGGAGATGTGCGCTTCTCAATATGAAATTAATACAAGGACGCCATTGATCTTAGATTGGCCATTTAACTAGGATCCCATTATCTCTTGGATGCATTTGTGTGAATGTGGTGATAGCACACTGTGGTTTTGTGTTTTCCTCCCCAAATGGGCTCGTTTCATTGCAAACGTACTGCGTGCTGGCCTCCTAGGCTGCATGGGAAGAGTCACGAGCTGGCCCCGGTGTTTTCCCTCCTCAGAGCCCTCTGGAGCACTTAGAGCAAGACCACGGTTCTCTGTAAATATCAGTGGAATGAATGATAGCGCAATTCTATCACAGCCAAGTAAAATTTGTTTTGTTTGTTTGTTTGTTTGTTTGTTTTTAATATAATTTATTGTCAAGCTGGCTAACATACAGCGTATGCAGTGTGCTCTTGGTTTTGGGGATAGATTCCCATGATTCATCACTTCCATACAACATCCGGTGCTTATTCCGACAAGTGCCCTCCTCCATGCCCATCACCCATTTTCCCCCTTTCCCCTGTCCCCCACCCCCACCCTCATTTTCTCCTCTGCATTCAAGAGTCTCTTACGCTTTGCTGGGAATACAAACTGGTGCAGCCGCTCTGGCCAAGTAAAATTTGAGTAAACCTTAAAGTGTTGCAGTTTACAAAGCACCTCAGAACTATTTAATCTTGTCACAAAACCTATGGGGCCGGTATTCTTTGAATATTTGACTCAGAGAGGTTAGGTGACTCGTCCAAGGTCACAGAGCAGCAATCTTGTCAGAATTGCGATTCTCTGGGTCACAGAGCACTCCTGTCTCCCTCTCCTGCCCAAATAGTTTTATCCTTTGAAATGCCAAGTTCTGCATGGCATTTAGTTTTTAAAACTCATTTGTTTGATGAGAATTATTTCCAAATTATAAAGTTCAAGTATAAAGTAATTTACACTGTGGATTTAGGTACCTTAAATGCAGGTACTGATTTCTCTATTCCTGTTGATCATTCACAAGTCACCGAGTCCCCTCCCTGGTCCTCCTGTGGTGCTGAGACCAGCGTCACGTGACCTCCGTCCCGTGGCATCTTGTGCGTGCATGGAGGTGGCATGCTGCAGTACTCTCTCTGGGGCCTCCGGGTCCCTTGGCTGACCATCAAGCTGTCTATGGAACCAAATTCAGGATCAGCCAGGCTGGTGAAACAGAACCTTCTAATCGCACAATGTGGAGTGGCTAATTCAGGTGGATAGCTTATAGCACGATACCATATGCTTGCCTTTGACCCTACCCCAGACCTCTCCATGTGCCAGCCCGTGGGTGTGCAATGCTTCTTAAGTTTGTACAGCTTCCTATTGTTTCATTGCCTTCACTTGTGCAAGGCCATGAACGGTGTGGCGTAGATCTCAGGCCCCTGGAAAAACTCCCTCTGATTCCCACCTCCCTAGATGTCATCTCTTCATCCCAGACACTAGTGTCCAGCAAGCCTGCACAGCCCTGCCCACCCCTGCTCCTGTCCCCACAGGAGCTGCCGGGATAGACAGACCACTTCCAGCCAGACCGCCCTGCCAACACGTCTCTGCCTTGGTGGCCCTGTCTAATGCAGTTGGAAGACACCTGCTCGTACAAGCTGACACTCGGTATTAGGGACTTCTGCTAACACGAGCAGAGACACAGCTGACACTCGCAAAGGAGAAAGGCCAGCAAGAGGTTCACGGGCACAGCCCCTACCTCCTTCCTCCAACATGCCAAGTTCCCAAATCGGGGTTCCTGCAGCAAAGCCCCTCTGGGCCCCCTCTCACATCACAACTGAGGGCACGAGACAGATCCTGGCATCTCCCATTTCAGTGCTAAAAGCTCCCTGAAGCAGCAGCTGCTTTGGGCACGCCAGACAACGTATGGTAATGGCTTTCCTCACTCACAGAGAGCTTTTATTTCCAAAGCGGTTAAGAAACATTAACTCATTAACAAGAGCCTTCAAGAAAGCTCTGGGTCTCTGTATCTTTACGGAAACTCCGTTTACATTGAACAGTTTATTCAATAGTGGAGAAAGGTAGCATCCGTAGTACAATCATTTGTTGGGTCAATAAAATTAAATGAATATGCATTTGAAATTACAAAATCAGGGAGACAAGAAATCTAAGTCTAAATTACTGGGTCAATGAAAGAAAGCTAATTGAATGGTCAAAACAGTACGTAGTGGGACAAGAAAATGCAGAGAGACCCCAATGATTCCTTTTCTAGAATTGCAATAACCAATAACGAAAATTTTCTTCCCCCCA
>NW_027529672.1:5068069-5085381 GCF_008692635.1 Crocuta crocuta
GGCTGGCTCAGGCCCCTGCGAGGAAGTTCAATTCCTGGTCCGACAGTAACTTTGTTCTTATGCCGAGGGACGACTGTGATGGCATCCTCTGCTGAATCCGGGTAGCTCCCCACTGTGATCTGTGCAATTTATACAGGAAGGCCACTCGCAGTCTGGTTCTTTGTCCAAGTCCCTGGAAACTGAGTGTCATGGTTAGCTCACAAATGTAGTTAGAAAAATTACTTAACGATACACCCTGCCGGAATAGCTTAATAAACTCCTGAAGCCTGGGAGATGTGCGCTTCTCAATATGAAATTAATACAAGGACGCCATTGATCTTAGATTGGCCATTTAACTAGGATCCCATTATCTCTTGGATGCATTTGTGTGAATGTGGTGATAGCACACTGTGGTTTTGTGTTTTCCTCCCCAAATGGGCTCGTTTCATTGCAAACGTACTGCGTGCTGGCCTCCTAGGCTGCATGGGAAGAGTCACGAGCTGGCCCCGGTGTTTTCCCTCCTCAGAGCCCTCTGGAGCACTTAGAGCAAGACCACGGTTCTCTGTAAATATCAGTGGAATGAATGATAGCGCAATTCTATCACAGCCAAGTAAAATTTGTTTTGTTTGTTTGTTTGTTTGTTTGTTTTTAATATAATTTATTGTCAAGCTGGCTAACATACAGCGTATGCAGTGTGCTCTTGGTTTTGGGGATAGATTCCCATGATTCATCACTTCCATACAACATCCGGTGCTTATTCCGACAAGTGCCCTCCTCCATGCCCATCACCCATTTTCCCCCTTTCCCCTGTCCCCCACCCCCACCCTCATTTTGTCCTCTGCATTCAAGAGTCTCTTACGCTTTGCTGGGAATACAAACTGGTGCAGCCGCTCTGGCCAAGTAAAATTTGAGTAAACCTTAAAGTGTTGCAGTTTACAAAGCACCTCAGAACTATTTAATCTTGTCACAAAACCTATGGGGCCGGTATTCTTTGAATATTTGACTCAGAGAGGTTAGGTGACTCGTCCAAGGTCACAGAGCAGCAATCTTGTCAGAATTGCGATTCTCTGGGTCACAGAGCACTCCTGTCTCCCTCTCCTGCCCAAATAGTTTTATCCTTTGAAATGCCAAGTTCTGCATGGCATTTAGTTTTTAAAACTCATTTGTTTGATGAGAATTATTTCCAAATTATAAAGTTCAAGTATAAAGTAATTTACACTGTGGATTTAGGTACCTTAAATGCAGGTACTGATTTCTCTATTCCTGTTGATCATTCACAAGTCACCGAGTCCCCTCCCTGGTCCTCCTGTGGTGCTGAGACCAGCGTCACGTGACCTCCGTCCCGTGGCATCTTGTGCGTGCATGGAGGTGGCATGCTGCAGTACTCTCTCTGGGGCCTCCGGGTCCCTTGGCTGACCATCAAGCTGTCTATGGAACCAAATTCAGGATCAGCCAGGCTGGTGAAACAGAACCTTCTAATCGCACAATGTGGAGTGGCTAATTCAGGTGGATAGCTTATAGCACGATACCATATGCTTGCCTTTGACCCTACCCCAGACCTCTCCATGTGCCAGCCCGTGGGTGTGCAATGCTTCTTAAGTTTGTACAGCTTCCTATTGTTTCATTGCCTTCACTTGTGCAAGGCCATGAACGGTGTGGCGTAGATCTCAGGCCCCTGGAAAAACTCCCTCTGATTCCCACCTCCCTAGATGTCATCTCTTCATCCCAGACACTAGTGTCCAGCAAGCCTGCACAGCCCTGCCCACCCCTGCTCCTGTCCCCACAGGAGCTGCCGGGATAGACAGACCACTTCCAGCCAGACCGCCCTGCCAACACGTCTCTGCCTTGGTGGCCCTGTCTAATGCAGTTGGAAGACACCTGCTCGTACAAGCTGACACTCGGTATTAGGGACTTCTGCTAACACGAGCAGAGACACAGCTGACACTCGCAAAGGAGAAAGGCCAGCAAGAGGTTCACGGGCACAGCCCCTACCTCCTTCCTCCAACATGCCAAGTTCCCAAATCGGGGTTCCTGCAGCAAAGCCCCTCTGGGCCCCCTCTCACATCACAACTGAGGGCACGAGACAGATCCTGGCATCTCCCATTTCAGTGCTAAAAGCTCCCTGAAGTAGCAGCTGCTTTGGGCACGCCAGACAACGTATGGTAATGGCTTTCCTCACTCACAGAGAGCTTTTATTTCCAAAGCGGTTAAGAAACATTAACTCATTAACAAGAGCCTTCAAGAAAGCTCTGGGTCTCTGTATCTTTACGGAAACTCCGTTTACATTGAACAGTTTATTCAATAGTGGAGAAAGGTAGCATCCGTAGTACAATCATTTGTTGGGTCAATAAAATTAAATGAATATGCATTTGAAATTGCAAAATCAGGGAGACAAGAAATCTAAGTCTAAATTACTGGGTCAATGAAAGAAAGCTAATTGAATGGTCAAAACAGTACGTAGTGGGACAAGAAAATGCAGAGAGACCCCAATGATTCCTTTTCTAGAATTGCAATAACCAATAACGAAAATTTTCTTCCCCCCATCCCCGCTTTTTTTTTTTTAACAGGGATGGTAGACACTCTGAAATTGCAGCAACAAGTTGCAATGTTGCACAAAACAGGAGCCGCATGCCGGAGCACCAGGAGACGCTTGCTGTAATTTACAAGGTGTGTGGTCCATCTTCTGTCCAATTACACTCGAAACAAAATCCATTGCACCAAACATTTCCAGATTAGAAGATAATGAGAATGTTTGTTGACCGTTGTTATCAATTTTTTTAAGTTTATTTATTTTGAGAGAGATGGAGAGAAAGAGAGAGAGGGAACACAAGCTGGGAAGGAACAGAGAGAGAGGAAAAAGAAAGGATCCTAAGCAGGCTACGACCTGCCAGCGTGGAGCCTGATGCGGGGCTCAAACTCAAACCATGAGATCGTCACTTGAGCCGAGACCTCTGGAGCCGCCCAGGCACCCCGTGTTGATGGTTTTTAAGGCTACTTTCCCCATTTTCCCTTCCCCCATACACATTCCATCAGGGGCTCCAAGAGGAGAATGCTTCCTCTCTCTACTTTTGCTTTGAAGGAAAGCCCCCCCTCACCCTCAACTGTCTCCCCCCAAAGTTGTCATACTTCACTATGTTTTGATGAAGTGAGTCCCACTGCTATGACACGGGTAACAAGAGACCCCAGGGGAAGATGCAGGGAAAAGTTTCCATCATGGGCTCTTGCTGAGTCAGACACTCCTTCACCGGCGGTGGCTCCCCTTCCCGGGAAAGGGGTGGTCCCAAAGCAGAAACACCAGGCAGGGGTCAAGGCTTCAGGGAAGATGCTGAGCGTCCTGCTGGGTGTGCCTCTGTCCCCATGGGTGCTCATCTAGAGATATGGCTCTGCAGACCTGCTGATACTNCGTCTGCTGTCATTCACTTCACTCAGCAGGGTTTGCATTTCCAGCCCCCCTCAAACGGCAGCCATGAGTGGGTGAGCTAAATTGCAGTGGACGTTTCTGAATCCCTGTCACCACCTTCCAGTGCCCCAGAGAGTGGAGAGTGATTTGCTAATGGAAAGAGACATGGACAAAATCCATCACTGGCTTTGACTTCTCCATTCACCTCATCACCTTAAAAGCACTCAGAATTTGTTCTGCAAGCCTGGGGACCGCACAGTGACTGCCGAGAGTGTTCATCGCCGGGAATGTCCACCTCTTCAGAACTGAGGCCCCAAGTCACCCTAGATGCTGGTTGACTTTAAAACCATGAGAGGGAAAAGGGCTGTATCTTCAGTGATCAAGTTCAGTGCAATGTTATCACAAAGTCAACTGAAAAGCTACATGGGGATCCGGACTCTATCCTCCATTTTTGTGCCTGTAGTCTCCTGGGAAAGAGTCGATGAAACAGAGCTGGAAATAAGTTGGAACTAAAACCAAGTGCCTGAACTCCAGCCTCCATTATGGGAATTACTAACGATGTGCCTTTGGGTAAATCCTTGAATATCCCAAATAACATTGTCTCATTTATTAAAAAATTAAAGAATTAAAATAAGTAAAAATGAAGTCTTAGCTAGTGTAATAAAGCAAGAAAAAGAATTAAAAGGCATATAGATTGGGAAAAAAGAAACAAAACTGCCTTTATTTGTAGACAACGTGATTGTCTGTAGAAAACCCTGTAAAATCTAGAGATGACAGCTTTTAAAGCTAATCAGAAAGTTTAGTAAGGCCACAGGATTCAAGGCTCAGGCTGAAACATTAATTATATTTCTATATACCAGCAATCAATCATTGGAAACCAATATTTTTTTTAAATGGCTCCAAAAAGTAAAATATTTAGATGTATATTTAACAAAACATGTAGAGGTTCTGTTGTCAAAAACTATAAAACGCTGATGAGAGAAATGAATGACAACCTGAATAAGTGGGTGGACACATTATATTCATGGTAAGATTCAAGACCGCAATATGTCAATTTTCCTCAAACTGGTTTGTAGAGTTAGCCCACTTCCAATACAATCCCAGTAGGATCTTTTGTAAATATTGGCAAGATGATTATAAAAGCACAAGGAGAGACAAACGGCTGAGAGAAGCCAAAACACTTTTTAGAAAGACAAATAAAATTGCAAGGCTCACACTGACTGATTTTAAGACTTCATATAAAGCTAGGGGACTCCAAACAGTGATACGCATGAAATCATACATCCATTGATCAATGGAACTGAATAAAGAGTCCAGACATAGACCCACCAGAATATAAACCATTTATTTTTTAAGGACCTTATTGCCTTAGCACAGTTTGAGGTTTACAACAGAATTGAAAGGGAGGTTCAGAGATTTCCTATGTGCTCCTGCACACCACATGCATAGCCTTCCCCATTATCAGTATTATTCGCAAAAGTAGTACAGTTTTCACCAAGGATAAATCTATAATGAGACATTATAATCCGCCAAAGTCCATAATTTGCCTTAGGATCCATTCTAAATGTCATCTATTCTATAGGTTTGGACAAATCTATAATGACATATACTCATCATCGTTATCGTTATAATATTTTACATTATAACATCATACATTCACTGTGTTAAAAACCCTCTGTGCTATGCCTATTAGTCATTCCTCCCTCTCCCCAAACTCTTGGCGACCACTGATCTTTTACCGGCTCCATAGTTTTGCCTGTTTCGGAATGTCATGTCACTGGAATACACAGGAAGTCGCTTTTTCAGATTGGCCTCTTTCACTTCGTGATATGCATTCATGTTTCTTTCATATCTTTTCACAGCTTGATCATTCATTTGTTTTTAGCCCTGACCAATAGTCCATTCGCTGGATATACCACAGTTTCTTTATCCTTTCACCTACCAAAAGACACCTTGGTTGCTTTCAACTTTGGGCAATTTTGAATACAGTAGCAATAAGTGTCCATGTGCTTACTTTTGCATGATTTAAGTTTTCAGGTCCTCTGGGTACCTACCAAGGAGTGTGATTACTGAATGACATGGTAAAATACATATAGTTTCCTAAGAAACCACCAAACTGCCTTCCAAAGTGGCTATACCAGTTTGTGTTCCCACCAGCAATGAATGAAAATGCCTGCTGCTGCATATCCTCACCCGCATGTGGGGTTGTCAGTGTTCTGGATTTTGACCATCCTAAAAAGTGTGAAGTGATACCTCATTGTTGTTTTCATTTTCATTCCCCTGATGACAAATGATGTGGTGTATATTTTCATGTTCTTACTGTCATGTGTGTATCTTCTTTGGTGAGGTGTCTGTTAAGGGCTTTGGCCCCTTTTTAAATTGGGTTGCTTGTTTTCTTATTGCTCAGTGTTAAGAGTTCTTTGTGTATTTTGGATAAGTTCTTTATCAGATGTGTCTTGGGCAAATATCTTCTCCCAGTGTGTATCTTTGTCTTCTCATTCTCTTGACATTGTCTCTCACAGAGCAGAAGCTTTTAGCTTTAGTGAAATCTACCTCATCAGTTATTTCTTTCGTGGATCATGCCTTTGTTGTTTTATCTAAATAGGCATCACCACACCCAAGGTCATCTGGGTTTTCTCCTGTGTTATCTTCTAAGATATTTATGGCTTTGGGTTTTATATTTAAGCCTGTGATCTATTTTGAGTTAATTTTTCTTAATGTGTTTCCATTCATTTTCTTTTTGGCGTGTGTGTATATCCATATAATGTGGATGATATGTCCAGCAGTTCTGGCAACATCTGTTGAAAAGACTATTTTTGTTCCATTGTATTTCCTTTCATCTTTTGTCAAAGATCAGTTGACTGTATTTGTATGGGTGTGTTTTGGGGCTCTCTGTTTTATTCCATTGACCTATTTGTCTGTTCCTTCACAAATACCACATTGTCTTGGTTACCATAGCTTTATAGTCAGTCTTTCTTTTTTTAAATGTTTATTTATTTATTTTTGAGAGAGAGAGAATTAGAGAGAGAGAGATATTGAGAAAGAGCAGGGAAGGGTAGAAAGGTAGAGAGACACCCAAGCAGGCTCTGCACTGCCAGTGCAAAGCCTGACACAGGGTTCGGACCCACAAACTGTGAGATCATGACTTGAGCCAAAATCAAGAGTCAGAAGCTCAACCAACTGAGCCAGCCAGGTGCCCTATAGTTAAGTTTTGAAGTAGAGTAGTATCTGTTCTCCAACTGTGTTCTTCTTCAGTATTGTGTTGGCCATTCTGGGCCCTTTGCCTATCCCTATAAACTTTAGAATCACTCGATCAGTATTTATAAAATAACATGCCGTGATTTTGATTGGGATTGCATTGGATCTATATATCAAGTTGGGAAGAGCTGACAACTTGACAATATTGAGTCTTTCTATGCATGAATTTGGAATATATACCTATTTTTTAAGCTTTTTGATTTCATTCATCAGAGTTTTGTAGTTTCACTTATGTTGTTCTTATACATGTTGTGTTAGATTTATACCTAAATATTTAATTTTGGGTTCCCGATGTAAATGGTATTGTGTCTTTAATTTCAAATTCTACTTGTGCATTGATAATATATAGAAGAAACAACTGACTTTTTTTTTAAACCTTGTATCCGGTAGCTTTTCTATAATTGCTTATTAATTCCATTTAGATGACCTTGTCATCTGTAAACAGAGAGTTCTTTCTTTCTTTCTTTCTTTCTTTCTTTCTTTTTATTTTACTTTTTTTCTCTTCAATCTGTGTACATTTTATGTTTTTCTCTTAGTAATTGCATTAGCAAAAATATCTAGTCTGATGTTGAGAAGGAGTGGCAAGTGAGTATAGCCTTGCCTTGTACCTGACCTTGGTGGACAAGCTTTGAGTTTCTCACCATCAGTTATTATGTTAGCTGTAGGGTTTTGTTGATAGTCTATATCAATTTGGAAAAGTTCCCTCTATCCCAGGTTTACTGAGAATTTTTATTATGAATAGGTGATGAATTTTGTCAAACGCTTGTTCTGCATTTCTGTCTTGTCTTATCTATTGATAATAGTCATGTGGTTTTTCTTTCTTAATTTGCTGATGTATTGGATTACATTGATTTTGAATGTTGAACCAGCCTTGCATACCCAAGATAAATCCCACTCAGTTGTGGTGCATAGTTTTTTTATATGCTTTTTTGAATGGGATTTGCCAGTATTTTGTTGAGAATTTTTGCATCTGTATATTTATGAGAGGTACTGGCCTGTACTTTTTTTTCTTATATCTTTATCTGGTTTTGGTATTAGAGTGATGCTGGCCACATAGAATGGGTTAAGCAGTATTCCCTCTGCTTCTGTCCTCTAGAAGAGATTGTAGAGAATTGATGTAATTTCTTCCTTAAATGTTTTATAGAATTCACCAGTGAACCCATCTGGGAAGTCAATTGATTTTTGACCAACGTACAATGGCAATTCAATGAAAAAAGGATAGTCTTTCAATAGCCGTACATTCATATGCAAAAATATTAATTTCAACACATATCCTATACATTATACAAAAGCTAACTCAAACTAGATCACAGATCTAAATATAAAATATAAAACCATAAGGCTTTTTAGAGTAAAACATTGGAAAAATATTCATGACTTTAGGTTAGGCAAAGAATTTTCAGATATGACTCAAAAAAGAGAATTAAGGGGCGCCTGGATGGCTCAGCTGGTTAAGCATGTGACTTCAGCTCAGGTCATGATCTTGCGGTCTGTGAGTTCGAGCCCCATGTAGGGCTCTGTGCTGACAGCTCAGAGCCCAGAGCCTACTTCGATTCTGTGTCTCCTTCTCTTTCTCTCTCTGCCCTTACCCCACTCACACTCTGTTTCTCTGTCTCTCTCTCTCAAAGATAAATAAACATTAAAAAAAAAAAAGAAAAAAGAAAAGTATTAAAAAAAGAGAATTAAAAGAAAAGGTACAGGCTGGGAGAAAATGCTTGCAAATTATCTGTCTGCAAAAGGAGTTGTATGAGAATATATAAAGAACATTCAGAACTTAATGGTAGGGAAATAAGCAACTCAATTAAAAAAAATAAAAAAGGGCACACAGTTTGGACAGACACCTCATCAAGGAAGATACACAAATGACAAGCAAGCCCCCAGAAAAATGTGCAACATCTCTAGACAACAGACAAATGCAGCTAAAACTCACAAACTGCATACCTATTAGAATGGCGAACAGAAACAAACAAAACAAACAAAACCCCTGGCAAGGCCAAGTGCTGGTGTGATACAGGGCCGTCAGTGCTCTCATGCCTTGCTGGTATAAATGCACAGCCTCCAGCCCCTAGGGAAAGGTTTGACAGTTTCTTATAAACATGAACTTACCATGTGACCCAGCAATTCCAATCCTGATGTTTATACAAGAGAGAGGAAAACATACGTTCGTGTGTAAGCTTATATATGAATATGTACAGTGGTTTTATTCCTAATCATTGGAAACTGGCACTAACACAAATCTTTCAACGGATGAACGGATGAGTGCACTGCGGTCCACCCGCTGCACAGACCCCTTCTCAGCAATAAAGAGCAATAAACTATCGATGTGTCCAACACGGATCAATCTCAAAGGCATTGGGCTGGGTCAAAGAGGAGACCTCTCCTAAGATTGGATATTGCATGATGCCAGTTATATGACATTCTCACAAAAGCTGAATGGCGTGGATAGAGAATATATCTGTGGGATTTTGGAGGATTTGACTACAAAAGGCAACAAGAGAGGATTTCGGGGGTGATGGAATTGTACATCCTGATTATGATGACGGTGGCACTAACCTGTGTATGTGTTAAAACTCAGGAAATAAGGGGCGCCTGGGTGGCTCAGTCAGTTAAGCGTCTGACTTCGGCTCAGGTCAGGATCTCGTGGTTTGTGAGTTCCAACCCCATGTCGGGCTCTGTGCTGACAGCTCAGATAATATACTAATAATATACTAAAGCTAACTATCCCCCACTAACTTTGCTGTATGTTAACTTATAGGTATATATATGCATATATATATGAATGAGAAATCACAAGCAAGGGAGAGGGGAAGAGAGAGAGACAGGGACAGAAAAAGAATCTTAAGCAAACTCCACATCAGCCCGGAACCCAATGCAAGGCTCAATCTCAGTACCCTGGGATCATGACCTAAGCCAAGATAAAGAGTTGGATGCTCAACTGACTGAGCCACCCAGGCTCCCTAAGTATTTTTAAAATTCTTTTACGTTTATTTATTATTGAGAGAGAGTGAAACAGAGCATGAGCAGGGGAGGGGCAGAGAGAGAGGGAGACACAGAACCTGAAGCAGGCCCCAGGCTCTGAGCTGGACGCACCAGAGGCAGGGACATCCGCAAGCAGTCAGGCCTTCCTGTTTGCACTCTGGCTTACTTTAGAGGTGGTGGAACATTGTTATGGGCTGGACTGTGTCCCATAACAAATTCTTATGTTAAATTCCTAACCCTCAGTGCCCCAGAATGGAGTGTATTTGGCCTTTACAACGTTAAGTAGGTTAAAGTGAGGTCTTTGGTCGGGGGTGGGTCCTAATCCAATAAGATGGAGCTCCTAAGAATAAGAAATGTGGACACAGAGATGTATATGGGGAAGACCCTGTGATGACACGACCAGAAAGGCCATCTACCAGCCCAGCAGAAAGCACTTAGACCCTGGTGACACCTGGTCTTGGGCTGAGAACCACAAGGATTGGGGGCAAATTAACGTCTGTTGTTTGAGCTACCCAGTCGGTGGAATTTCTTATCTGCAGCAGCAGGATCCATTCCAGGTGGCCAGGCGAGTGACACACCCATTACCCCCCCCCCCGCGCGGGCGCGCGCGCCCGNCGCGCGAGTGCGCGCGCGCACACACACACACACACACACACAGTCCCACACCTCATTCAAGGCATGAACAGGTTAATTAAAACATCGATTGTAAAACCAGATCAGGTCTCCACTGTCTGCTTATAAGTTGCATCTCTAGATTTTACATGAATTTTTAATTTTAGATGACACCTTTGACTAGAAGTGACAGTGGAGCAGATCATTTGTGTAATTACAGCAGCAATCACCGAGGAAGGAGCACCTCTCTAAAGAACAGAAAACACGAACCGGATTTGGTGGTGAGCAAGGCTGGTGCTGGAGCAGCCGGAGCCCCGGGCTCCTTGGGAGACCAGCTGCCTTGCAGACCAGGAAGGCGTTGACTTCCCCTGTTTAGGAAAAGGGCTCCATTCATTCTCAGGCACTCACAGCATTTGCTTCAGAAGCATGTCTTTCTAGGATTAGAGAAAGAGAAGGAAGGCTCCGGCACGCAGACATCAGATAACCAGAACTCAGACAAGGAACGAAGGCAAATCACAGCTATTGTTCACGCATCTGAGCTTCCTGTTCAAAGCGATCATGTCCTCTGCAGCACGAACTGCTCCGTTTGGCTGTCCCCACTCGGATGTGATAGATATCCTAGGCATTTTGGTGACTATCAGAGTAATTAAGCTGGCAATCTGTCCATGCGGCAGAGCCAGGATGCAAAGCTCTATGGTGACTTAGCCTGGAAAACACAGGAGTGGAAATATTCCACTTCCAGAGCAGAAGGTGACCTGATGAAAGAGAAGCCACAAACCTAGAGGGTGCGAGGTGGGCAGATAAGCCAGGCGAATATAATCCAACAGCAGGCTCCTCCTTACTTCCCCAAACCTCGGGTATAGACCTGCCTCCAATCCAAACCACTGGAGGGAAAGGGAAGAAACATCTGCTGGGGTGTTTTAACATATAGATAACACCACTGTAAGACACTGACTTCCGGAAAGCCGGTTCCTGTTAAATACATAGTTAAACTTTAAGAGCAAATGTAATGTTTTTATTGCTTATGGGCTTATCACAGCTAATTAGCCTCAGTTAAATAAAGCATAGCCCTTGAAAATTAGAGACAAAATCTTTTGCTCTGAACAGTGGCTTATTTTCTGTGTGCTGTTAGTAGTAATTTATTGCANAACAGGTGGGAATAACTAGTGGTTTCCCTTGCCAGGTTTTGATGGCCATAACCTGAATTCAGTTTCAGATTGGAAGGCTTTGGGATTGTAATTTAGATCTTTCTTGCACGTTCCAAACACTGTTACTAGGATCGACGCTGCCATTTTCAAGGTCCCGGATGATTGATTCGGGAACGTGGCCAGGGTATCAAGTTTGTTCCAGAGATGAGTCCCACAGGCAAGGAGGATTGTTGGGTCTGCGGATCATCCCTTTCTGAAGCATCGTCCTGAGAACAAAGGAAAGTTTCCCACCTATGCCCAAGCGTCTGGAGATTTTCTTTCTTATGATCATATTTAGTTCAAATCTTTCCCTCTGATTTTCCCAATTTACTACATCTTAAAGGGAAAAGAGAGATACCTCGCTGGCCTCTAGAAATAGATGCTTCACTCGAGAAGTCAAGGAGACAATGCCAAACAATTCGTGGCACCCAAAATAATGCCCTCTGGAATGGAAAGGCCCTTACCTGGGGGGTGAAGTTTTGCTGGCTTATTCAAATCCCATCTCCCTCTTGTAAAGAGCTCCTCAGGGCATGACTCTTACATTAAATATTCATTTAAAATGCACACCTTTTGGTAATAAGAAGAAATCTAGTCTTGGAGTTCCAGACTTGTGCACTAGCGTCCCACGGAGATATGCAGGCAGAGTGTTGTCTGGGCTGTCTCCGCATACACAGGAGCTCACCTGCTACACCTACTCTGGGGACAGCAGCTTCCAGGCAGAATGGTTTAGGCAAAGGAGCAGCTTCCTCTGGCGGCGTCCCAAAGGGAAAGACTCCTGGTGGAGGGAACAGAATCATGTCAAAAGAGGAAAAAGACCCCAGATCACAATTTCAGCCAGGCCAGCGGCCCAAATGCAAGTTCGCTGTATGTAAGTGCGATTTGGTTTCTTCAGTCTTCTGCAAGGAGGTCAAAAGGGCACAAAAGGAAAACAGTAACACGAGTCTAGATCCAGCTCAGAGCAGGGTTAAGGGCCATTTGCTGATTCAACTGGAACTTCAGCCATTACTCGCTGGCTTGCTAGACAGGGAAATTTTCTTAGGAAGGGAGACCAAACACTTCACACAAGGGAGAGAAAATGAGGGCTTGAATATTGTTGCAGAAAGGAAGACCACGTTGGGCGTGAGATACTGTGGGGGAGGGGAGGAAGCAAGGTGCTATAGGCCAACTGTGGAGTCAAAATACTAGAAAGGAAAACAGGACTCTCACATAATTATGCTCTGCCCATCATTGTTCATTAGGCGAGTGAAAGGGTTGCTCTTTTGATAATGGAGTTTAAAAATTTTTTTTTATGTTTTATTTATTTCTGAGAGAGAGAGACAGCGTGAGCAGGGGAGAGTCAGAGAGAGAGGGAGACGCAGAATCCGAAGCAGGCTCCAGGCTCTGAGCTGTCAGCACAGAGTCTGACGCGGGGCTCGAACCCACGAACCGTGAGATCATGACCTGAGCCGAAGTCGGACGCTTAACCGACTGAGACACCCAGGCACCCCGATAATGGAATTTTTAAAGGGTTCTTCTGCAATGAGAGCCGCTGACAGATTGAGGGATGGCAGACCCCAGTCTCTAAGGAAGGGACTCGGGGAATAGCCAGCACAGATAGAGCACATCTGACCCTGGTGTAGGCAAAATCCTAGAGACATTAAGAAGAGGTGAGATCACAAAACATCTGGAGAAATAAACCAGTTAGGATGGGGCTGGCCAGGAAACGTGAGGGAATCCCTGCCTGGAGATGCTGTGGAAGGCAGGGCCCCGGAAATTCTGCCTTGTTCTAATCAGCTCCAGTGGCTGACACCCTGCCACCCCTCCTGAGTGAGACTCAGGATGGGCCAGGTGAGGGACGCCACCCCATAGATGTTAGAGCACACGGTTGAAGGCAGTTAGTGAGCGATGGCGCAGGAAGCCCAGGACTGGAGTTTCTGTGCCCGAGGGGGCTGAGGAGGGGGCACTAGACTCAGCCCCTCACTTGGGACAACTGCCGGGCTGAAAAATCCAGGCTTTCATAAAACACACGTAACAGTTGCTATTAGTCAGGCTCTTCTGCTTTCAGAGGACAGACATCTGCATCCTAGAATTTTTGCAAAACACGAACTAATTAGTTCACATGGCAGAAAAAGAAATGGGGATATTGGGAAACTGTGGGAAGCAGTGACCCCAGGACAGGAAGAGGTGACCAGACAGAGCTGTGTTCCTCTGCTCTCCCCCCACCCGCCATCTCTCCCCTCTCTTCCCCCTCTCTCCCTCCACACCTGTTTTTCATCTCTTTGTTTGGCTTCCATTTGGCCTGATTCTACAGATGGACAGACTGACAGACTCCACACAACAGGAAAGCTAGCCAAGAACAGGCTGGAATTCACAGCCTCACAGCTCGGGAGAGAGACATTCTGCCTGGAATGCACGTGTATCTGCTGCCCTATGAGCTCTGCGTGGCCCCATCTGGTCACATGCCCTCTGCTCAGACCAACTGCTGGACTCAGAGTTTGGGTCCCTAGAGAGACACATGGTTGAAGGGGGAGGGGCCCACAGAATGAGGGGTGGAGTGGACTGGGTGCTGAGCTGACACAAAGCCGTGTACACATGGTGTACATGGTGATATGAACTTAAGAGTTCTCTTGGATATGCCTAAAGGGAAATTGAGTGCAGTATCTTCGTTACTATTTTGAACTGCTTGACGTCGCACATGAACGTGAAGCCCTTTGTTGGCACCTTTGTCCTTAGCACTGGAGCTCAACTGATGTGGGCATCATCCCAGTTTGTCGCTGAGGAAAAATGGTGCCCTCATCACAGAAAGTAAACTCACTGCTCAGCAGTCAGGGCCCCAGAGCCTCGGCAGCCGAAGCTCATGGCCCACCTCTCCACCGCTACAGAAGCACTGTTGACTGACCACACCCCCAGCTTCCACGGCTTCCATAGCCAGAGGTCCTGAGCTAAGAACAGCTGGGGACATTCTGGAAGCAGAGGACATCATTAAGGACTAAAAATTAAGGTCAAGGGGCGCTCAGGTGGCTTAGTTGGTTAAGCATCTGACTTTGGCTCAGGTCATGATCTCGCGGTCTGTGGATTCAAGCCCCACATCGGATTCTGCTGACAGCTCAGAGCCTGGAGCCTGCTTCAGATTCTGTGTCTCCCTCTCTCTCTCTGCCCTTTCCCCCACCTTGTGCTCTCTCTCTCTCTCTCTCTCTAAAAAATAAACATTAAAAAAGAGAATTAAGGTCAGTAGGAAACGTAAGGCAGACGCATAGCTGAGTCTTCTCGAGTCTTCCTGCTTCCCTTTTCTTGCCCTCCTTCTTCCTGTCTGCACTACTCACCTCCCAATGCCAACGTCCATTCTCTACTGTAAACTTTTCCCTTGGTCCATGCGATGTGATCCCGACCCACGCCGTGATAACATTGTTTATTTCACACACCACCTCTGACTCAGCTTCGGTCTCTGTTTTTTCTGCTCTTCCCTTCTATGACTTTTAATTGCTTATCCTCTGTTCTTTAATCATAGAATCCTTTTCCCTAAGTTCCTAGAAAGCCAGTTCTTTGTCCACGTTTTGTTTTAGCTTGAAGGTTGCATTTTGTAAGAGAGAGGCTCTTGGGCCTTCCAAATTAAATTAGCCCCATCCTAAATTTCCTTCAGAGAGTTTTGTCTCATATGTTTCTCTGTTTTCCTAAATTAGATGGAAGGAGAGGTGGGACCTTGACTCACTGCTGCTCACTGGCCGTGCCTGCAGCGGCGCTTGACAAATGGAATGCCTGCAAGGAAATGTGCCTGAAGACATAAGTGATGGACTAATGGGACCTGGTGGCTCACAGGACCCTGAGTGCACCGTTGCCACTGAGCACCTGAAAAGCATGGTCTGAACATTCATGGTCCAGACAATTAGCAAGTCCCACATGAGGACCAAGGATATTGGTCATTTGGGGAAAACAAAAATTGGTATCCTCCCCACCTGAGGCTGGTGAGTGTCCTTTAGCTGGAAAACACGCTATGCTGCATCTCAGATGCACACTTAGTAGTTGTTTTTGGCACCTTATAAGCAGCAATTTTTTTAAAAAATATTTATTTATTTATTTATTCATTTATTTATAGAGCACATGTGGGGGAGGGGAGGGAAAGGGTGAGGGAGAATTGCAAGTGGATTCCATTTTGTTAACGCAGAGCCTGAAAACTTAAGGCTCGAACCCATGAGTTGTGAGATCATGATCTGAACTCAAACCAAGAGCCAGACACTTAACCAACTGAGCCACCGAGATGCCCCAGCAATGCTACTCTTTAAGAACTGGGAAGGACATACTTTTTTTTTTTCTCTTAAGTGGTTCCTGAAGCTCAATAGACTGGCTTTGGACTATTTGTTGAATGAATGAATGAATGAATGAATGAATAAGTTTTAAGACTATTGTTCAGGGTAGATGGTGAATAAGTTATTTTAACTGAATGAATAATTAACTAAAGATATAAATAGATAATCTTCTTACACTAACAGTTAAAAATGCAGTCACCTAAATCACAAGAGAGGGGAGACATAACAAAAGCTCACATGTTTTCTCTCTACCTTTGTCACCCACACGAGTAAACTCTTTCATTAAAGACCATCCCCGCCAAGTTCTGTGAGGCTGCAGGAAGCAAGTTGAAAGGCAGGAGCTTCTGTGTCAGGGGAGCCTAACAATTGGCATCAGCAGTGACGAACAGGCTGGAGTCACCGCTCCCACAAATGAACCAAGCAAACCAAATTTAATTTTTACATAAATTAAATTCAAACAATGGGCTTCCCTTGCTTTCCTAATGCCAAGTCATCAGTCTCAGTAATTTCTCTTCCTTACTATTTATTTAGAAGTTATGTGGACACAGCCATGGACATAGGTAGAATTACCGTCATTAAATCCACTTGATAGACCAGAATCAACAGTGTGACCGGGGTACAAGGATGCCTGCAGAGGTCAGGGTGGTGCTTAACCGGAAACGCTCAGCATGCAGGCACACACACGTGCGTACACACACACTCAAGATCTACAGTGCAGGCGGCAAATAGCCAGCGTCTGGGATGGCACCAAAGTCAATGGGGGAATACCCTGGTGGGATCAATAGGCAGACTGCAATTAGACCAGCGTGGAACTATTAATCACACAGCATACCATGAGGAGGCTGGCTGGCCGAGGTCAAGGTCCCATAAGTGAGGGTATTAGCCATGGATGTGACACGGGGTGCTTTTCCAACCTGCTCATTAAAGAAGTAATTGGTAGGTCAGGAAATTGCAGACACTCATCTGAATGAGCTAGGAAAGGAGCATGAGAAAAGGGCAAAGTTTTGTCATGTATATAGGAATTCTCTTGCTTTAAATGCCATATTCTTTGTTGCTTGACATATTCACATTATCCCAGAGGCCATTTTAGCTGATCTCCAGCTGTGAAAAAGACAACATCACATCTGTGGTGTCAGGTGGAGGCAAACACAACAGGAAAAAATTAATTGAAAAATCTTGTTCAGATATTTTGTGAAGAAATTAATAACGTACTTGTTTTGTGGAGAGATGGCCGGCCCATTGTGCTGTCGTGAGAAGATCTTCAGTACATATCTGAATAGCTTTTACTTTGCATGTAATGATAGTGCAAAGACTAATTCACAAAGATGTTTAAAAAAACAGAAATATTTATTCAGTGGCTTCACTAAAAGGTAGATACACGAGATTTATCAAGGTTTATGTATTTAGGTAACTGTACTGGCCATACAATGGAGCTCTTTTGTTGTTTTGCATTTTAAACTAATATAAGTGAACTCTTTTCTGACCAGCCGGCACATGCTCCCGTGACTCGGGTGAGGATGGGTGAGTCAGATCCTGGGATCTCTTCCGAGGAGCCGTGTGCACATTCCATCATCCTGTGCCTCCCCCCCCCCCCCCCCCCCCCCACCCCAGCAC
>NW_027529672.1:5085476-5093109 GCF_008692635.1 Crocuta crocuta
CTTCCCCTTGACACAATTAATCAATTTTGTCATCAGATCATGTGAGTATCACATCAATTACTATCAATTTTTTGTTAACGTGACTCTAAGCCACTTGTAAGACACTATTTGCCAGTCTTTTAATTGTATCAGTAGAAATGAATTTCCACCTGATATGGTAATTAAACTAAATCTGTGATAATGCATTTGATTAGCGACAGGAAAACATAAGAGAAAATCGAAATGAGAGGACATCATGAGCGCCTTCCCGCACGCCTCTTCCCCGAGGTCCTTCCTCGCTCTGCTTTCCAGGATGAGCCTCCTATGTTGAGCCCAGAAGCCCATCTTGTGAAATAGGTCGCGAGGGCTGCATTTATGCCCCAGGATATGATTCTCGTGATGCCCAGGAAAGAAACCGACCTTCAGACCTTCCTTGAGGTGAGTGTGGGTCTTGGGCAGGCCACTTCTCCATGTCCTTCACCTTTCATGAGGGAAAATTCCCCTCTCTCTCTGCCCTGGGTCAGCATCTGCAATGCCTCTCTAGACTCATGGGGTAGATCACCCCCTCCATGATGAGCTACAGCATTCACCCATCTCCCCATTGAACCAAATGCTTCTCCTCATCCTGGGGGGTGAGGGGGGAGCAGGTGAAGCTGACCCAGCAGGTGGCCAGAGTCAGGAGGTAACTATGCATACCTGCTCTCATGCTCTCCAGGAAAGCACTTTGCTTTCCCAAGCCTCGCCTTTGCCATCCACGAAGTGGAAAAAATAATTGCCTTCTCTCAGTGCTGTTGAGCACATGATGTCCTAACAGGATGGAGAAGCACCTGGAAAGCCACACACAAGAAAATATAAGGCTGCTCCATTCACCATCCTACTGGGGACAAGTAGCCTGGCTTGGTTTCATTTCGGATTTCTAGGATTAAGAATTCACTGATCATATTTGCCATTAAGCTCATAAGGACACATCTCTCTGCTGTATTAACATGAAATGAGGACCAGACTTCTGCCTGGGAGATTCTTCCTGAAGACAAACTGCTGAGGACACATAGAACAAGGGGAACTGGGGCTCAATTCGGTTTCCTTGTCCCAAAGGAACACAGCTTAGACAGGCTCAGCTCAGGGAATCTTGGGCATCTATTCAAATGCTCAAGAATTCACTCAGTATTTAGGGAGAGCACAGGGTGCAATCAGCCAAGCTGTGTGTGCTTCAGAGAGAGACCAAAGGGACTGTGAACTTCAGGGGGCCTTTCACGATTGAGTATAGGTGTGAATCTGCAAGGTGCAAGGTCATGGTTCTCCCAGAACACTTTCTGAAGCCCCTTAGCTGGGCTTGAGACAAAGCCCCAGCGACATGGAAGAAACCACCTTCTGGAGGTTGCAAAATCATATCAGATGAAATAGCTGGTGTCATAAAAAGGCATCTAGCCAAAGGAAGGCTGCATTACAATAGTATCTTTATGAAAGTGCATGTGACAACCACATGCATATCAAATGAATTCATTATGATCACTGCTATTTCCATGAATACCAAATGAATGTATAATGACTGGACGCTTAAAGTGTTACCAATTTAAAAAAAAATCCTAGAAATAATGGGGAAATTAATCTCATTCCATGCTGAAGAAGTCGTATTTTAGAAAAAGTATTGGAAATACTTAGATGGCTGGCAACCAGTAGTTTCCAGATGTGGCCACAGCTCATTTATTCTTCCAGCTCTGTCCAGAATCTATTTCCATTGCTAAGTATTCTCAGCGATGCCCCAGCAGAGACAGTGCCCAAATCTGTTATCTGAATGAGCACATGTTTCCTTCATTTGGAGAGTCCTTCGCTGCTCTGAGGATTCTTGATGTTGGAAAGCTTGTCTCACTCTGAATGTAGAGCCCTGACAGAGGCACCCTCCAAATACACAGGTGTAGAGGTGCCTTTGCCTGGTTCTCCAGGAGACAGGGAATGACTGGCACGGCTGCCCAGCCTTCACAAAATGCACAGTTGTACCCTAGGATGTGACTGTCTTTCTTTAAGCCACATTCCCAACAGACTTTAGGTGAAGCTTACATGTGCAGAGTGAGGGGAGCCCAAGTGGTCCAGCATAGGACATTGAAGAGTGAGTTTGGAGACTGGGCTTCCCTATTCTCTGTGGTCCTTGAACCCATCCCTTCACTGGGCACTAAGGATGACGTGACTGGCTAGCTACCTCCTTGGCTCTGTTCAGATCTTTCTGGACCTCCAGGCCAATGAGCAGAGGTGACTGAAGACTTGAGAGGGGGTCGTTTGGTCTGTGGTTTTGCCATGGCCCCTGACATGGCCCTACTCAGCCAATCCAGGCCAGGGGGGAAGACAAACCTGATGCGCATGTCACAGAATCAGATAGATTTCAGGCTAGGGCTGCTCAGCTGCACACTGGGGCAGAAGAGATAGCGTCCACCCTAGGTAGGTTGGTTGACCTGATGTAGAGCCTCCTTCAGCTGATTCACTAGGCATTCAGGAAAGGGCACTGGGTGAGGTTAAACCTGGCAGTCCCACCTTCAGATTCCTCAATCTGAGCTGCAAGAAAAATAGCACCCACCTCCTTGGGAGCCATAAGGATAATGAACTGTCTGTCGTGTCCTCTGTTCCTCCTGGCCATATAAGCAGGAATGGTCTAGAAAATTCATCACCACACCCTGCGTTAGAAAAACAACCTAAAGTAATTTGTCCTAAAATAGTTTTTGGATTGAAGCAAAATGGTGGATTTCTCTCTACTCTCCCTTTGTTGCTTGGCTGGGTGACCAAGTCTGAAATCTTTCTAGATCCATGCCAGGGACAGGGGACACTGATAGGAGAGGTGGACAGGGAGTTGCAACCCAGCCCCTTCCGAGTGTGGGTCCCAGAGGCTGAGAAGGTTGTTGGTTGCTGACTGACTCTCTGCCTCTCCCCTGGCCATTTGGCAATTGGTATCATGTCACTTTTGGAAGAAGCTGGAACCCATAATTTATTTTTACACTAAGCAGAATGTGCAAGGTCATGGTAAAGACAAAGTGTTTGAATGTCAGACTGCCTGAGTTCAGATCCAAGTCCCTTGACTCATAATCTGCCTGTGCCTCAGTTTCCTCAGCTGTGCCATGGGAGGTTGCCCTGTGTCCCTCCTAAGACTGTCTGTAGTACATCCAGTAAATGCAGTATCTGACATTGAGCACAGGCTCAATAATGTATGTAATTCACCTGTCCATCCTTTTCACAGGTGTGTGTGCATCTGTGTAGGCAAGACTTAAAATACGTGTATGTATGTAACTTTAAATGCATGTATGTATATATGCACACACTATTAATTTTTATTAGCCTTGGGGTCTGCCTTAGCCTAACCTGCAATCTAGCAGCTAAGTAGTTCACTATTCAATGTAAGGATTTGGAAAGGAAATTCTCTTTGAACCAAAGAATCTTGGACAGGTTTTACACAGATTATTTCACTTCTATTCTGATTTGACTTCCCCCATCCCTGACTCTGATACCTGAATGATTCAGAAGTTCTCTAGTGCTGGCCAGGGACAAATAGGACTCACACAAGTGGCATTTTAAACACATGTTGCTGAGCCTTCCTTTTGGGACTTCTGATTCAGGAGGTTCAGGCAAGATCTTAGGGAGGAGCTTTAAGACCCCCCAGGGGGGCACCTGGGTGGCTCAGTCAGTTAAGCATCTGACTCTTGATTTTGGCTCAGGTCATGATCTCACGGTTCATGGGTTTAAGCCCAGAGTTGGGCTCTATGCTGACAGCGTGGAGCCTGCTTGGGATTCTGTGTCTCCTTCCCTTTCTCTCTGCCCCTCCCCCCTCAAAATAAATAAATAAACTAAAAAAAAAACACGCTCAGAAAATTATGATGTATGGTCACAGTGGAGCCACAGGCTGAGAACCTTACCTGTTGCTGGACTCATAAGGTGGGTTTCAACTCACTTCCCTGACCCAGTCTGTCTCCACCTGTTAATAACAGCGGAGGAGGAGCTGGAAGGACTGGGTCCAGAATTCAAAAGAAGAGCGTGGGTCATCATTTCCTAAATCTGAAGTGGTCAGAGAGAAGGAGTAAAATGTACATCAACCTCCCGGCAACAACTCCAGGGGGCAGAGCTGGGTTCGGGGACCTCAAGGCACGGCCTGGGACAGCTGGGCACACTTGGACGGTTGTAACCTAGCCTGACTCAAACCACCCCCCTTGGAAGCCTCAGGTCATGCACACACCGACAGCATCCCGGCACCAGCTGAAGAATGCCCAAGGCCTGGGGTCTCTGCTCTCCCCTTTCTGGGGTCTCCCGGACTCCTCCACGTGGCACACTGTGATCATAGCCTGTCACCTCACAACCTTCTTGTCTCTAGAATGTAAAATCTGAAGGAACAGTTCTGCATAGTCAGGCTGGAGGTACATGGCTGTGGCGGGAGGTGAGGGCTCCGGGTTTAGGGGAGGGGTGTGGATGGGCCTGTGGGTCCCTCCAGGGTTCCACAGGATGATGTAACGGTGGAGGTGAGGTCCAGGTGTCTGACGCCCGTGGACATCGGAGCTTCTGGTTCTGCGGCCTTGGACCTCCATCTGAGACTCACACTGCTCACTCCCCTGCTTTCCAGGCCTTACACTCAGCAAGGTACAGCTTCCATTTCCTGGTCTCCGGCTTGCGGTCGGCAGGTTTGGGACTTCTCGGCCTCCGTAACCGTGGGAGCCAATTCCTGTCATAAATCTCTTATGTCTATCTGTGTATACAGGTGTCTCCTATTGCTTGTGTTTCTCTGGAGAACCCTGACTGATAGGAGTAATTTCAATATACAAAGTTTAAAAGAATGGCAGGACCCGGGAGGGCTTCATTTTGTAATTTTCAGAATGATTGCATTTTAAGGACTAAAGGAGATGATGTCCACAGAGCCATCACAACACACCCTCAATGGGGCACCCTGAATAAAAGGTGGTTATTCTGTTAGCGCTCGGCCCAGAGTCAAGTCAGCTTCTTACCAAGGTGTGCACACCTCTTACCCCAACCCCAGGCCCTAAACCTGTGCCAGAGAGCCTTCCGTCACTCCCTGTGGGTCTTAGATGAACCACACATGCCCTGAACTCCAGCCCAGCACACGTGGCTCCTGACGTCTGTTTTCACCTTCTTGATCTGGCCAGCGCTCGCTGAGCCTCATTCAGCAGAAATGGAATTTCTTCCAAGGAGTTATTCCTGATCCCCATACAACTGAATCTAAAGCCCGTCATCTATAGGAGCTCTCGTAACACTGTTGACTCCGTGATCACCTACTGCACTGACGGCCATTGCGGGTTCATGCTCTGCGCTGCTTCAGTGTTTATTGAGAAGATGAATGAATACCAATAGTGTTTCTTCAGGGAGTGGACAGTAAGTTCCTCAAGAGTGAGAGTCTTTAGTTCCGCACCTTCTCAAAGCCCCCCAACATGTTAAGCACAAACTTGGTTGCCAAAGAACTAATTGCTTCATGGAAGAGTAAGAAAAGAACCTCAAGAAAAAAATAATTGCTGTAAATACAACCAGGAGGTGAGTTAGACAAAGATAACTCGTCACCTTCTCTGAGACATGCTTTCACTGCCGCTGAATTTGGAATTGTCCCTTAGTCGTCCTTTACACGCCTAGGGTCAAAGACAAGCCTGCAATAACAGAACAATGCTGGTATTTTGTATCCCAGCCAATCCCCAGCCTCCTGGAAACCAAGTCAAACCCTTGGTATTTATGCCCTTGCATCCACAGTTGACTTTTTCCTTTTACTATTTAACTCTGACACATTTTTCTCCTTCCATAAAACAGACCTCTCTTAATCTTAATGACACTCACCGTGTTGCCCAAGGGACAGGTGATTCCTCAAGAATCATACCAGTCCCTGCCCTCAATGGTTCACAGTCTCTTTGGAGAAAATAGATTGGAAATAAAAGGTATCCACAATCGAGCATGCCACAGGGCAGCTCGTGAGGAGGCCTGACTGGGCGGGACCCGGGGAGCAGGGATGAGCAGCCAGGAGTGACCTTGCATCACAGGTAACCCTGAGTTCCTGGGGATGCTCTGTGTCTTGTATTAATGGACTGCTGAGTCTTGCACTGAAAGAAAACTATCTAACGGAAGTGTGTGGGGATGTGTTAGAGGATGGTGAAGGCAAGTCGACAGTGACAGCTGCAGGCCATAGACCTGCTCCACGCTCCACATCAGCAGGACCAGACGAGGAATTTGCAGGGCTCAGGGCAACATGAGGTGTGGCCCTTCTCTCAAAAATTATTAAGAATTTCAACATGGTGACAACAGAGCATTAGATGTCCCCTCATAGTGTGGAGCCCACGGGAAGACACCTCACGGATTGTTTGCCCATGAAGCCAACCCTGCCTGGCAGTCAAACACCAGGATGGACCTTCACTCTTATTTTTGTGATGAGGGGGCATTCAGCTCTCCAGCAGGAAGTGGAGGCACAGGAGAGCACTCAGGTAAAACTCTGCTTGTCTCGCGGCGCCTGGGTGGCTCAGTCCGCTAAGCATTTGACTCTGGCTGAGGTCATGATCTCACAGCTTGTGGGTTCGAGCCCCGCATTGGGTTCCCTGCTGTCAGTGCGGAAACATTTGTCCCCTCTCTCTGCCCCTCCCCTGCTCATTCTTTCTCACAAATAAACCTTAAAAAACCCCTATCACCAAAGCATTTCCTCAAAGGATCATTGTCTGTGCACTTGGGTACGTTCTAACAAAGTCCCTTCTGAGAATGAACCACTGGGGTCCCAGTCTTCGTCAGCCACCCAAGGGATTGCTCCTGCTTGGTCTCCTCCCTTCACTGTGGGAGAAAATTAGCAAAGGAATAAAATTCACTATTTATTCAGGAAAAATCTAAGTAACAAATAAATTAAAACCCAGAGAAATTTAAAAGATGCAAAATGTCCCCCTCAACAGCCAATTTGAAGGAACAACTTTCAAATTCCAGGAAGGCAGAAGCATCTCATGTTAAGTGTCAGTGACACGTGGGGTTAAATTAAGGTAAAATGTAAGGACACTATTTTAGCACCAGCCACCATGAGGTGTACAATAAATGATACAGAATCTAATGTAAAGCACGTCCAGAAAAAATGATGCTCAGAGCCAGTTATAATATTAAAATACTGATTGTCTTATTGACAACACCAACTAAAATATGATTTATGCGTGGATGGGAATGTTTGTAAGGTTGGCTAAATGTCTTTTATTTGACAACTTTTAATATGAAATGAGAATAAGATAAATCTTTTTAGAAAAAAAGCTAATGCTGTTTCAATTAAATCATGGGAAATCTCAGGAGAAGAATCCACATTAATGCAGCATTTTCTCACTTTTTGGCGAAATAGATGGTGAGTGCCAATGCCTATTGATCTAGAACACAAAGCAGTAGGGCCGAGGGGCCCACATCCCTGCTTTCTGGGTTGAGAGTATAGGTGCCACTGAGGACTCTTCGGGTCTCTAAAGGTCTAGCGTGCCTTCTGGATGATTCCAGAACAAACTGTGGGTTGTGCCATTTTGTATTAAGTACATTCACTTAGTTTTCAGTTTCTAGAAGATGGTAGTAAATGTATAGTCCAGTGAGTGTAGAAACAACACACAGTAAATTTCTTAGGGCAGCCTTGACTTCAGATGGTATCCCTGTGACCTCTCACATCTCTTTCCATCTCTTGGGT
>NW_027529672.1:5093135-5103734 GCF_008692635.1 Crocuta crocuta
TGCCTTTACAGTCTTCTTTTTTTTTTTTATAAATTTTATTGTATCTTATTTTATTTTTATTTCTGACCCTCTGTGGGTTAGAAGAATCCTGATCGAATCAGAAGCTTCAGTTAACCGAAACACCTTCCCCCAAACCTTCCACAGTGTTATGATATTTGTTGGCTACTGCTGTCCAGCTCAAATACATTGAGGTTTACTCACGAAGCCTTGAGTTTCTGTTATTTGACACGGCCCTTAACCAAGACATAGGCAGCGCAGTGGGGACCGGGCGCTTCCCGACTGGCCAAACCAGCCACCCCGTCTTTTCCTCCGGCAACACGGAGCTCCCTTCCGCTGGGCTAACAAGGCCTTTCTTTTGTTGCCTGTCATGGCAATAGTCCTACAGGGGCTGTTTCCAGCTTCCATCTCAAGTGACTTCTTATTCACATTATATTAAATTAATATGCACATTATACCAATGAACATTTTATATTTCTTCAATTATAATTCCCTACCCAAATATACTGCTTTAATTGTTGGGAACACCGATATTAAGTCAACATTTCTGTTTAACACAGGCTTAGATTTTTTTTTTTCCTCTCCCATCCACTACAGCCACACCTTTTCCCAAGTGAGACCTGGCAATGCAAGGGACCTGAGACAATGGAACTATTCCCTAGAGAGAGGCCAGACAACTACTGTCCTCAAATTCTGCAGGCTTTAGGTATGAGGGCGGTGGATAACTAGATGCTTGTTGTCATCAGAGAGAAAGTACAGAAGGTGAAGTTTCCCTGTAACCAGGAGTGAAAGAACTGTAAGAGACAGACTCCAAATAGCACCTGCTTGGGGCCCGGATGGTGGTGTTTTGGCTGACCGGTGGCCACAGCCAGCTGACCTTTCTCTCTTCCCAGCACCATGCTTCTTTGCTGTCAGTGGCTGTCAGATTGCTGCCTCCACTACCTGGGATACCTTTGGTCTCCTTTCTACCTGGTTCAGCTCTTCTTGAACCTTCAGAGGCCTGAGGTCTGGTGATTCACCCTCTGCATTCATTCAACAAACGTTTGTTGTTCATCTGCTCTGTTCCAGTTAGTTCTGTACAGGAGGAGCTCAAGGGGACTCTGGTCCATGGATAAGAGGCTCATTAAGGCACCAAGAGCCCATGAGGTGGGCTTTGCCTGGGGAACCAGGAGAGCTTCCCTCCCCTGAATGAATTAAGGAAGGAACAAACAAACAAACAAATAAAAAATAATAAGAAGGAGCAAAAGAAATGAGGCCACGGACTCTGTCCAGTATGGCTTTGAAGGCTCAGGTTGACAAATGAGCCTCACAAAAACCAGAAGGTCACAAGCATAAACAGTAGTTGACAAGTGTCCCACTTTCCTCAACAGCCAAACCCACACTGACACCCTCACATCCTGTGTGTGTTCAGCTCTTTTCTGTGCACAATTTAAATGTCTTCTCACATCTTTCCACATTTCCTCCTGGAGTATCAGAAAGCTGATATGAGGCCCAAATCCTGCTTTCCCGCCGCATATGCAAAGTAGAACCCGAACACTTAGCAGCCAGTGAGGCAGGGCTCCATTGTGAAAAGTGAATTCTGTGCTGCAGGAAAGTGTGGGGCCGCCTGGCCCACGGGGAGAGCACGGCTCTCGTCCCACTTAGGGTCGCACAGAGAGTCGGGCAGGTGGTCCTAGAAGGGGCAGCCCGGGGGCAGGGGACCGGAGGGGGCTACGGTCTCTGAGGCTATGTCCTCGACCGTAGGCCTGTGGCGGCCCACCCACCGCAGCCTACCGGAAGTCAGGTGTGCAGGTCCACCCTGGCCTCCCAAGTCAGCCAAGCCACTCACTGTTTCCTCTTTACTTTCTGGCCCGAGGACCTGCCCCGACACCGCCTCCTCTGTCAGGTCCCACAGCGAAGACAGGGCCCCCGGGGCTCAGGCGGTGAAGCGTCCCACTCTTGATTTCGGCTCAGGTCATGATCTTACGGTTTTGAGTTCGAGCCCCACATCGGGCTCTGTGCTGGCAGTGCAGAGCCTGCTTGGAGTTCTCTCCCTCTCTCTATCCCTCCCCTGCTCTCCCCGCCCCCAAAATAAATAAATAAACTTAAAACACACACACACAAAGAACTCACTGTAAAGACAAATGCTATCATATTTATCTACCCCTGCGGGCCATCAGGCACCAAAAGATGCTTTCACACAGTGGGGTGAGGACCCACAGACGGACACTCAGCCACCATCGCAGGGCCTGGCTACCACCCGCACAGCCCACAGGGACAGTGGGAGCTGGCCTTCCCCGGGGCCGGGTGCCTGAGAAGTCAGGCCATTGACACACTACAGGCAGTAGCTGAGCCCCTAACCTTGCACAGCGTGGAAGCGGGCCTGGTGGCTGCGAAAGGCAAAAAGTCAAATGAATCAGGGGGCCAGTCACCCTCAGCTCGAGGGCTCAGCAGAGGTCAGGGCTGGTATGAGCTATACACACCAGCACACACACACACACACACACACACACACACACAGAGTCATACACACACACCAGCACACATGTACACACAGACAGAATAATACATACACACCAGCACACATGTACACGCACACAGTCATACACACACACCAGCACACATGTACACACACACACACAGAGTCGTACACACACACCAATACACACGCACACACAGTCATTTATGCATACCAGCACACATGTGCGCACACACATACACACACCAGCACACACTGACACACACACAGAGTCACACATACACACTGGCACACACGCACACGCAGATACGGACGGACGGCCCTCAGCGGCGGTACGCATTCCATCGTGGGCTCAGGGCAAGAGGCTGAGCAGAGGCAGAGGAGCAAAGAGCAACCAAGGCAAGACCAGGAGGCTCGATGCCTGGGGAGAGCCCGCGGGGGGTGTGGTGGGGAGGTGTCAAGGTCAGAGGTGGCAGCCTGGGTGGGTCCCAGGGACCGGCCAGCACCACACCCCCTGGGACAGGCTCAGTGCTAGGGCTTGACTGCACGGCCACCTGAAGCCGCCGTTGCCGTGGGCCTGCCCTGCGCCGGGCTCCAGGCTTGGCTCTGAGGCCACAGAGGCGAGGAAGCCCCTCCCCCACGCTCCCCTGCTGGCCAGGCCAACAGTCCTGTGCACAGACAGTGAACTCTGACTCGCTGAGCGACAGGTGCAACTGATGTGGTCCCACTGCACGGGGGATGTGCAGCCAGAGGCCCCTCCCCCCAGCACAGAAACACGTTCATGAGCAAAGAAAGCGGTGAGCGCCTTCACAGAAGTGCCCTGCAGACGTCAGACGGGGTGCCCTAAATGACAGGCTTTTGCCTCTCGTGGTTCTGGAGCCTGGACATCCAAGACCGGGGATGTGGTGTCGGGCGAGGGCGCTTTTCCGGCTTTCAGGAGGCCGCCTTCCCACTGCGTCCTCACATGTGCAAGAGACGGATCACACCCTCTTCCTCTCCTTACAGGGACGCTGAGCCCATCTCGGGGGGGGTGCTGAGCCCATCCCGGCCGCTCTCCTTCAGGACCTGATTGCCTCCAAAAGGCCCAGCTCCTAATAGCACCCTACTGGAAACTAGGGCTTCATACGTGAGGTGTGAAGGGGCCCAAACATGCAGTTTATAACAGTGAACGAATGAAGTCGTGGAGCAGTGGGGCGCAAATCGAGGAGACTGAGCCATCACGTGGCCGCACAGGGTCCAATGCTGCAAAATACAGTCAATATGTGGCAAGTGGCAAACAAACTACAATTACTGTATAATTACATGTTTTGCTACCTCCTTTTGTAATCAGTCATGAATGAAAGTACAGTTTATTACTATTTTACCCAGATGCTACGGCTGTGCTCACCGCAGCCCGATTACCTGGCAGGCCTGAGACATGGATGTCCCTGACTTGACGGGGAACCTGGGGAGGAGAAGAGGAAGGGTGTGCCTGGAGACGGGGGGCCCTGGGCTGCAGGGGAGAGGTGGGAGTGGCCTGGGGCGGGCGGTGAGGTTGAGCCTAACAGATGCTGCAATGAGTTTGAGTGTGTGTGCGTGCTGGTGTGTGTATACGAATGTGTGTGTATACGAGTGTATGTGCGTGCTGGTGTGTGTATATGAATGTGTGTGTATGAGTGTACATGCATGCTGGTGTATGTATATGAGTGTGTGTGCACACTGGTTTGTATATGAGTGTGTGTGGTGTGTATATATGAGTGTGTGCTGTTGTGTACATATAAGTGTGCTCGCGCGCTGGTGTGTATATATGAATTCGTGTGCACGCTGGTGTATACATGAGTGTGTGTGCACACCAGTGTGTGCTGGTGTGTATATATGAGTGTGTATGCATGCTGGTATGTATATGAGTGTGTGTGTGTGTGTGTGTTGGAAAAATATATATATTCTCTGTGGGTGGGTGTGCATTGGTGTATATATATATATGTAAATGTGTACTAGTATGTGCACATGCATGTATGTGAATGCGTGTGCATGTAAGCATGTGTGTTGATGTGCAGGTGTGGGTGTGTTTGTATATATGTGTGTGTATGCTGGTGTGTATATATGAGTGTGTGTGTGTGTGCATTGGTGTATGTATATGAATGTGTACTGGTGTGTATGTGTGAGTGTATGCTGGTGTGTATATAGAGTGTATGTGTTCTGGTGTGTATATAAGTGTGTGTGCGTGCATAAGTATGGATGTGCACACATCAGGTGAACCAAAAGAAGCTCCTTGAGTGGGCCTCTCAGGTTCTAGACCCTTCTATAGTGTGACCTGTGTATTTCTGAGAGCCCTAATTTGCACCTAATATCTCTTCACGAGATGGAGGTAATGACACAGGAAGCGATAGAACAGTTGGGCCAAAGAGTCCAACTCTAGCGCCTCAGCTCCCCCTCTACAAAGTGGGCGCATCGTCCTGCCCTGGGGGGAGATTTGAGCACAGTACACAAGGGAAAAGGCTTTGACTTAAAAGTTGGCCAAAAGAAACTCGCAGAGCTGTACAGATAAAGAAATATCCACTTACGTGAGAGATGGGAAGCTGTAAGATGTGGAAACCACGGGAGAGAGCTGGAGGGGACGGGCACGACATGCAGGAATGGACAGGGGGTCCGCTCAACCCTCCCGGTCCCCCCCAGCCCACCCCGTCCGCCCGCCGAGCCGTCTCAGCATGGAAGGGGCCCTCCTGGCCTGTCCCTGTGGCTAAGCTTCTTCAATGAGCCACTTTGTTGTTCTTGCAACCGATCTTCCGTCAGGTGTTTTGCAGACATTTCCCTCCCCACGTAGATGTCAGCATCATGTGAAACTCCACCTTCTCCAGAGCCTCCCAGCAGCACCCGACCTGGTTCTGTGTCATCCCAGGGCTGGTCGCCACCGAGCGGGCCCAGGGGACCGACAGGGCAGCCACACACTGCTGCCTGGTGCCCTGGCTCCTGGGCCCTACTCCCCACGGCACTGCCTTGACTTTAAATACTGCCTCCGCCTCCCCGTGTGTTAACATGTCATAAGGAAGGAACAAGCTTGCAACCAAAGTGCCCATTTAACATCTCGGTATTTTCCATTCCCACTAAAAGCTGTTTCAAAAGAATGAATGAGGTCTTAAAATTGAGGGAATATAATATGTGTTTGATAAATAAAGAGATCTTCAGGTTCTGAGAGATGGCTCTGGAAATGGTAAGCGGAATGCTCAGCCCCCTCACATCTCCGTAGCTCCATGCCTTGAATTGTGCTGTTTCCTCTACTGGAAATACCAGCACCCCAACTTGGTAAAACCAGGCTATTTTTCATCACTTTTGAATATTCTTTCCTTCCCCTGGTCCTGACTGACAAAATACATACGCCTCGGCTCGTGCAACTATCCTGTGACTGTCCTGTTCTGTCCAAGGCGGAGGGCTGTCACTGGCCCCAAAACACTCAACGCTCCCTTTACTGGAGACTTTGTCACGTTTGATGACAATGAACTGGTCCTTCAGCAGCGCTCTGTGGGCCAGGCTTTCATCGAAGGGGTTCACAAACACTAACTTGCTTGATCTTCTTGACTTTTCCAGAAAGATCCCATTCTTATGCCCATTTTATAGGGAAGGAAACTGAGACATGGAGGTTTAAGTAACTTGCCCAACATAGCACAGCTTTTCAGGAGGAGCCTGAGTTAGAAGGCAGTCGGGGTCCTCTTTTCTACCCCAGTCCCTTCCCCCATGTGGCCCACTGTGGCCTATATGCGGTTGGGACCAAGCTTTGGATTTTACTTCACCACCTCCCCCTGCCCCAGCCCAGGAAGATGTCCTCGGGGAAGTGGGGTGCATCCCAGCCCGGCCCCCTCTTTGGCTCTTCAACAGCCCCCGCTGCCCTGCTCTCAGCGCCTGCGTGTCATGAAAATAGAAGGTTCTAGTAAAGCGGGGTGTGGTTCCTTGATTCTGTGGGGTTCCCACACTACCCAGTAAAGCGGGGTGTGGTTCCTTGATTCTGTGGGGGTTCCCACACTACCCAACTTTGGCTGCTCTGGGCAGAGAAGAGCACCCAGTTCTAAGGCACTTCGTACAACAGGCTGGGGGGCCAGGGACACTTTGACTTCTGTTCCAGGGGTGGGACTGGATTATTCCAGGCCATGTCAGATTCCTGATTCGGGTTTCATGTGTATTTGATCTTTTTTAACTTATTTTTTTTCCTTTTACAATTCAGGGAACTCGTTCATTTCTTCACTGAGTATCCTAACTGGGTCTTTTAGAACGTAAATTTTCTGCGGCTACTGAAACGGAAAATGCTCTCCAATGTTTGTTCTAATTTGCTAAGTAAAATAGGCATCCGTTTTGAGGCAGCATCCAACGGCTCACCTCCTGGCGAAGGTTGGGGACGGTGGTGTTCTCGATGCTCTCGGTAGAGAGATGCAGCCGCCAGGCAGGTGCTGAACTACAAAAGATCCCCTTTTACAAAGAGGTTAAGTCCTAGGATTTGAGAGGGGAGGTAAACCATGGCAAACACTGAGGGAGTTTTTCAAATAGAACTGACTCGTGAAAAGTCACTGTTCCTCTTCCTCCTTCACGGCTAGAAGGGACCCAGACGGAGACGATGCTTCCTGGTGATGCATGGAGAAATTAAACGGTTGAGAAGACGCCACCGTGCGCCAAATTTATCCCGATAATTGCAACAGACAGATCGTTTGACAGGCTCTGTTCAGACTTCCCAAACAATCCAGCCCACGGTGGTCCATTTTGGAATCCTTTGGCTTCCGTCTTCTGGAGGCTTACATTTTTTCATCCTAAAAGTTTCCCCTTGGGAAGCAGGGCTGTCTTGGACAATCAAGAATGGTTAACAGCCATTCTAGAAGCTGCCTACAGGTTGACAGGCAAACGGGTCGAGTACCTCGTGTAATCTCTCAGGTAATTTGGTGTCATACCTTTAATAATTTCTCTGAATGTCTTCATGCAAGGCTTCAAGGGCTTCTTTTGTTTTTGACAAAATACAAAATAAAATAGGACAATTTTAAGATCAATTATGCCATAAAAAAATGGTCCCCTCTTCTGATTTCTGTGCTTTTACTATAATCAAATATTGTCAAAGGATTAGAAACGACAACACTAATAGCTAGTTGATTTCTATTTGTTCTAGAAGCAGACATTAATTGTTCCTGTCAGTTTACCTCACCGTTGCCCGCTGCTAAGCTTTGACATCAGGGAAGCCAGCGTCCCCGAGCCTGCGGCCCTGGCCTGTGTGAAGGATGCCACCCAGGGGTCACCAAGGCCACAGAGAAGGAGAGAGAGAGACTGCGCGGGTATTAATTGGCGTTCCTGCCCTACACTTCATTTTCATTAACTTGACAGATTTTTCAAAAACAGAAATGCTTTCTGCCTTTCCTGAGCCATGTGAGCCTCTTGCTCTTCACCCAGGAGCCCATGTGTAGCCAAGTCCGGCACTGATCTCGGGTCCCACCGTGGTGTCTGCTGTGCTCAGCACGTAGCCGAACAGGGACTGAGTTCCCGAACACTGGTGGCCTTCCAGAGCCTTCTATCCAAAGGCCATTTACTTAGGGCTTAACCCAGCCCCTCAAACAGCAACACAACTCACCAACAGGAACACACAGCTTTTGGGTGGTGTCTCTTAAACACACGGCTTCCGGAAAGAAAGACACTCCTTTGTTTGATCTTTTTTAGAGCCCCCAAATTAAGACACCCTCTCCTCTTGACTGAGATTCCCATATTATCCAGAAACCTCAGACTTCCTAGAATTCCCGTCAAATCCCTGACTGCAGCGCCTAGTGATGTTAATAAGGCGTAAAAGGGGTCCAAGCTTTGAAGGCAGTTAAGAGGTGCTGCTAGATTTCTAGAAAGCCTACCATTTAATGATGATGTAAACATGTGTTCACTCAGGATGGGCCATCTGACAGGGAGTCTTTGACTCAAGATTCTTAAAATCCTTCAGTAAGATGGTTCCCTTTTCCTCTTCTCCTTCGGCGCTGGTCCAGGCCAGGATGCACGGTTCCAGCATGAAGCAGCATTTGTGTGGGATGCTTGGCCATGAAGCAAGTAGACTTGCTCCACCGCGTGGAGCCTTAATACCGGGCCAGCAATGAGCTCAGCGGTGGGCTGAGTCCCAACCACTTTCACAGCTGCTGCATGTTAGTAGCCTAACCCAACTAGTGAGACTTTGGCTGCTTCTCTATTTCTATCTCGAGAGTGGATCTGGGACCTGTACCTTTAAGAAGGATCTATGCTATAGCCTACAGCTATCTTGTGTCATCAGACAGGCCTCTGCTCCCTTCCCCCATGAGGAATGGATGAGCATCCCAGGGACCACATCCCACTTCACACGGAGACCACAGGAAAGCAGGGAGATTAGATAGTCAGAAGGCAAAGCCCAGCCTACCCCTTCAAGAGCTCCAGATTGCACGGGAAATCCCTGCTCCCCGGTTCCTCTGCTCCTCATCATGCACCACCAGCTTCGGGATGCCTGGCTTGTGTATTGAGAACCACCTCAGAGCAGATTCCAAATCTCTTACCTTCTCTGATTTCTGTTTTAGAGATGATATAAGGAAATATAACACTCTGGATCATTCCATTTCACCCAGAGCAAGACCGTCCTAAAGGATTTAGATACTGGGGGAAAAAATATGTGTGCTATGGTTATGTTCAGAAACACACACAACAGATTTTGAACTCAATCCAGACTCAGCTCAAGAACCACAGGCCCCAAAGGGGGGTGATGGGCATGGGCCCCAACATGTTGGCTCGTATTTGAAAGGAATGCTGAATCTACAAGGATGCCAATTTGAACACAGGCCAAACAGCAACCAGATCCTCAGGAAAAAAAAATAATAATTTAAAATACATACATGGTACTCAGATCCACTTTTCTGTCTATGAGATTTTCTTTTCATAAAAACACACAGGTACACATGCCACATCTGTCCCAACTGATGGTGTGCTGAAGCTGCCTTATACAGGGCCTCAAGAGCCAGTGGTTAAAACTTGCAGGAATTTTGTGAGCTGGTGGTAGAACACAGCTGTTTTAAGTGTTAGGTTATATAAACTTACAATTAAATAAATTACATGTCTAAAAGGTAAGTATTTTATTGAGAATAAGTTATTTAAATAATAAATACTAAATGAAAGGTATTTACCTAAAAGATATTATTTATTTTAGCTGAGAGTTCCCAAATAAATCACTCTCTAATTACTTTACTGCATTTTCCTACCATCTACAGGTAGGATTTATCCCAATTTTGTCTCTAGGGAGAAAACCGGGAGCACTGGGTGCTAGGCGGTGGCGTTCTTTACACCACAGAAATTGGCATCCGCGGTAGATCAGAGCTTCCCCCCTCTGTAGAACGGGTTGTTAAGCCATTACCCACCACCGCTGGCCTGCACGCAGAGCTCGGCAATGTTTCCGTGCTCAGTTGATCTTTAGGAAGTTCTCGAAAGCTGCTTCTCCGCTCATTTTACTCATGAAATCTGTTGCCCACATTTATCAGCTACCATCCATTCACCCCTGTTTGTGGGAAGTGAGAATGTCATCTCTCTCTCTCTCTCTCTCTCTCTCTCTCTCTCTTTTTCCTTTAAATAGATTCAGTCTTGTACAGATTTATCCCGTGTAATGGACGTGGTCTCCATGCTGCAATTATTAATATCGGGCAGAGGTCGTGTGTTTCTTGGCAAGCTTCGTGTTCCCATGTATAAATCATGATAAAGTAGGTTAGCTCTGGAGGGTGGACTGCTGTTTTCAATTTGGCCGGTGTAGAAATGCAGTTGGTGGAAACAAGGGCTCTTTTAGAAACTGAGGCCCAGTGGTACAGAGGGGGCCGAAATGATCTGGATACGTTCGCAAACTCTGCAGCCAGGGGAAATCAGCCCAGGGACAAAACGCACCCCCAGTGCCCGGGAAGGTCCTCACTCACAGCCTGGGACACCAGCAGGCCTGCGTCGTGCACCCTCTTCAACGGCGAGGGCGCTTCCCTCCGCTTGTCCCGGGAAAGCTTGCCGTCCCTGTGCTGAATCCATGAGTGTGAGTTCACACGTCCCATGCACGCCTCTCCCGGAGATGGAGGCACAACCGCCGTCTGTGCAATAAAGCCTTCTTTTTCTCCGATTAATATTTAAAAGAAGTAACACGACCTGCGGAACAGGTATGATCCTCC
>NW_027529672.1:5103755-5131367 GCF_008692635.1 Crocuta crocuta
TCATTCTCTTGTTCAGAGACTTTAGGCGCTACGTGCGCCACAGCCACGTGCGCCACAGCCACGTGCCCCGGGGTTGGACAGACATGGCCATTGTCCGGGGACGTGTCTCCCACCCCGGGCCGCCTCCCACCGTCCCCCCTGCCCCAGACCTCCCCCGCCGCGTGCTCCTCTGGGTCAGTCACAGCTCTCACTTCTCTGCGTCTCCTTCCTGAAGGCGTAGGGCTCCAGAAATGAAAAAAAATAAGTAAATAAAAGAAGCCAGATCGGGCCTGTCTTCCCACTCCCAGGGGAGGAGACTGAACAGGGATGATCCCTCCCGCGGACACTCCAGCCTGATCTGATTAGACTCTGCTGTTCCCCATCAACATTCCCTAGTTTATGTAACTTTATCTCCTCATCTCAGTTTTTCTTCATTTATTACTTTTAAATGAATATTTATTGAGAAGGTACGATATGCCGGGAAGGAAGGAAAGCCCGCACGAAGACATGTGGAGGGGCCTCTGGGAGACTTGACCTCGGACAAGGGGGTCCTTTGGGAAATGGCGAAAGATAAGGTTGAACGAGGTAGGCAGGTCATCAGGGCATCTTGCTAATGGGGTTGGGATTCTTCTTCAGCCAAAGAGAACGTCTACAAGATTTTAATTCAGGAGGTGTGTAGACACGCACACATACACGCACGTGTAAGATTCAGGTTAGGAGAAATCACGGCTCAGAGTAGCCTTCTCTGGTGTCACGTTACCACACTCCTGTGTGTGCACCTGCTAGGGAAAATGGTTCGAAGTCCCTCTGACACTGTCTCCCTCGTTCGGTGTTTTATTTTATTCAAAAAGCTAACTCAAATGTTCTATTTCCGTAAGCATTTAGCTTTGAGTTTAGCTACACAATACTCTTGTATGCTTTTCTCCTTACCGCTTCTAAGTGCTTGTGTATTCTATCAAGCTGCTCATGTGTGTGTTACTCTTTTTTTTTTAATGTTTTATTTATTTCTAGGAGAGAGAGAGAGAGAGACAGCGTGAGCAGGGGAGGGTCAGAGAGAGAGGGAGTCACAGACTGAAACAGGCTCCAGGCTCCGAGCTGGCAGTCAGCACAGAGCCCGACGCGGGGCTCGAACCCACAACCGCGAGATCATGACCCAAGCGAAAGTTGGACGCTTAACCGACTAAGCCACCCAGGAGCCCCATGTTTGTGTTATTCTAACAGTCGGGGGTGGGGGGGGCAGGACCTATCCTCAGGTATTGTTAAAACCATTAAGTTCAGGGTGTGACTAATAAGAGCTCCTCTTGTAACAGCCACCCATTCACAGCAGACCTGGGCATGTCACCTCCTTTGGCTAATGGAGCATGAGCAGGAGTGACGTGTGCCCCTCCCAAGCAGCAGCTGTTAGAGCCAGAGTCCGCTTCGCCGTGATTTCCTTGCTCCTTTCTGCCAGGAGACCAACAGCCTCTCAGACGTGTAAAACACTGCTATTTAAAGATATTTACTTTTTACTTTTCCCATTGTGCAACTTAGTCTATCCTGATGGGACAAAGCTTACATTTTGTGCTTGGAGTTCCAGGTAAGCCCATAGAGAATTAAGAATTTTTATTCCATCCCAAGAAGGCTGCCTGCTGTCAGTGCAGAGCCTGATGCAGGACTGGATCCCACAAACTGGGTGATCATGACCTGAGCCAAAATCAAGAGTCGGATGCTGAACCAGCTGAGCCCCTCAGGCACTTCTCTGTCCTGGGGGATTTGTCTCACACCAGTTTGCAGCTAAAGTGGAAAAGAATTCCAGTATCTGTAATGTTGACCACATTCCAGCTGCCTCAGGTATATGAGAAAGGGACTCAGTGATGCTTCTGTTAGACGGCAGTTGATAAATAAAGGACTCTTGGTTGTCTACAGAGCAAATACAACACCAGCCTCTGTAAATAATGAAAAATAACATAAAATAAGTCGTGAAAAGGTAAACAAAGGGGTGCCTGGGGGGCTCAGTGGGTTGAGCGTTCAGATCATGATCTCGCGGTCCGTGAGTTCAAGCCCTGCATCGGGCTCTGTGTTGACAGCTCAGAGCCTGGAGCCTGCTTCTGATTCTGTGTCTCCCTCTTTTTCTGTCCTTCTCCCCACTCATGCTCAGTCTCTCTGTCTCTCAAAAAATAATTGTTAAAAAACTTTTTTTAAGTTAAAAAAAAGAAAACGTAAACAAGAATCTTCTAAGTGGTAAATTATATCTGCATCCCCCCAAATAATCAGATCCAGTTTTGTTTGAAAACAAGGCCCATTATACCAGCTTCTTTCATTGTTTCTTTTTTTAAGTTTTTTGAGCATTCCTTTGACTTCTTATCAACCCATCCAGCTAAGTAGTTCAAAGGCAAACCCTTGACACCCACAGCTTTAACAAAATTTCACCTGATTTTAACTAAAGCTCCTTGAACAAAGATTTCTAAGCTGCCCTCCTTTTTCCTCACATATTTTTCTTATTTTTTTAATTGCCAAAATTTTTAATGGAGTCATGCTTGTCAAATAATAAAAAAAAAAAAAAAAAAGAAAAAAAAAAAAAAAAAAAAAAAAAAAAAAAAAANTTTTAAAGGAAGTCAAATTTAAAAAAAAAAAAAAAAAAAAAAAAAAGGAAGAAGGACAAATTGCCCAGAATTGTACTGAGTTAAAAGACAATCTCCTTTCACTGCTTCCCTCAAATCCACTTGTCTTTTTAGATAAAACTACTGAAAACACGTCGGTGTGTATTATTTATAACTTTTTATGTCAGATTTTGTGGGTGAATATTTTACATATGCAAGTTTTTCTTAATGTGTATTTATTTTTGAGAGTGAAAATCATAGCATGAGCAGAGGAGGGGCAGAGAGAGATGGAGACACAGAATCGGAAGCAGGCTCCAGGCCCTGAGCTGTCAGCACAGAGCCCGATACGGGGCTCGAACTCATGAATTGTGAGATCATGACCTGAGCTGAAGTCGTCCACTTAACCGACTGAGCCACCCAGGCGCCCTGTTTGTATAAAATATTCTTCATGTTTTCTGCAGGTTTCTTTCCCCTTCTGTCAATGTGTCTTTTACCTTTTTCAGTATTATTTTAAAAATATGATTATTTTTGATGCCCACGTAATATTCTATAGAAAGGATGTACCATTATTTTCTTGATAATTCTCCACATGATGAATATTTAAGCTGATTCCAGTTTTTAGATATTACAGGTGACATTACGATGAATTTCTGTACACTTTCAGCTCTGTGCAATGATGCTAATATTTCTATAAGACGGGTCCGTTCAAGTGGATACCTTGCTGCCAAGGGCAAGGTTTATAAATTTGGACAGTTGCTGCTATGTTACCCTTCAAAAATGCTCCAGCAAAATACATTCACTAAACCACAGTGAACATGTATGAGTGTGCCTGCTGCCCCCTAGCATGGCCCCCAGTCAATGTCACATTAATCTGAATTGGCAAAATATAGCCTGTTGTTGTAATTTGTGATCTACTCCCTGCTTTTCTTTTTCTGTACATTGTTCACACTTTTGAAATGTATAATGTGATGATGTCACACATGTATACATTGAGGAAAGGTTACTGCAGTCAAGTTACTTAACACATTGCTTACCTCACAGAGTTAGCTTCGGAGAGGGGTGGTCAGTAAGACCGGTTAGAATCTACTCTCCTGGCAAATCAAGTATACAATACAGTGGTTTTGACTCCATTCCCAGGCTGTACATTGGCTCCTGGAACTTACTTATCTTACAGCCGGAAGTATGTGCTCCTTGACCACCATGTGCACATACTGTGCACATACCACTCCCAGCCCCTGGTAACCGCTGGTCCACTGTCTGGTTCTAGGACATTCTCTGCTATTTACCTGAGAATTCTTCCCCATGTTTGTGAGTATTTGAATCCCCCTCCCTTCACCTGGAAATACTTCTACTTTCTTCCCTTTTCTATTTTTTTTCATTTTCATCTTTTCTGTTTCAATTTTTAATGACTTTTGCTAAATCTATTCTAATCTCTTCCTTTATCTTCCAACCTTTTAATCTTTTGATTTTTCAGTATCATGTTACTTTGTGTTTCCTGTACATAGCATCTCACTCTTTTTAAACATTTTTTAATGTTTATTTATTTTTGAGAGAGGACACACACAGAGGGTGAGCAGGGGAGGGACAGAGAGAGAAGGAGACATAGAATCTGAAACAGATTCCAGGCTCTGAGCTGTCAGCACAGAGCCCGACGCAGGGCTCGAACCCACAAACCACAAGATCGTGACCTGAGCTGAAATCAGTCATTTAACTGACTGAGCCACCCAGGAACCCCTATCACTCTTTTTCTTTTTTTCTTTTTAATCTTATTTGCTTTTTATCCCTTAATGTGCAAAATTAATGTTTGCATTATTGATAATGTCTGTATTGTGTTGACTGATAATTTGATTTTCTTGCTGTTTTGTCTTCCATGCTTTAGCTAGATGGATTAAGTTTTTTTCCTACTTATTTGTTCTAATGTTTTGTAATTCACATACAGTATTTCTATTCTTATAATACCATCCTTAAGTTTGTTTTTTAAGAGATTTTTATTTTTAAGTGTGGGGCTTGAACTCACAACCCCAAGATCAAGAGTCACATGCTCAACCAACTGAGCCAGCCGGCCCTCCTTAAATGTGTTTTTATATCAATGCTGTGAAATCTTTATACCTTTTCTCTCTCTCCCCAACAAAGGTCAAAATTTGCACACTTTTCTTTTTTCTCACCACTGTTTCTTTTATCTCATATATTTGTTTTTATCAAATTCTTTTTTATTTCACTGGAGTACACTCTTCAGAATCCTTAAGAAAGAGTGGTAACCATTTTGAATGCTTGCAAGGGTAAAAATGCATTTATTTTGTCTTTGGTCTTGAATAAGTTTTAATTATCTTAATTATTTAATCAAGATAGCCATAGAACTCCTTCTTAACTATGTTTTTTGAGTTTATTTTTATATTTTGAGAGCAAGGGAGGGGCAGAGAGAGAATCCCAAGTGGGCAATGTGGGTCTCAGATTCACAAACCCAGAGAGCATGACCTGGGTTAAAATCAAGAGTAGAGCGCTTAACCAACTGACCCACCCAAGCACCCCAATAGCCATGGAATTCTTAATTCAAAATCATTTTCTTCTCAAAGACACTGATCCACCAATTCCCTGTGTCCCCGTGTTGCAAACTAGAATTCTAATCCCAGTGTCAAGTCATTCTTTTGTTGATAACATTTCTGTTTTCTTTCTGTTAGATTTCAATATTTTCTCTTTTTTCCTGGTGTGTTAGCTGGGGTTCTACTAGGAAACCAGATTCTTTCCCAAGTTTTCCAAGTAGGAAGGGGTTTAATGCAGCCATTTTAATGCAGGCTCTCCACCTGCTGAGGGGCAGGGACACATGACTGCTGTTGTCTCTGGGCACTCGGGAGGGACATGACCACAGGGGCCACAGCTGCAGGAGCTGCACTCCCAGAGCGCCGATGCTCGCCTTCCCCCCACGAGCCTTTTGCCAGCGCCAACTCCAGCCCACTTTGCTTCTCCTCAGTATTCACAAACTGGTCTCTGCGGCATCTTGGAAACTGCTTACCGCTGGTACGAGAAGAGCCTGAGCTATACTAAGAGTCAAGGGTCATTGTCCTGCCTGTGACTTAGTATTTGCACAGTGGCTTCTCGGCGAGATGCATCTCATTATCCCTACTTCGTACATAGGAGGATCAGAGACATTTGTCAGTTTCAGGAGTTTGCTTGTGATGTTTGCTCATCTCCTCTGCACTCTTCTCTCCTATCAGAACTCCTTCCTGGTAGACAGATGTTGGGCTTCTAGATCTGGACACACACTTTGTAGAGTTTAATTTTTTTCTCTCATATCCCCTGATTCTCCCTCATTTTGCAGTGCATTACGGGAGAATCTTTCAACTCGCTAATTTTTCCTCCAGCCATATCTATTCTATTATTCAGCCAAACTACTGAGTGGTTTTGTTGTTGTTGTTGGTGGTGGTGGTGGTGTTTTTGTTAGTTCTTGTGGTTGGTTGGTATTGGTAATACTACTCTTCACTCTTAAAATTCTAGTTTTTCTTTTGAATTGACGTGTTTTAAATTTTTATGGATGGACATCCTGTGAAATAAGAATAATGAGGTCCCTCAGAAGACAATTTTCAAATCTCTGTTTTCTGTTCATTCTACTGCCTTGGAGTTTTTCAAAGGATTCACTTAGTGCATCTATTTAATATTGGGAATTCTGGTTATTCTGTGTTTGAAATTCTGTTCATTCCTATCGATGGTGGTCTAAATTGATCAGTGTCAGGGGTTGGGATGTTACTGCTCAGTCCAAAGGAAAAATCCTCATTCCTCATGTGGTCAGTGCAGATTCTGATCACAGCACACCCCCCATTCCTGTGTTTATGCAAAGAAAAGCATGCCTTCATTTAGGATACTCGGGTGGTTTGCTTTGTTGGCAGGGGACTTCCCACCCTTCTTGCCTTTGTTGCTCAGCCCCAAACTCGCTATTCTCTGGAGGAGACCAAGAACAGGCTGTTTTGAAGTACTACTGGCATGACTCTCCTCTGGGCAAACTCCAGAATAGGGGACTGTGCAAATATTCTACATGCCTGAATTTAATTGCTTAGCAAAGAGACATGACCCAGAATGTCCTCCCTTTGGCTGTCACCCCTGACCAGCGGGGTGATTCTCAAATTCTTCAGGGAAAGCACATTGGTTCGATGGTCTCATCTCTACCCCTGAAGTTGTAGTTTCCTTTTCTCTGTTGGATCCTGATGCCTATCTCTCTTCAGTTTTATATCGTACAGAATTTTCTCAATGACTTTGCCTACTGATGACACGGTTCATAGTATCCCAATACTGCTTTAAATTAGGTCTTTATTAGGTCACTTAGGTGGGTCAGTCAGTTAAGCGTCTGACTTTGGCTCAGGTCATGATCTCATGGTTTGTGAGTTTGGGCCCCTCTGTTGACAGCCTGGAGCTTGGAGCCTGCTTCGAATTCTGTGTCTTCTTCTTTCTCTGCCCTTCTGCTGTGTGCTCTCTCTCAAAAATAAATAAACATTAAAAATTAAATTAAGACTTTTTGGGGGCACCTGGATGGTTCAGTCAGGTAAACATCTGACCTCAGCTCAGATCATCATCTTGTGGTTTGTAAGTCCAAGCCCCGCATCAGGCTTCATGCTAACAGTTTGGAGCCTGCTTGGGATTCTCTCTCTGCCCTTCCCTTCCTCACTCTCTTTCTCTCTCAAAATAAATAAATAAACTAAATAAATCAACTTTAAAATAAATAAATACATTAAGTCTTTCTTTTATGTTTCCTATATCATAACACAATAAGAGAAAGATAAGGGAGGGTAGAGATATATTCAGAAAAGCAGAATATAATGGAAGAGCTCCTCTTTCTTTAATGCTTTTAAAAACCTTACATTCTATGTAAAACCTCATATTTATATATTGCAATTTTAATTATTGGTAAAGTTCAAAGTTGGTCTTCTTCCAAATTGGAAATGCCTTATATTTTCTAACATCCATGAAAACCAAACATAAGATAACAGAAGAGAAATTCTGTCAAGGAAGCAAGGTTGTATGCTATAGGAAATAAGAACTGAAATGAAATCACTTGGTCAATATGTTTTGCTCTATGTTTTCTAAATATAAGGTGTACATTGGGTTACCTAGTTTAAATCTGAAGGTATGCAATCAGAAAGTGTTAACAACATCACATTGTAAAAGCTTATTTTGATTTCAAGCTATGTATATGGCTTCTTCAACCTACCAAGTTGATATTTCCTTAACTATAACACCTTGAACCAAGTGAATAGATGTCAGTGCTAATCTGGTCAAGGTTATACTAAATGTGTGAACCTTTTCTATGGCTATATTCAAAACCAAACAATGGCATCCATCTTGCCACTACCTACAAATTAATTCAGAAAAGCTTCTGAGAGCCTACAGCATGTCTGGTTCTTTGCTAGTCACTTTCAAGTTCAGTAGCACTCAATGAACTCAGCATGCTCATGGACAAATATTCTTGTGCCCATTTTACTGAGAAGGAAAGTGAGGTTCAGCTCGTAGCAGAGTTGGGATTTGCATTAAGGTCTTTTTATTTCCCCTTTGTTTGTTCGTTCCTTAAGACTAGATTCAGGAAATGGCCTGTGTGAGGAAATAAAACCCTAGAGATAAACATTTAGTTCAAAGATGTTGATTGTTTATGAATAATAATCATTGCTACTGCCCTTCCCTCAGCAAGTCTGCTGCTTCCAGGATCCAAAGGAAGTTAAGCTGATTACAAGTGATGAACTGTTCTCAGTTAAATTATACTAACGGCTTCACACCTACTGTCCCTGTGCTTGGTGGGTAAGAAGTGATCCAGTGAAAACACACTGTAATTAGCCACAAAAATCAGATTAAATTGGGGCAGAAGCATTGCTTTAAATTTACCTGTGTCTATCTCACTCTTGCTGAGCTGCAGTTTGCTGACATTGTCTTGCAGCAAAAAGAGGTGAGTTCTCAGAAGGCGCTTCTCTACCAACACCGTTCTTGTGTTCATTAACAAAATGGGCCAGAATTTCCCAGTGGTGAAACAATAATCATGGGAAAGAAGTGCAAGCTCACAGGCTCAAGCATTTGCTCTGAACTCCGCAGGGATCTCGCCTTGCACTTGCCCAGTTAGAAGAGTGTTGGCCAAAGACCGCACCAAGCTCCCACTCAGAGGGTCCCAGTACAGCAGGGGGCTGTTGGCTTTGACATCACTCCCAGCGTGGCTGGTGGGGCCAACATTGAACCAAAAGGGTAAATTTCCAGTTTTATTACCAAATAGAAAAAGCATGAGGATAGAAATAAAGTCAAAATATATCAGTGGTGACAACAACTGTGACCTACTCTGATTTTTCTATTAGAAGGTGTGCAGAAGAGTAAACAGAAATTAAACACACTTCAGCTTTGCTTATATGTACACATTACACCAAATGATATGGGCACTTAATTTTTTTAACAGTTATTTATTATTGGCAGACAGAGAGATACAGGGCATGAGCATGGGAGGGGAAGAGAGAGGGGGAGACACAGAATCTGAAGCAGCTCCATGCTGTGAGCTTTTAGCACAGAGCCCGACGTGACACTCGAACTCAGAAACCATGAGATCATGACCTGAGCCAAAGTCAGACGCTCAACCGACTGAGCCACCCAGGCACCCCCGGACTTTTAAAATAGAGTCAGACAGTCAAATGCTAAGGAAGGAAAACTAAACATGGCACTATTCATAACAGAGAAAGCAGAGTTCAAGATAAAAATATAAAAATATTTAAGTAGGATAAATAAGTATATATTTGATATTGAGGAAAATTAAAATTACCTGACAAGTAATAGCAGTCATTATCCTATATACAGTGAACAACATAGATCAAATTATATCAAGGAAAATTAATTATTTAAAAAAAGAATTAATGAATCCAAAGCCACAAAGGGAGGTTTGAATCTACTTTCTTTGGCATTGGAAAATCAAATAGATAGGAATAAAAAGTGTGCCTGTAGAGGGTTTAATTGACAAAATTAACAAGTTCAATCATACACAAACAACTGTATGTGAATGCATATTGCATTAGAATTCATGCTTTATAATTACCCTGTGTGTTTGTACAAGCATGTATAAGCACACACAAACATTACCTTACAAATACAGACTACCTTTCTTCAACTATCTATTAAATATAATCAAACTTATCCACACAGCAGGCCGTACACAAAGCCATAGAGGAGAATCTAAACAAGCCTTAATAGATTTCCAAGTGTAGGAATCTTTTAAGCCAAAAATTAAAAAGCATTAGAATGGAATAACAGAAGAAGAATACAAGAAGCAAATCACTTAAAAATTTTAAAAATAAGTTTTTCTAAAGAAACCAGAATTGAGAGATGTAACTATTCTAAAAGAGGACAAATGTATATTTGCTGAAAATATAACTTAGAAACCCCAGAAGAATCAATGAGGAAACAATAAAAACACAGAAACATACAAGACAAAACTATAAGCACTGACAGCATTTCTGGATGTCAGCATCCAGTTAGAAGGTGGTTAGGAATTTACATCCCTCTCATGTTAAAAAGCAAAACCAAAGAGAGAAATTTTGGATCATACCTACAAGGAATGAATAAGTACCACAAGGAGAAAATGTTAGGATATTTCTAAAAATGACATAAATAAAGAGAAATCCCTTGATTCTGGTTGTAAAGATCACATACGATACAGATGCCAAAGTACAATCTGTGTGAAAATCTCAGCAGGATTTTATTTCACTTGAAAAAAAATTATCCTGAAAATCATCTGGAAGACAAAATTATGAAGAAGAAGGCCAGAATGCCCAGGATCATCCCCCCTTTCTTTTCAAAATTGTGCTGAAAGTTCTCACCAGAGCAGCAGACAAGGCAATTCACAAAAGGTGAAAAATTCACTGGAAAGGAAGGAACAAAGCTATCATTTTTGAAAATGGTAAAAAATAAATAAAATAGTAAGGAACTGTGTATATTGATAGCCCAATAAGATTCATAATAAATTAATAAAATATTTTAAAACTTTTTCCAGGTGAAAAATTAATATATAAAAGTTAGTCTATGTAGTTCCATGAAACAAAAACTGAGAATTGTGAAGGTACCATTGTCAATATGATAAAACAACAAAAAAAGTTGGGTACATAGAAATAAACTTCACACATAAAATAGGCAAGACTCCAGTATATGAAACTATTAAAGTTATTACATTAAGTTAAAGAAGAGGTAAGTAATGAAAACATATACCATTTGTGAATTGGATGGTACAATAGAATCAACGTTTCAACTCCTTAAAGATGAGCAGTAGATCTGAGTGGCAATACAGCAGTTCTAAAGGGGCTCTCCTTGTTGACTGGTTGTAAAACTGATTTAAAAATTCATATGGAAATCCAAGATGTTCAAGAAGAAGAAGAAGAAGGAATAATTGCCTTCTCAGAAATTAAAGCTTACTGCAATGCTTTATTAAGTAAATAAAGGTATAGTAAACCCATTCTGAAAGAGAGCAATAGAATGAAATTAGAAGATCTGAAACCAAAATATATATATATATATATATATATATATANNNNCGATAAATATCAATATATATATATCAATTGATTTACATCAAAAATGTAGTTGCAAAACAATGAGCAAAGGATGAAATTTCAAAAACAATGCTGGGGAAATTGGTATCCATACTGAAAATATGAAATTGGGTCACTAACCCACCCTATACCCCAAATTCTATTCCAAGGAGTTATAGATTTAAATGTGAAAGGCCAATGAACACATGTTTAGAAGACACTGTAAAAACACATCTTAATGACTTTTGAGCAGAAAACTATTTCTTACATAGGACACATAAAGCATCCCAAAAGGATTTGACTGACACATGTGGATAAATGTGAACCCTTTTATTTTTTATTTTTTACATTTTTTAATGTTTATTTATTTTTGAGAGAGAGAGAGAGGCAGAGAGAGGGAGACAAAGAATACAAAGCAGGCTCTAGGCTCTGAGCAATCAGCACAGAGCCCCATGTGGGGGTCGAACCCATAAGACACGAGATCATGATCTGAGCCAAAGTTGGATGCTTAACCGACTGAGCCACCCAGGCACCCCAAATGTGAACCTTTTTAAAATGAGAAACTTCTGTAGTGTCTGGGTGGCTCAGTCGGTTGAGTGTCCAACTTTGGCTCAGGTCATGATCTCACAGTCTGTGGGTTCAAGCCCCATGTTGGGCTCTGTGCTGACAGCTCAGAGCCTGCAGCCTGCTTCGGATTCTATGTCTCCCTCTCTCTGCTCCTTCCCTGCTCACTCTCTGTCTCTGTCTCTGTCTCTGTCTCTCTCCCTCAAAATGAAATACAGACATAAAAAATTAAAAAAAATAAATACATAAACTAAAATGTGAACCTTCTTTCATCAATAGACAACATCAAGCATAGAAAAGAACAAACCACAAAATGGGAGAAGATATTTGCCATCCATATACTGGTGAGGGGCTCAAGCCTGGAATACATAAAGAATCTCTACAAAACAACAGGAGAAGGACAGACTACCCAAGTAGAAGTGGGCAGAAGACATGAACAGGCACTTCACAAAGGAGGATATTGAAACAGCCAATAAACACATGGAAATTGTTCAGCTTTATTAATTATTGAGTAAATGTAAATGAAAACCGCATGAGGCAGTGTCACATCCACCTGAAAAGCCAAAATGAAAAGACAACCAGTACCAGGTAATGGTGAGAATGGAAATCCTTACACTCTGCTGGTGGCTGCATAATTGGTTTGACATGCTCAAAAACACTTAGTATTATCTATCAAAATTAAACATATGCCCACACTCTGAGGCATAGCATGTAAAGTCTCAAGTGTGTGCTCAAGAGAACGTGTGTGCGCATGTGCCTTGGACGACATGTACCAGAATCTATGGCAGAATTATCCAGAAGAGCCTCAAACTGGAAACAATTCAGGTTTTCACATCACATTTCAAATATCAGTTCTATTGGATATTACATAATAATGAACATGGCTGAGTTAAAGCTACACATAAAAATATAGGTGACTTAAAAACAAAACATGGAACAAAAACATCTATATACAAAAGAACGTAAAAATCCTTTCACATAAAGTCCACTTATATATGTCCATTTATATAAGGTTCAAAAATGTGCAGAATTACATTGTAGTGTTTTAGAATGCGTACTTAGATAAAAATAATAAAGTCAGGGCTGTGATTGCCGTGGGCTTTCCTTGTGGACAACAGGGCTTAAGGACCAAGACCAGCCTCTCAGATCTCCAACGTTCCATTTCTTGACCTGGGTGATAGTTACAAGGATATTCATTTTATAGTCATTTGTTAAGTTCTGCATTTTTATTTTATGCACTTTTTAATATGCATGTTATATTTGATAATAAAAGTGTCTTAAAAATGGAATTTTTAGAAAAGAATAAATTTGTCACAATGAGAATGATGAGCAAGCTCTTGCCCTTTCATTTATGAATGTGCATAATAATCTGCAATTGTGAAACCAGGGTCCCAAGAACAGATGGACCTGTCCGCGGGACAGAACGCGTCCCTCTCCAGCAGCCTCTAACACGCACAGGCACTTAAAATGTGAAAGGGAGTCTTTTTAAACCAAGGAGAGAGGGGGTTGTTGTTTAATAAATGTTGCCAGCACAACTGGCTGGCTAAACAGAAAAAAATATTGAACTAAATGCTCTTCTCACACCGCATGCCAAAACAAACACTAGATGAGGTAGTAAGTTAAATATAAAAATCAAATAATATACGAGATGATTTGACCTTTGGATGTCTGAGGGCTCTCTAATTTAAAGAGCGATGGAAAAGACAATAGAGTAAGAACATCAATAAAATAACCATTTATTGCTTTAAAACTTCTGAGGTCCAAAAATTTCCAATGTGAAAAGTTAAAAATCATACGTCAAGCTTAGAAAGCAATATTTTAAACCAGTACGATGCATCACGATTAACAGCTTTAATACATAGAAGTGCATGCATTGTTAAAGAAAAGGAAACAAAACCCCCAGGCTATAGCCAGGGTATTTTTAAAATATAAATACAGATGGACAGTGACTATTAAAGAGTTCATCCTTGCAAGTCATCGAGTAATTAAGGTTAGAACAAGAAGATCCCATTTGTCACCAACCAAATTGACACAAAATTTTTAAATTCTTATTTTTAAGTACTGGCAAGGGTGCCTTTGGGTAGAATCCTCATCATGCTGACGGCATGTCCATCGGGGAAAGTGATTTGCTAGTGAGTATCAAGAAACAGAAATCCATTTCTCTTCTCCCCACCCCCCACCCCTGCCAACCACTAATTCTCCCTGGAAGTCTATTCCAAGGAAATAATGGGAAATGTGAACAAAGATTAATGCATAAACATGTTGCTTGCTGTTATTTGTGATAATAATATTGGAATAGCCTCCGGGCCAGCACTCAGGGTGTAAACTCTGATTCACCCCCCACCATGGCCCACACACAACGCCAGGAATCCCGTTTAGAAAGAGATTCTAATACCTTGGGAAAACTCAGGTAATATGAACAAAGGCAGCTCCAGGTTTTGGGGGAGCTGAGAAGTGCACAACTTGTGTGGCCTTTTTATGAGAAAGAATTAAAATCATCAGTATGAGAAGGAGCCCTGCGCAGGTCAAGGGCCCCAAGATTAAGCTACGTTTGGTTCATTGAACTCCATCTTTGAATATTAAATTAGGAAGCTTTAAAAATATGTAAAAATATGTGTGCTCTAAATGGTCTGAAACAAAGGTGAAAATTTTTAACTTTGGGCTTTGGGATTATGGTCGATACATAGCCTATTGTCTTTATGATCCAGCAGTTTTGAACCAGCAAAACACATTTTAAGTGAAGAGGGGGAAGGAAATGGGGAATTCTGGGCAGAGGAGACAATGAGCCAAGGCATGGGGACCTAGCTTGCTGGGGACAGCAGCGGCCCAGGCCTTGGGGGAGTCTGTGGTAGGAAGCCCAGGGGCTTGCTGGGAAGCTGTTGGCAGAGCCCGTGAGAGTCTCCCCAACTCACAGGAAATGAGCATTAAGGATTTTTGAAACCTGGAAAGAGCCTGCTTCCCCAATTCACTTGCTATACAGCTTTCCTTCCATCACCAGAGATCAGGAGCTGCTTGAATGTACAGCCTTGATGGAGTGTTGGCAGAGTAAGGACTTGGCCATCAGGAGCACCTTACTGGATAGGAGTTGGTCAGAATCTCCAGCTCCAAGTCTACCTTGAGTGTAGGGATGTGTTCCAGCCTGACGACTCACTAGGACCACGGGATTCCCTGGGGGAAGTACATTTTGAAGGGGTCCAGAGAGGAAACGTTCCGGATCCTGTAGGATCCGACCAGTGGGACTTGAGTGGGATTCCAGGTGGGGAAGGAACTCTGAGAAGAAAGGGGCACCAGAACACGGTGGGGCCGGGGGTGGGTGGGGAAGGGAGACCCTCAGTACAACAAGGCAAACGTTCCCCCGCGGCCCGGAGTTTCTAGGGGGGAACATGAGATCTTCCCCTTCCCTCCAGTGCTTGGGTCCTAATCCCACCCCTGCAGAAAGGCTCTCCCAGAGGGGAGGTGGAAGGGGATAAAAGCAAAGCACATCAAACGGCCGAGCGTGCAGAGAAGGCGACGCGCCATCCGGGCGAGGCGACATGCATATTCCAATTTACTATGTGACCGAGTTACTAATTTAGAGATCAGATTATGTAAAGATTTGTGCCAGCCAACTTATGCACGGAGCAAAGGTGGAGGAGGAAAGGGACACTTCTTAGCGGAGTGGCTCTTGCTCTTGGGGAGATGGGGGCCACCTTGTTCTTATCTGTAACGCTGAGGGACCGTCCATCTTTCTGTAAAGTCCTCTCAATTCTGAAATTCTAGAAATCATCAAAGAGGCATTTGGCAAGTACCCACCCCTCTTTCCTCCGGGGCCAATTTTTGGGCACCTGAGATGCCAACGGGACGCTTAGCAAAACAGAGGATGTGGAGGAGCAAACGTTTTCTGGGAAATGAACCTTTCTCCCCGTCACTTACCCCAAAGAAATCTCATTATTTTTACTCCACCATAACCTTTACTATTCGCAAGGTAAAATAGGATAAAAGAATTAATTTTAGTAGCAGAATTTACTAGATTAATATGACCGAGAGCTCGGCATAAAATGTTAGCATTAAATATTAAAATATATTAATAAAATACTAGATTATTAAAGCCTAATATTTAATATAACACATTAATTGGGGGGATTGTGTCAGTTTCAACATAAAAGAGAAAAGTGAAGGCAATAGTGACCTTTGCAAAGCAGGATGACCCCGGCCACGGGCTTGAGACTCCACTCGGTAGAAATCAAAAGGTCTCTCGCTCTTGCTCCCTGTGGCCTTGGGGTTGCAGGTGGACCCGCAGGGGTTAGTGGAGGAGCTCAGGGATGCCAGCGAGGGACAAGGTGATGCTCTAGGGACTAGCGCGGACATGGGGCCCTCACCCCCCAGGCCTCATGGGAGGGGAGGGAAGGGTGGCCATGGCCTGATGGCTGCGGGCTTTGGGTGTTGAGGAAGGACCTCAGGGAAGGCGCATAGGACAGGATGCGATCGCTAGCCAACCCACAGCTGCTCAGGGAGACACAAGAGAAGCAAACGCCTTGACCTTGCCCCACTCCTCTCCCCTCTCCCCTCTTCTGCTGGCCCCTCTCATTGGCCACACCAGGGAAAACTGAGGTCCAGGCAGGGGAGCCTGGAAGATGCAGGCCAAGGTGCCAAGGTGCCAGGCTCTGGGGCACAGTGTGCTGGGCGGGGGGTGTGGAAGGGCGGCAGAAGAGGACCGGCCTGCCTGGGCTGTCCCCGCTGTCCCTGCGGCTCCCGCCCTCGCTTACCCATCAGTAACACGTGAGCCATCTCTGCTTTTTCCAGCGCCTCCTGCAAATGACCTCTGTCGAAGTTAGGACAGCTGGGGGCCCTGCAGCGCGTTAATAAACATCTCTAGACAGAGGTGCCAGAAAACAGAGCCAGAACCGAGTGTGGTCGGTCACTGGGTTGCCGCCGGCCTCCCTGAGAGTCGTAAAGCAGCCTTCGCCACCGCACCATCCTCCGGCCTCTGCCCACCCTGTCCTCCCATGGAAACCAGAGGGAGAAGGGCCCGGCCACCCATGCCCCACGGCCTGGGGCAAAGTGCTTCATGTGGGTCTGTGACCTCGTCTGGAAAGAATAGGCCTGGCCTGGCGACTTTTGAGGCCTCTTCTACTCTCAGTCTTTCTTTACCTGATGTGTGCAGAAAATGCTGTCTGTCCCATAGATGCGCGGGTGGGCTCACGCGTACAGGTCTTCAGAGTGGGTGCACCGTGGGAGCCTCCGCCATCAGGGCCATCTTGTCCCCCACCCACACTCTGGGGGCACTGGGCAATGTTTAGAGACACGTTTGATTATTCTGACTCCACGTGATATTACTGCCATTTAGCAGTGGAGACCAGAGACGCTGCTAAATGTCCCGCCATGCACAGGACAGTTTGCTACAGAATCATGCCACTCAAATGTCAATGGTTCCAAGGCTGAGGCTCCCTGGACCCCTCAGGGAGATGTTTTGGACTTTCCCTCTTCACTAGAGTGATCGAATTTTAAAATAAATTAGGATTCATGGCTTAGCAAGTGTGTCAGTCTACGAGGGCTTCATAATGAAGTAGCACAGGCTGGGGACTTAACACAACAGACATCAACTCTCTCCCAGCTCCGGAGGCCGGAAGTCTGAGATCAAGGTGTCTGTGTGGTTGGTTTCTCTTGAGGCCCCTCTCCTTGGCTTGTGGACGGCTGCTTTCTGTGTGTGTGTGTGTGTGTGTGTGTGCACGCGTGCATGCGTGGGGTGTACACACTTGGGTCCTAATCTCCTTTTCTTATAAAGACACCCATCAGATTGGATTAGGACCCACCCTAAGGCCTCCTTTACCTTAATTGCCTCTTTAAAAGCCTTATTGCTAAACACAGTCCCATTCTGGGTGGCTACCGGGGATCGGGGGTTCAACAGACACATTTTAGAGTGGGGGTGGGGCACAATACTGTCCATGAGAACAAGTGACACTGGCAAGATCAATGAAGAGCGTTGAAACTCGCCTGAGGAACTTGACGGCTGTAGTGATAAAGCTCAGGTAACATCAGTGATGGGAACAAATGTGGACACATGGCTGCCATGCCCAGAAAAGCACCAGGCAGAGGATGCCACACAAACACTTGTCCCCCAGAAATAGTGCACCCTGAATGTCTCCACTATGAAAAAGCGCTGTGGCTAAGCTCCCCTGTGTTTTCTGTATGCGTGCGCATCTCACCTCTGGAGATCCCACGAGATGACAAACTCTTACAAACGTGTACTTCTACAAAAGGCTCATCTGGACAATCACTCCCTAACCCCTCAAGTCTTTTGGAAACACAATTAATTTATGGCATTGTTTCTCACCAGAAACATGCCCATAGCATAAGGGAAATGGGAGATTTCCATCTGCTGGCTCTGTGCAGCTCAGTTGCAAAGCTGAATTTATTCACCTCTTAGATAACCAAACGAAAGACTTTAGAATTAGGAAAAGAAGGAAGCTGGGAATTCCAAATGTCTTAAATATAAAAACTGGCTATGATTTTTTAAAAATATCTTTTAAAAAGTACATTCATACAATGTGTTTGTTTTCTTAAGATACATGAAAATGTCTAGTGATTGAACAAATATTGTAGATGACATCCTAGGTATTGTTATAGTTTTCATGACAAAATAAAGAATCACACACTTCGAAGGCTGTGTCACTCACAAACATTGTGTTCCAGTCTAAATATCACAGTTAGTTTTTAACACATTTGCTCTTGGTGCACAAAACCAATAATATATGTTTTAATGCTGCCAGCCTAGCATTTATGGCAGATGTAAAAAAAAATTGTATTTAAATTAGAAATACTAAAATTAATATTTATTGACTCCGTGTTTCATTATCATTAGAAATTAGTTTGTTCTTGGCTAAACAGTTTATAGCAAGATATAAATATGTTCCATTGACCTATTAACTGGCCCAATATATTATGGAGTTATTGACAGCAACAGTAAAATTTACTAACAGCTATTAAGCCTTTTAACATACTTGATATGCCTCTGTCCCTGTAATTCCTGGGAATTAGGTGTGTTTTTTTTCTTTTTTTAGGATAATCTGCTGCTGATATTAAATTCTCCCAAGATTTTAATATGTTGTCTAAGTTTATGGGCTGTAAAATAAACCTAGAGCTTACAAAAATTTACATGACAATATTATTTTTTTTAAAAAAGGGCATGTAAATTTTAGTACAGTAAGAATGATGATATAAACCACAGGAACACATAAAAAAAAAAGTTCCCCAAACTGTATGAAAGTAATCTTTAAGGTCTTATTTCAATACACAAAGCCGACGGAATGGCTGTGTAGACCGGTGTGCAGGGAGTAGTACTGAGATCTAGTTCAGCTTAGAAAAATCCACACCATGACCGAAATTAGTGTCCAGACTGGGCGTCCAGGGGTGCACCAGGGTCCCTGTGTCATCACATGCTTTCTTCCATGACCCAGGTGCTGATCTGGCCGACTGTTCTCCGTGCCAAAGCGCGGCCAGAGCAAGGGTGGGCTCCTCAGAGCTCGGCAAAGGGTCTCTTCCAGACACCACCTCCCAGCAGAGTGCCGGGGGCTGCTGGGCATCTATGTCTGTTTGGAGCTGGAGCTTCTGCTTGCCTGCCCTCTGTCTACCACATGCCTGGACCACAGACTGAGACATTTTCCCAGGCCTCTGCCTCCAGGACACAGGGCAGCACTGTGGTTCAGTGAAGTCGAGCCTGCTAGTCGGTGCCTGGATTGTACTTCGGGCAGGAAAGAGGGGCCTGTACGTTGGTGCCTGGTCCAGGGTCCAGGGCACAGTCAGATGTCTGCTGGATCAGTGAGCAACACCTACGACCTGCAGAAAGATGCAAGTGGCAAAGAAGATGGTCAAGTGCACACCGAGTCCTTGCACTGCCGTGCACTAGGTGCTGGAGACACAGAGCCAGCAAACTCAACTCCTGTGGCCAACTCTGTTGGAGAAGCCACATCAAAATATTCAATATTTATATATTAAAGTATCATGTGTATGTGTGCAAAGTATGTATGTACAGTGAAGTTTGTACAGAGATGCTACTTGCAAGTGGTGATTTAAAAAATTGAATGAGTCTGTGTGTGTTACACACAGACACACACTGACATCATGGTGGGCAAAATATTGGCCGCTGAAGATGACAGACCTTAATCCCTAGAACCTGTGACTATTCCCTTAAATGCAAAGAGTTTGGGGCACGTGGGGGGCTCAGTCAGTTAAGCATCTGACTCTTGGCTTCAGCTCAGGTCATGATCTCACAGTTCATGAGTTCAAGCCCACATAGGGCTCTGTGTTGACAGTGCAGAGCCTGCTTGAGACTCTCACTCTCTTTGTCTGCCTCTCTCTGTCTCTCTGTCTCTGTCTAGCTCTCTCTCCCCCTCTCACTCTCTCTCCCTCTCTCAAAATTGATAAACTTAAAAAAAGATTTATTATCTCACAATCTGGAGGCCGCAAGTCCAAAATCAGTATCACTGGGTCAAATCAAGGTGCAGGCAGGGCTGTACCTCCTCTGGAAGCTCAGGGGAGAATCCAATCCTTGTCCCCTTCCAGCTCTGGTGGCCGCCGTGTTCCTTGGCTGCACCCTCTGTCCCCCTGGTCACATGGCCATCCCTTTCCTGTCTGTATCAGGTCTCCCTCTGCCTCCCTCTTTCTTTTTGCTGAATGTTCACTTATTTATTTCTAAATCAAGAGTTGGACATTTAACTGCCTGAACCCCTAAATTTCTGTTGTTTAAAGTTATTGGTTTGTGGTAAGTTGTGACGGCAGCCACTATGTAATATGGGGGCATATGATAGGATCACGTCACTCAGACCACATGACCAGGACCATCCTGCCCAGGATGAGGGATGATTAATGTGTCCCATGAGCCTCTCCTGCCCCCCACCTCTAAGGATCCATGAGTGTACCTTGAACCCAGCCCTGAGGGACTCAGGATGGCTTGCTGGAGGTGGTGATGTTTAGGCCTTGACACTAATTCCAGGGCCTCTTCTCCTGGCCTTTGTCATTATTTGGCAATGGTCTTGGCATAGGTCTACCTCTGAGATGTTTATATCCCAAATCTAAGAGCTGCCTTGATTTAGGTCATCAATACCTTTGATTTTGCTTCAAGCATCTTGCCCTTTGTGTGTGTGTGTGTGTGTGTGTGTGTGGGTGTGTGTGTATGTATCCTTTGGCCACCAGAGTTGGGCCCCCAGGACATGGGCACTTTTCTGGGTGTGCAGATGGGAGAGCCAGCTGCTCCATCCTGACCCTGAGACTCTACAGAGTCAAGGCTCACCCATGACCCTGGGGCAGTGGCTTGGCCCCAACCACAGCCGAGGAAATCCGAGTCCTCGCTTCTTTGGGTCCCTCACAATGTGTGGCACAGACGGCCTCCTTTAGGACGGAGCTATTCAAATGAACAGAATTAGTTCCATCTTTCTGCTAAAGCCAGTCCAGCTTACCATAGACAATGGCCAACTTCCTCACACTTGGACTCAGACTTTCAATTATTAAAGCCTCAACCCTAGGCCATTCTCTAGTCAAAAGGCAACAAAACTAAACAAAAAAACAGAAACCTACATATTTTTAAAATTCCCAGCTGGGAATCAGTCAGAGTCCCAGCAAGAAACAGATGGTACACTCAAATTAGAATAATTCAGGGAGAGCTTATTTACAAAAGATCCAATTACAGGGGTGTGTTGGGGGGCCTGGAACACATGAGGGATCATGCAAGAGCCCCCCACAATGGAACTATCACCACCTCTATGCCCAAAGGGACAAGGAAAGGAACTGGGGCCAGGTCCGGGAAGGTGGGAGAATACATCAAGGCAGACCCTGGTTTGAGGGAGCAGAGGGATGGGGTACAGCTGGCCTGAGGAGCCTCTCGAGAGAGTTTCCTACTGATTCTACTTTCTAACCACCCTCTGGTCTCCTGTGCGGTGTCCTGATTGGCTGAACCTACAGTCAGAGCCCAGCACAGTGACCCCAGGCTGAGGACAAGTGTCCCGAGGCTAAGGAGAGGCCCTGCGTACGAGCACTGAGTACCAGTGCTGTTTATTTCTGCCCCATCCCCCAAAATCGTGCTTAGCCACTTGGAGGAGGGAAGAAACATGGAGGAAAAAAGTCAACAGTGACAAGGAAAAGAGGAGGAAGGACATGTTTTTGGTAAGAAACTAGATAGATTTGGGGTGCCTGGCTGGCTTAGTCGGTTGGGCGTCCGACTTTCGCTTAGGTCATGATCTCGCGGTTCGTGGGTTCGAGCCCCGTGTCGGGCTCTGTGCTGACTGCCAGCTCAGAGCCTGGAGCCTATTTCAGGGTCTGTGTCTCCCTCTCTCTCTGACCCTCCCCTGCTCACGCTGTCTCTCTCTCTCTCCCTCTCCTGGAAATAAATGAAAATATTAAAAAAAAAAAAAAGAAATTAGATAGATTCTATAATCTATCCCCAGATTTCAGACTAAGCTTACAAGGAGCCATTGCAAAAAGGAAACACAATAAATTTCTGTTTCCCTTACTTAAAAAAACAAACAATAAAACCCCTATCTTTTTCTTTTCCATGAGGAGCTTTTAAAAGATGACATCACACACACACACACACATTATGGATGTCGGTAGCAACTGGTTACCATGAACTCAAAGTGGTATCTTTCACCGTTATCTTGGATAAACACAGGCTCTATAGGTGGCACTGAATCATAGCTCGGTGAAGTCAAAATATACACGTTTTTCTTGGGCTCCTGGAATCTTTGGTAGAATTTACACTGAAGACAAGCTGATGATCACATTACTGTGTTTTTATTATTCAATATTATCTCATTTTTATCGTGTTTGGCAGGAGGTTTTATTAGGCAGATTCTCTAGAGAAACAGAACCAACAGAATGTGTTTATAAAGACAAACAGGTTGTTGATAAGGAGTTGGCTCACATGGTTCTGAAGTCTGGTAAGTCCAAATCTGCAGTGCAAGCCGGCAGGCTGAGGGCCCAGGGATGCCAGCGGTGCAGCTCCAGTCTGAAGGGCATCTTCTGGAGAATTTCCTCTGGCTCAGGAAGGTCACTCTTTTTGTTCTATTCAGGCCTTCAACTGATTGGATGAGGCCCACCTACCTAATGAAGGGCAATCTGCTTTACTCCAAGTTCTCTGAATTACATGTTAATCTTATCCAAAAGCACCCTCCAAATTGACACACAGTTAATAATGACAGAAGTAGAGCAGATGTTTTAGGCGTGTATCATGATGGTGATCTACGGTGCAGCCCTTCTGTATTGCTGTAGGAATTCACACCAATCCATAACCTTTGAAAATCAAAAGTAGAAATGGTGGGGTTGACAAACTAAAATGAAATCTGAGTAATGTGCTGTTGCCAACTCTTTTACCCCAGAGGTGGCCTGTAGGCATCCCTAACCCAGATCACTACCAACTTGAGTTTCTGGGGCAGTATTCCATTCAGCCAGCAGTTTGAGCAAATGCACTAGAGGCTGGGTCACGTGAAAATCTTCCCATGATCCTAAAGTCAAGGCAACATGACCAAAGAAACAGAAGGTCAAATGGCATTCCAGAACATTCCAGAAGAGTTTTTAGTGCAGTCACCAACTTGGACAATTTACAATCCAACACACAGTCATGAAGGCAACAATATAAATAGACAAGCTTCGGGTATTGTCTACCTTATTCAATCAGCTACTCAGTTGAAAGCTTCTAATCTATCAAAGGCAATTCTGAAACCATTAAACTATGTAGTTGTGATATTTCTACAGCCTGATCGAGACCGTGAAACAGGATGGTTTTCATTAAACTTGGCCTTGAATTCTCCTGGAGATTTGTAACCTTAGAATCGGACTTATTCTTCTCCTCTCTTGGGGGCTCCAAAGACCCTCAGGCCTTGACTTCTGGGCAGAGGGAGATGAGGAAGATGAGGTCCACACAGCACCAAGTCGGTAAATTCATTGAGGGCTTCTCATGAATGTTGGTTATGGAGAGTCCATCGGAATGGCTCAGGTCAAGAGAGGATGAATTCCGAACACCTTTGCTCTTTGCCTATTTCTGCAGTGGCTACTCTCTGCTCCCCTAACCAGAATGCAGAAGAAGAGTGCCAGTGAGTCTCCCAGCCGAGGGGCACTGGCTGGCATCCCTGTAATATGCAGTTTGTAGGGAATGAAAGCAGCTTTGGTTTCCTTTTGTATAAGCGTACCCAGTTACCGACGTGACACTGTGGTTTCCTCGCTCGGCTTTGAAATATAGTAAACTCACAAAAGCTACTGTCGAGTTCAGAACAAACACAGGGGGTATGTTTAGTTATTTGTTTTTGTAGTAAAATAAAATATTTATTATCCGCAGACACCTACTGTGAACAGAGGGGGAGGCCACTGTGTTTTATCTCGCCGGTGTCATGTTTGACTTCCATTAGGGATGGATTATAGACCTGTGGGTTTTCATGAATTCAGAAAGTCCACTTTGAACACTGATTTCAAAGCCTACAGGGGGTGTGAGAATGTAAGAACACAGCTTTGGAGGAAGGAACCTGTTGCATCTCACAAGCACCTTGTGTTTGATAAGGCAGATTGGAGGTTCCCTGCGAGACAGAGGCCAGGATGCTTCTCCCTTAATAAGATGACTTTAAAGGGAGCTTTCCTATTGTTTCCTCCACACTTTCCTCAAGGTGTACACAATTAATTCAGTCTTGGAGTCCTGAGAAAATCACCATTGTATCAGTCGGCTTTGCCTTCTCGGTCTCTCTAACTCATCACAGGGAATTGGAAAGTATGCTAAATCACCAGGGGGCTGCAGTCTTAACACTCCTATGCCTGCCAGGCTGGCTTTGCACACGTGTGTGCATGCATGCGCCAATGCCCGCACTCCAGATCTTTGAGCCCACTAGAGAAGGTGACCAAAATGAAGAGGAAGACCACCTTTGACACCCATTGAGAGTCTTATCACACCTAGAACCATTCTGAGCACGCACTTAAAATTGCTTTGGCAAACCTGAGTTCCTCTGAAGGAGTGTCTGCTGGATATAAGAGGGTAGGACACCTAAAGGAGCCCATAATTTTCCTGAGAAGGAAAAAGTAGGGGTATATCGAGCTGATGACCTAAGAATGTGAAAGTCTGTCTCATGGAAGAAAGTCTGAGTTTGTTCTGTACTGTCTGGGAGGCTAAAAGCAAAGTTCACAGGTCAGGATTTCACGGGGTTGGGTTTTGGGTCTTCAGAGGGAAAGTTCGATCAGCCTCCTCAGAATTCTGGGAGTTATTTATCATCCAGAGATGGGGGAATTCCTCGGTGAGTGAGACGGAGAGGGAAAAGGACTGGATGAACAATCAGGGACAACTGTGGGACTAGAAAATTCCCTGGTCCAACCACTGAGAAGTCATCTCCAGGGAAGTTTTATATCAAAATGGATTACATGCAAATACACAGAGGGATTCATCTGTTTGCCTCCACCTTCCAAGAATATCCAGGGGCCTCTAGCCCTTGCCTGATGTAACACTGAGTGGCACAGAAGGATTGTCACCTTCCAAGAATATCCAAGGACCCTCCAGTCCTTGCCTGATCTAACACTGAGTGACACAGAAGGATTGTTCTCTTCTTCTTTTGGCCCCATTGAGATGTCTACGTCCTGATTCACTCGCACCTAGAGACTACTTCAATGGTCCAAGCACAAACGCTCCATTTACCTGTGGGGATTAAGACCCAGAGAGTGTGACTGAGACCAGATATTTTGTTTTTTTCTAAGTGACACAAACCACCCAAATGAGAGTATAGACCTAATTCAAGTTATTTCCATAATGACTTTTTAAGGATAAATCCAGAGAAGGAGCAATATAGAGAACATTCAACTGGGAATCAGGGCTCCTGGGGAGAGGGGAGGCTCTGGCTTGGACTCAGAATTGAAAGTTACTCAAGCAAACTTTTGAGTTTGCTGAGGTAACTCATCATGCCTATGTTTACCTTTTTAATTTTTGAATTCTTTAGACTTTAATGATGGCTCTTTTGTATTGCTCCAGGCATTCAACAAATACTAATTGAGGATAAGCAAGAGAGAAGAGTTCTGAGCTCTTCCATATTGAATATGACAAGCCATGTGTGATTGTGGCTAAGTCTCCACAGGTACTGTGGCAAGAAGTTAGCTGCCTTTGCCCAAAAGAGTCTCATGCTGAATTACCCTCCTGTCCTCTGCCCAACCGTCCATCCACCAGTGCTGAGAACAACAGCAATTGCATTTCAACACATTAGCTTTTTAGCTGCTCCTTAGGTATTGCCCATGCATGATGCCCCAGCATAGATGCCTATATCATAGCCTAGTGCTTGGCTGTGTCCCCCAGATAGCCCTCAGTTGATACTAATGTGCTCAGAGGGTGACTCATGAGTCAGTCAACTGCCAGTGAGTTTCATGATCTATTTGCTTCTGGCTTCTGATCTTCTGAAATCTCTCTGGATGCTGTGGATTCCTACCATCCAGGCTTCTAGCAGACACGAATTCTGGAGCAGGAATCTCTGGTGCAGATTAATTATTGACTTCCTGAATGGGGAGTTCCAATATCACTGATTTCCAAGAGCAGTTTGTGTGTGGCTCCCAGCCACAGTGAAGTGAGCTGATGGGAAGAAGTGAGACTGTCATTAAAGAGTGATTATGTGATAGGTCAGTGGCCACTGCCCCAGCTTCACTGGTAGCTACTCATCAGACTCAGAGAGCTAGCTGACTGAGGAGGCACACATGCTTAGAACTAGTTAGAACAAACACAGCCATTCTGGAACCTTTTCATTTAGCCCTTAGAACCCTTAGGCCAACTTCTGAAAGACTGTGCACTTGGAGGGTTGGAGATGAAAAGAGAGAGTCATGACTCGCTCTGGGGATGAGACCACCTTCCTTGAGGTTCTTTTCTGGCTCTCCAAAGCCACATGGAAGCAGTTTGGGAACTGAGTGACATTTCTCTTCCTTTTTACCTTGCTTTGTTTTTTCCCTCTTCTCATTTGCTCTCTTTCTAACAGTGTCATGAAAACTTGTTGGGATTGGCATGGGAGCTTCTCACTGAAGGCTTAAGCCTGCTGTGAGAGCACAAAAGTGACCATTCAATGGCTGTGTGTCTTTCAGGTTCACAGAGGGACGCCCAGGAGAATGCTCATCCAGACAGCAACTACAAAGGAGTCCCGACTATGTTAAAACCCTGATAGTCTACCCCGATGTGCTAGATGGAGTTGTGACGTCATTGCTAGAAGGTTGGGATCCCAGTTTTTTCATACTCCTGTGCCAAATAAAGGTTGTATCACATTCCATAGGAATATCTTAGGATGTTTTAAAAAGCATTTGGGGGATTTTTTTTTCCTTAAGGCAAAAGCTATCAAAGATGGGATTCTTTCCATGTTTACTATAGCAGCTATATCACCGCAACATTAAGTTCCTGAATCAAGCTCAGAAATTTCTGGAAATTAAAAGTCAAGTTTCTCATAGCAGCCTCTCCTGTTCCATCACACACATTTATTGTGGTTCTGTTATTACCTGGTTCCATTGACATAATAATAGACATAATAGTTGTCATAATAATAGACAACTAAGCACAATTTGGCTAATCTTCTAAAGATATGGCTAACTACATGAAGAAATCGAACATACCAGCACCTCATCTCACTCAGACAAACTGGGTATCAGAATGGCTACCGCTGTGAGCAGAGAGATTTAAAACCTGGACCCTGTAACTTTTCATACTCGCATCACAGAAAAGCATGAGCACCCCTACTGCATTGGACTGAGCTGTGGGCAGCCACCTGTAAATCCCCCATCCCAGCCTGCCTGCCTCACATCACTGGCGTGAAAAGCACTCTGACCATGAAAATTTTTCAACACGTGCAAAATTCACCATTGTAGACTGAATCTACATCCTGCCCTTTCCCTGGACACAGCTGCTCCCATGAGTGGTCTTTTCCAGCTGGGTGTGCAGGACACAGAGAAGCAAATCCCATCATTTTACAGTCTCACAGTGACCTTGGTTGCGGTGA
>NW_027529672.1:5131430-5287876 GCF_008692635.1 Crocuta crocuta
GGTTGCGGTGGGGGGGGGGGGGGGCACTGAATCTCAGTAGGAACAAGGCACATCCTCCTGGAGAATCTGTCTTAAATCTCTCCCTGGAGGAAAATCATCTTATATTAAAACCAACACAAAGACACATACTTCCTAATACAAAATGTGCGTGAAGTTTCAGGACATGATGTGAGATTTCATTCAAAGAATGTTTATTGAATTTCTGCAGGAGGCTAGGCACCCACTGATCGAGGCTCTTTATAGCTACAATACATGGAGTTCACACTCTGGTCCAGGCACTGATGGAAACAGTCTACTATCTCTGTTATAGCTTCACAATTATCCTAGGAGGGAGCTACTTTTTTCTACTCTGATTTTATAAGTGACAAAATTGAGGCACAGCCACTTCAAGCAACTTACCCCAGGGTCCCTCAGCCAGAAGGGGACAGAGCCGGCAGGTGACCTCACGCTAATGTCTGAGTTCCAATCTTGAGCTACCTGCCTTACACTTCAGAGAAACATCACACATTTTGTTCTTCTTGTAAGAATTCCCAGATTTCACTAGGAATGTTGAACTCATTGACCTTAACTTCTTCACCAAATTGCTTGGCAGGGGCCCATCTTGTTTTCCTGACGCTGCATCGCACAGTTCCATACTCACCCCAGCAAACTCCTCACTGTGTGCATGGAAGTTTCCAGCAACCCTGAAGCTTGGCCCTGCTACTCTCTTTCCTACTTGGTGAACACCCACCCTGGGCATCCTTCTCGTCATGCTCCTGTGATTCACTGGAGTTAGGGGCTTGGAAAGCTCTGGTGCAGAAGCGATCCACTTCTCCATGGTGTCAGCCATCCACCACGGTGATCTGCTCATGGGCCTGCCTCCAGCTCTAAGCCCTGAGCTCTCTGGAAGAACAAGTGTATGGTGCTCACCGTTGCATCCTTTGCTCGCTACACCACACCCAGGGCTCACTAGGTATGGACTGAATGAATGAGCAAATTAAGCTAAAACACATCATTCCCTTACAGTTTGATTTCAAAATCTTGAGAAATAATAAGAATGTGAACTTAGATATTGTGTGTAGCCACTCCAGCGTGGGAACATCAAATGCCTATGTTTAGGGGAATTGAGGAATGGTTTGGGGTATGTCTTAGGACATTGCATTAGCCAGTGGTCATGAGGTAGCTAGGTCCTAGGGTCCTTGTAGGTTTATAATTAAACAGACTGGCAGCTCTCAGATGGGTCAGAGGCAAGGAGGGCACAAGGGTGTCTGCCCTGGAAGCCATCACCCGTGGTGCACCTGTCACAGGCGCTGGGGATGCCCGCCTGAAACCCCCCATTCCCGAGCTCACAGCTCCCCACTGCCTCAGTTTCCAGCAACCAAAGGGCTGCCTACCCCCCTTCCCTCCCCAGCCACAACCAATGACTGGCTGCTACGGAGGTGTGAAGACCAGGTGTCCTGTGGTAAGGGATGTGATGCACGGTCCATAGTGCCTTTCAATCTCCCACCCCTACTTCAGGCCAGTGCCAGACCTTAGCAGAGACCACATCCTTCCTCAGCTCATCCAACCTTCCTGTCTAGCTTGCCACACTCCTGTTTAAGAGTTTCCTGAAGCTCATTCCCTCAAATAGCAATGAGCATGCAAATCCCTGCCTCAGACTCTGCTTCAGGAACGTGAGCTACGACAGAAGCCATACGGGGGAGCCCTCCGGATCTGTGTGTTATAACAAGGTCATGGAATGCAGAGGTACCCTTTAGCCAACAAAAATCTACCCGCTGAACTGAACAACATTTCAGAGATGTGATACAGTAGAAAAACATAAGAAAGGAAATCTTACATTTACTGAATATTTCCATAAAGATCAAGATGGCCAGAACACCAATTATAGACACTATATTAGCTTTCTACAGTTGCATTAAGAAACAGCCCCAGCTGAGTAGCATAAAACAATAAAAACATAGTCTCTCAAGGTTCTGGAATCAGAGGCACCAAATTAATTCCTTGAGGATGCTCCTCTGGAGAACCTGCTCCATGATGTTTTCTCAGCTCCTAATGGTTCCAAAAATTCTTGGTGCTCCCCAGTTTTTCAATGGATCCCTCCAATGTCTACCTCCATCTTCAGGCTTCAGCTGGCCATCTCTGTGCGGGTCTCTTTGTCTTTCTCTCTTCTTATGAGGACTCATGTCACTGGGATTAGGACTTACCCTAAATCAAGTGTCAGATCTCATTTCATGATCTGTAGTTACATCTGCAAAGACCTTTTAATTAGAATAAGGTCTTGTTCATAGGCTCTTGGTGGTTATACCTTTTTCTGGGGACTGGCACAATTCAACCCACCCCACACACTTTTGTAATCTTAAATCCTTTGCAAAGACCCAAACAAATGAGTCAACGTGTTATCAGCAGTGAGGGTGTCTTCTCTCTACTCCATCCAAAGACCTTCTGGGATGGGCTCTCATAGCAAACTGTCCACTGTCACCTGCCAAAATAATGACAGGCTTGGCTGGGTGCCCAACGTCAAGCAGCTATAAAGCAGTAATCCCCTTGGAATTCTTCCTGACAGCAGGTGACATGTAATTTGAAATCTCAGTACCTTTGAACAACTAAGAATTTGGCCCTGAGTTTATTCATAAAACTCTGTAAGTCAAGACAGATTTACATGGAATTGTTATAGCTAAAAAACAAAATAGGACCACCTGGGTGGCTCAGTAGGTTAAGCATCTGACTTCCACTCAGGTCATGATGTCATGGTTCGTGGGTTGGAGCCCCGCGTCAGGCTCTGTGCTGACAGATCAGAGCCTGGAGCCTGCTTCTGATTCTATGTCTCCCTCTCTCTCTGTGCCTCCCCTGCTCACACTCTGTCTCTCTCTGTCTCTCAAAAATGAATAAACACTAAAAAAAAATTAAAAACAAAACAAAACAAAAAACTCAACACGATGCCTCATATATTCAGTTTATTGCTCATTTTCTCTTTGCCTTTCGCTTTTCAGATCCATCAATCACGTGTGACTTTCGTCTGAAGTCATGATTTACTTCTAAAGCTGCCAGAGCACGCATTGTACATGTGGCACCAAGAATATCCGTAAGAAATTGATCAACATGCAGGCGACCTTTCATCTCTGAGTCATTCCTGAAGACCCATGTGGCACCAGCCAGGCCACCAACAACCCTAGCTGGGTCTCTCTTTACATCTCTTGCTCCTAGAAAGTTCTCCATCCACTCACCAAGGAAATGCATAGTCTGTGGCAATGGGAGCCTGGAGCACCTCAGAAAAGGCTCAGTCTCCCAGCTGGTGGACGATGAATGTATTAGAGCAATTATGGTGATTTCATCATCTGGGTCCAGCAGCATAATCTGGGAAGATATACAGGGAGCATTAGGCAATGTACGATGGCCCACGTGAGTCGGTGTGGAGCTCAGCACAAAATGCACGTAGGTATGAACCAAGTTGTAAAGAGTAGGAACCCGGGCTGCTTGTGTTTCTGGGCAGGGACACATGAAACACAAGTCCCAGTCTGCCATAGGATCTCCTGTCCTGCTGTGAGTCATGAAGGAAATCATCTACAGCTTAGCAGTATGATGGCTTAACTTAAAATAGCCTCTCTGGGGACACCTGGGTGGCTCAGTCAGTTAAGTGTCTGATTTCGGCTCAGGTCATGACCTCACAGGTCGTGGGTTCAAGCCCCACATCAGGCTCTGTGCTGACAGCTAGCTCAGAGCCTAGAGCCTATCTTTGGATTCTGTGTCTCCCTCTTTCTCTGACCCTCCCCTGCTCATGCTGTCTCTTTCTCTCAAAAATAAAATGAAACATTAAAAAAATAATTTAAAAAAGCCTCTCCTGTTTGATTAATTTGGCCAATAAGAAGCCAACTGAGAGGCTTGTGATGATTTGTTTCAAAATCAAACAATTTTATATGCAACACCTGAAATTACTGCTTCTGATGATGATATTATCATTAATACGATTGTTTTAATTAAGAATTTTTATTAGGCTTCATCAACTGAAGTAATAGGTGTGCCATGAGGTAGATCTGCTCATTAGGGCCCTCATTAGGACAAATCCAAGCAAAAATGACACACTTTTACTACACTATGAAAAATGCACAGCCATCTCCCTGGAGAGAAAGGGCATTCGTTTTGGTGGAGATTGTTCCTAAAATTTACCAAAGTCCCAGTTTCTAACCTGAGAAATTTGGATGTTAGGCCAGAAAACTAGTGTCTGGGTGCCCTGTTCTCAGGGATAACCTTGACTTTCAATCCTTATGAACATGCTGGGTGTGGGCTCAGCAATACAGAGTAGCCTTGGGAATGTCTATACTCTGGCTTGTTGTCACAAAGACCCCATGTCACCGGATGTCCTGTCCCTGTAGGGGTGACTCCTCCCCGGGGGAGGTAGGCACCCTCTGAGTCACACAGGGAGTGATGTTGGTGGCAGATCATCTGGGCAGAAACTGCCCTCACCAAGCAACATAAACCTCACTTTAATTAATGTCAGTATATTTCTTTACATCCACAGCCTCTTGGAGGAGCTAACGCAAAACAAACCAAAGGGAAAAAAAAATCTCAATTGTTTGGGGGATTTTAAGAGAATTCTTTAATATCAGATTAAGCCCATTTTGATTGTAAATCTATTTTCAGCTCAACATTACCAAAGAATATTACAAGAAAACTCTGTTTTATGAAGTTATTATGATTTAAACCGTTCTCTCTCTGCTCTTTCTCTCTGACTCTCTCTCACACACATTCATTCTCCAGAGGATCTAAAAATAAGCCTCCAGCTATACATGTCAGTGCTCCAGGTTTATCCCACAGACTAAGGAGTTTTTCACAAAATACCTTTATTATTTTCTAGGGTTCCGCCGCCGTATCCAGAAGCCGAGACTGTTTTAGACGTGAGCCATGGGGGAGATGAGGCTGTCTCCCGGACAGAACTCTCATTCCCATCACGGGCCGAAGTGGGGGTTTCTAAAGATTTTGGAAATCCATGATGACCTGATTTTAGTGGTGGCTTGTGCCCCACGGGATTCCCGCACAGCAGATGCCCTGTGTGTGCCCGGCTTAGCTTCGTGGGTAACACACTCCGCCACCGCTTGTCAGGCGGGGAGCGCAGCATGAAGGCCCCCGTCTCTCCTGGGCTCAGGCCATGGTCTGCAGGCATTTTGGAGATGTGACTCAGGAAGTGTGCAGGGCGCACTCCGTGGGGTTGAGAGCATTCTGCATTCCACACAGGAGCATTCTGCTTTCAGCTTCAAAGACGAATTTTCAGGTCTATTCTGGGGCAGGCGTGGCTCCAGAACCATGGAGCGGAGAGGAGTGGAAGCCACTTGGCAGTGATTTGTCCCCCAGCCCCGTTTTTGGCCTCTGTTGGGCACCAGCTGAGACTACAGGAGACGGGACGTGGAAAATGTGTTTGCGGTGATGGCCCAGACCCAGAAGATTCTGAGGAGCAGCTCCTCTGATGGAAGCCAGTGGCAGGGAGATTTCCTAGATCCCCAGAAGATCCATACAGTCCACCAACATTTCATGAATCCACACCTCACGGCCATTTGTAACAAATGGAAGCAAAAGATATTTCAACAGTCATTATCACGGATGTGCCACTGGATGGACTCCATATGTAGAAAATTACTTTATGAATAAAAATAAATTTTAAAATTCCACAATTTCCTGCTGAAAGGTTAGCTCTGTTGTTTTTTTTTTTTTCCTTTTAAAGTCAACTCTGCATCCAAGGTGGGGCTCGAACCCATGACCCTGAGATGAAGAGTTACATGCTTCATCCACTGAGCCAGCCAGGTGTCCCTTAGCTCTGATTTTGGTGACATTTTCAGGTGTCCCCTGGCACAGGCAACCTAAGAAATGTTGTTCAGATGTTCCCACAGCTTGATAGCTCTACCCGACCTGTGGCCCAGCTCATTTTATCATCATAATTATGTCTTTCCCAATTATCCCAAGAATAACACTCACTGAGCCCTGCTCTGTGCCAAGTGTAGTTCAAGTGTCTTGATAGCTGGTGGCTCCTTTCAGCAGTGGTGGATACTGTGGAGTTTCCCCAGGTTCTGAGAGGCATTTTGTCACATTTTAAAGTTTCTGAAATTGGGATCTGTCTTATAATTAGTAATAGCCCCTGGCAAAGCTAAATATCACCACATCAAATATATACATTCATTTTGAAATACACCCTTGATTTACCGTCATATTAGAATAGAGGTAATGTAGTTTTATAATCTCCATTTTACAGATGAGGCAAACTGAGGCAGAGAGATGAGGAACTCGCTCAGGGGCAGGTAGTTAGTACATGGCAGAAGAAAGGAAGCATTAAGCCCGGTTCTCTTTCACACAGGAGTTTGGCTTTGATGCTTTTCCCGTTACGAGTAAGTCTGAGAAAAGCAGGCTAATTTGTTTTCTGAAGGCTCCCTATGGTATGGGGAGGGGCTTTGGGGGGGGATGGATGGGCCACCTGACCAGGGACAAGATGGGCGTGGTATTTCAGCTTGACTTTCTCATGTGCTACATTTTACTCTCTCCTCCTGAGCCCCTCCCTATTTTTCTAATTCTCTCGAGCATTGATACATGACTGGGTCACTAATCAGCTGCACAGAGAGCTACCAAGGTCAACGCCTCTCCTGCGGCAGTTGTTGGCCCAAGGTCAATGGTTCATCATTTTTGTGTTCTGTAGCAACGGCGGTTCCCCACGTCAGCGACATCGTGGGGTCCGATACAAACGTAATAGGAAGGCTCTGTCAAATGATTCGTGGCATATTAGAAAAGCCACTTCATCCGTGTTATTTTATACCCATATAAATAGTCATAAGTGATTGAACCTTGGGACTTAGCAAGTGTGGGAAAGTGATTGCTTTATGGAAAAGGAATCTCCTCTCCAAGCTCTCTCAATTTCCTAACGATCCAGCTTCCAGGATCCCTTTCAAAATTGTTTCATTGGAAGGTAAAATGCTCACGAGGACAGGTCCTATCCATCAAAGCCATGTCATGCACGGACATCGCTTCTGGGTTTCTCGGTGGGCACGGAGCTGGCAGAACTCACCGGGGGCTGGGGTGCAAGAGCCCAGCATGCGCTGGTGGCCGTCTCCTCTCCCAGATGTCACACCTCGGAGGTCCAGTTTCTTTACTTGGTCGCACACAGTCTTCTCTTTATGAATCCCTGCAGTGGGTCAAGGTTGGGTCTAGCATCTTGAACCTGAAAGAAAAGATTGCTCCTGGGAAGAAAGAGGAACAAGGAAGCACGTGGGAAGGCCAGGTTTTCCAAAGCAAAGTGCTCCGTGAAGCCAGGTGCTGGTGACCACCCTCTGGGCCAGGTCTGTTCTCACTTCCCAGGGATTCGGAGGCACCCTGGGAGAGCCTGAGAGCTAACGTGCCTCTGCTGAACGGTTCTGCCCGGGCTTCACAGGGCTTCCCACTACAGGATGAATAAATGACACCAAAATGTGTAATTTTTCTCCCCAAGAGAAAGCACGTTATATCTCTGTCCATAAGCCCTCCCTCCCCTTCTCTCTCTCCGCACACAGCTGCTCCGACTTCCTCCGGCCCCAGGACCCAGTCTCCATCCTAGGCAACAGAGCCCACAGGTCAACAGGGGGGGTTCTGCTCCAGTATTTGCAACTGCTCCTCCAAGCCCTGCCTACACGGCGGGACCCACTCCCTCACCTCCACCGTCCATGCACCACAGAGGATGCTGCAGGGGGTGGCAGACCCGGCCACCCTCACCCTCACGTCTGCTCTAAGCTCTTCTGACATTTTACTTCCCCCACCGAGGAAAAGAAACTTAGGATGAGAATTTGGGAGAGATTCATAATAACCTGGGAAGGTCTTCCTTGGAAGATGGCAGCAGCTTATGGAAGCCAGAGAGCTTTCCTGCTAGTGTTTCCCATTCGAGTGCTGGGCTGCACTGGGAGACCAAGCGGCCAGGCAGCATGTGAGTGACTCGCGCAGCCCCAACCCCCTCCCAGTTATAGTGGGGGACACTGTTCCTCCTGTCTCATTGACTGAGGGCATGGAATCTTTAAATTATATTGCATGGCTCTGTTGTGGGAAAATTCCAGATTTCCAGAGCTCGAGTTAATGTTCTGGTGAGTTTCTACACTGGAGAAATGTTCAAAATAAAATGCAGATCATGTCAGGCATAGAGATGATGGCAGCAAAATATGAAAGGTGCCGTTAAGCCCATGCACTGGGGAACCAGTCTTGCACCTCGTTTCTGGCAGAAACAATGGTTCCGGCAGGCACAGGTGGTGGCGTTATATTGTCTGAAAGCAGGAATAAGAAGTCAGGGGAGAAGCGGGTGTGGTGGTGAGTCCCAGGTGCTCCAGTCTGGTGCTCCAGGGATGTCTACATCATTCAACTTAAAAAGGGATTTTGAATATGTGTAAGTATCTATAAATATATATAAATATATAGAGAGAGACGGATGAATATAGATACATGGGATGGCTTGGCTATAGACAGATACACATACAGATACAGTGTAGATAGAAATACAGTAAAACCTTGGATGATGAGTAACTTGTTCTGAGAATGTTCTGCAAGATGAGAAGACATTTTTAATAAATTTTAACTTGATAAACAAGTGATGTCTTGCAACGTGAGTCATATGTGACGCCGAATGTCCCATGATGACAACTGAGCCAATGGTCTCTCTCTGTCTCTTGCTGCGGGATTGGGGTGATCATCTCCCATGCTCAGATGTTCAGTCTCAGGCCATCTTGTTTGGCAGAAATCAGTGATATTTCAGAATGTTGAAAGGTGCCCTCACCTGGCACTAGTGTATTTTTTTTGTCACTTCAAAGCCCCTATGGACAGTCCTTCACTGTTCCAGACAAGAGTAAGCTTATTCTAGGTCATTGGATAGGTTTCTTTTCAAGTTGCATGAAAAGAATAAGGCTCCATTGAACCAATAGATAGTAGTGATTCTGTTAGTGAGAGTGAAAGTCGTCCTACATAATAACTTTTCTCTCTCTTGTCTCCCTCCCACCAGCCACGAAGGTTTTCAAAGGTAAGTGCAGGTTAATTTGTTTCTTTTTCTTTATATTTGTATTTTCTTTATTATTTTGTATTATGTTACAGTATTACAAATATTTTATATGAATATTTTTGGGTTGTGGAACGAATCATCTGAGTTTTCATTATTTCTTACGGGGAAAGTCACTTAGATATACAAGAGCTTTGGATTACAAGTATGTTTTCAGAATGATGCTCTCAAAGCAAGGTTTTATTATATTAGGTACATAGACTTACAGATACATAAGTGGAGATACAACGTAAGAAGGAAGGAGAAGCTGTAGATAGCTGTAGATATGGAAATAAACAGAGATGTATGTTCATTCCACATGCACCTGCCCCTTGTGTGCTGACTCTGGGGCTTTGGAAATGAAAGACATGCTCTCTGCTTTCAAAAAGATCCCAATCTAGTTAGCAAGATAGCTTCGATACAAGGAGATGGTCATTATGGTAGAAGTAACTAGATTGTGCCATGAGAACCCAGTGGGGGGGCCCCAACTCATCCTCGGGAGAAAGCACAGAGGCTGGGAGCCAGGGACCCAGGTGGGTGCGTGCAAGAGAAAGTGGGGGGGGGTGCAGGAACAAAGCCCAGCAGCTGGACAGTTGGAGCAGGACTTAGAGGTTCTGGATGCAACTGTACACCATCGTCTGCCTCTGTGTGTGTGTGTGTGTGTGTGTGTGTGTGTGTGTGTGTGTGTGTGTGGTGCATACACAAGCACACATGTGCCACCTGCCACATGAGGTGATGAGGAGCCCTCAAGATTCTCAGAGACTCACTTTGACGGGTGAGGTTTGTGGTCTGACCCACAAGCTTTCAGTAGCCCCTCAAGGCCAATGGCACCTACGAGGTCTGGGAGAGAAGGAGGCAGAAAAGGCCATCTTGAGGTGCCTGTGGTCTCCCCAAGGGCTGAGGATCTCTGTGCCAAGTTGGGGTGAGAGACACGTGTGAGAGACTATGGCCAGGACACGGGGAGAGCACCCCAAGAAGTGAGGGCTGTGCCCCATGGACACATGTGTCTTCTTGAGGGGACAATGACTCTATCGCACCTGGTTGGAGGNCGGCCAGGACACAGGGAGAGCACCCCAAGAAGTCGAGGGCTGTGCCCCATGGACACATGTGTCTTCTTGAGGGGACAATGACTCTATCGCACCTGGTTGGAGGGGGGNTCCAGCCTCTGCCGGGAGACACAGCAAAGGTGCAGCAGACATGAACAGGGCCATCCACGTCCACAGAGACCACGGCCCTGGGGCTCGGGTCCACGTAAACGGCCTTCCAGAAACAACACTTGGTAACCATAGTTCCTATTAAGATTTTTTTTTAATTTTTTTTTTTTATTTCTAGAGAGAGAGAGAGAGACAGCGTGAGCAGGGGAGGGTCAGAGAGAGAGGGAGATACAGACTCTGAAATAGGCTCCAGGCTCTGAGCTGGCAGTCAGCACAGAGCCCGATGCGGGGCTCGAACCCACAAACCGTGAGATCATGACCTAAGCGAAAGTCGGACGCTTAACCGACTAAGCCACCCAGGCGCCCCAAGATTTTTTGTTTTTAATACAAATTGCATATATTTAAGGTGCACAGCATGACAATATGATAAACATACACATAGTGGAAAAATGACTACAGTCAACTTAACGTATTACCTCCTCCTACCATTTCTTGTGTGTGTGCCGAGAGCACCTGACGTCTACCCTCTTGGCAAATTTCCAGGTTCAGTACCACATTACTAACTATATTCACCCAGCTGTACATTAGACCCCCAGGCTTACCCTTCCTGTAACACTGCGCCCTGGTGCCCACCGGCCAACACCTCCCCATCGCCCCCATCTCCCTGACCCTGGCACCCACAGCTCTACTCTTTGCTTCTGTATAATTCGACATTTTTATTCCACACATACATGAGATGTGCAGCTCTTTTCTTTCTGTATTGGGCTTAGTTCACTCAGTCGAACGTCCTCCACATCCACTCATGTTGTTGACGATGGCAGGGTTCCCTTCTTGAAGACTGAATGATATTCCACTGTATACACGCATCCCAGTCTCTTTTTCCACCGTCCATTTACAGACACTTGGGTTGTTTCCACATCTCAGCTATCATGAGTAGAACGTGGGAGCACAGATATCTCAAGTTCCTACTTTCATTTCCTTTGGGTTCCCCTCCTGTTAATTTAGAGGCATGTTCCCCAAGAAGATAGATTGAGGTTCTAATGCCCAGTACCTCAGGAAATCATCTTTTTTGGAATAAGGTCTTCTTTAAATGTTTATCTAGCTTTGAAAGAGTGCAAGCAGGGAGGGGAAGAGAGAAGGGGACAGAGGATCTGAACTGGGCTCTGTGCTGAGAGCAGAGAGCCCAACATGGGGCTCGAACTCATGAACCACAAGATCATGACCTGAGCCGAAGCTGGATGCTCAACCAAACCACCCAGGTGCCCTAGAAATAGGGTCTTAATAGAAGTGATCAGGTTAAAATAAGGTCATTACGGTGGATCCTAATCCAATGTGACTGGTGTCCTTATAAAAGAGAGGAATTTGGGGGCACCTGGGGGGTTCAGTCGGGTAAGCGTCCAACCTTGGCTCAGGTCATGACCTCGTGGTTTGGGAGTTCGAGCCCCGAGTCGGGCTCTGTGCCAACAGCTCAGAGCCTGGAGCCTGCTTCAGATTCTGTGTCTTCCCCCTCTCTGCCTCTCCCCCACCCATGCTCTGTCTCTCAAAAATAAGTAAACATTTAAAAAAAATTTTTAAAAAGAGGGGAATTTGGATACAGAGAAGACAGTGTGGAGACACAAGGAGAATACCGTGGAAAGACAGGGGATCAGAGAAATTCATTCAAGAGCTAGGGACACCCAAGGCCAAGAGAGAGGCCTGAAATCGTCCTTCCTAGGACCTTGCAAGGGAGCATGGCCCTGTGGCCCTGTGGGGGACTCTGGCCTCCAGAACACGGGACCTTGTGTTTCTGTTGACCTGAGCCACCCAGTGTGTGGCTATTTGCTGAGGCTACACTTGCTCATCCCCACAGCTCTACACACCGGACCCCTTCCCCAAGCACATGCAGAGGCCACTGTCCCCATTCCTGTCCCTCTCTGCCCCCATTCACCTGGGCAGGGCCCACAGCCTCCCAGAGAGCCTCCCCAGCTGCCAGGCCTACAGCGTGTGGAGGTGCAAGAGGGAGCTTCCGCCGGGTCTGGCTCCACCTTCCCCACTCCACTGTAAACAGGAGGAAACAGCCCTTTACATCCCACATCCTTGAACTCAGCTGGGGCTGCTGCCGGTAATCAGGCAATGAAGCCCAGTCTTTTCCGATTTGGAGCTCGGCTGATATCCCATGACCTATGGGAAATGAGTTGATGGTTTCAATCAAATGATAACCATGTTGGGTCACTCCCCATCACGGGGCTGCAGGAGACCAGCCGGGCTCCTGTGTTTGTCTAAGCCCATCACGGAGTGTCAGTTCCAATGAGCGGCCTTGCCACTGCTTACAGGGCCATTACCTGGGAACGCAAACCAAGGAGGGTGAACCTCACAGCCCAAGCTCCCATGGTGGACAGAGCTTGCCTGATTCTGCTATTTCCCACTAAATGGGCCTTGGGGGACCCCCAGGTTGATGAGGTGCCTGACAGACAGGTGAGCAGGGCTGTGTTCATTGTTCACTAGGAGGGAAAGGACATTCCCTTCCCTGGGCTGTGGGGCTGGAAGTCATCAGGAGTCGAGGCCAGGCCAACATCCCTTTCTGCCTGTGTCTCCGGGATACTCTTTGGTTAAAAGCAAATATGTTTTCTCGAGCGGCATGGTGGCCACGTTCTGGGAGGCAAAAAGAGACAGAGACCTCCTCCAGGAAGTTCTCCTGTGTCCCCTCACCATGCTCCTTCTCTGACTTCAGAAAACCGGGTGTCCCTGCTCACAAAGATGCCAAGGGAACAACACACACACACACACACACACACACACACACACAATCACTTGGTTGTATAAACACTTAAGCCAATTAATATGGTCTGAAAACTTGAAATGCCTAATAAGTGCTGACTTGTTTAGATTTTATAGATTGAATCAATTTAGCATTGCTCTCTCTTAACCATCTGGGGAATATGACTAAGTGTAGACATCATGCAGGTCTGTCCACACGGGAAGTGTTTCATGGAAGAGCACACTATGTAATATTAGCAACTCACTCCCAACTCGGGCCAACCTCAGAGCCCGCTTCCTGGACTGTGTTGTCCTAATGCTGTCTGAGAACATAATGGCCCCCAATTTAGCATTCCTGCCAAGTTACTCTGCACCAGAAGCGGGGGATGACAAAGTCCGAGCCTCTGGCAAGAAGGACATCCCACGGCATGTTCTGCAACTCAGCTCATTGGGGAAACAACACTCTCATAATAGTGAATGAGGATAATTCCCACCTTCTCTCACAAATAGACACCAGTGGCCTTCATCAGTCTACTGGGGTAATTCTCAGAAGAAGGCCTTCTGATCAGCTGCATGTCTCCAAGTTCTCACCAGGCCTCAAGAGACTCATGTATCTGCACACAGGACCTGGAAGGGCTGGATGGCAGCTATTCTGGTGAATAGAATCAAACCAGGTTCTCAGAGGCTGTAAAACCCAAACTCTGGCCAAGCCATGAAGAAAGCCTGCGTCTCATGCCTAATACCTGCTACACCCACACCTGATGGCTGCCCTGTAACCTCTTCCCATTCCTAGACTCTGGAAGAATGGGGATGGTTGGGTCCCAACTAACCACATAGTCTATAATTCTTGGGATGTACATTCAAGATGGTGGGCTGGGTTCTGGCCTCAGGAGGCATAGCAAAGGCAAGTGTAACTCTGCGTGCACTCTCCAAAGCGACGGCTAGACTAGCTGAGACCACAGCACCTTGACGGCAGGACATAGAGCCTCGTTGTCTGTCCATCCCACCTCTGGTCCCCCAGAACTGCCCAGCACATGGTTGGCATTCAGCAAATATTTGTTGATGGACACAAAAGCAGCTAGGTTGTCTCCCAGGGCCAAGAAAATTCAAGAAAAGTGCCAACTTATCCACACAGAGACTGGAGTGTGTGCACCTGGGCCAGCTGGTGAGGCTGTGACACAGCAGGTCTGATGCTCCCCGGGACCACTGGGCTTCAGGGTGCTACTTAAGATCCCAGGAAAGGCAAGCTGAGACCCGAGGAACATAGGAGTTCATTGGTCATGGAGATGGAGAAAATGTTCCCTGCAAGAGGCAACTCCTTGCACTAAGGTGCAAACTCAGGAGATAAAGCCTGTGGGGAGCACCTGAGGATGGGGAAAGGATCCTCTGTCAGGAGGAGGGGGGAAAGGGGGGCCAAGGAACAGTGAGCAGTGGGGGCAACAGCAGGTTCAGGGAGGAGGGCCTGAAACAAACCCCCAGCTAGCTGAGCGCAGGGCATGCCACCAACGTGCCCTCACCAGCACAGTGCATACCACGTAGGACCCGCGGGCCAGATGGCTACTCTGGCTGCCCTGGAGAGAAATCAGCAGGGAGACCTTGGAGCAAAGGTACAGGGACAGCCAGGGAGCAGAGTGGAGGGGACAAAGGCTTTTCCCAGTGCCCAGCGACGGCACAGCCTTATCTGGAACAACCAAGGGCCCTTGGCTGTATATTTGGAGCAACCATTTTGTGCTCTTTCAGTGTACTTAGAACCCTGAGCCATTTTCAAGTGTCCTTGTCGTCCAGCCCAGTGGACAGGGTGCCGGGGCCATCAGGCCATTTTCGGCAAGGCTATATTTCTGCGGGTCTCACCTCAGGGTTAGCCCACCACACCTACTTAGTAAGGCACCCAAATTCTCACAGTATTTCTTTTTGACACTTAGAAACATTTAAGGAATGGTGACTTAGCAGCAGCCTATATGGAACTCTCCCTGAATTATATAGTCAGGTAGTTAAAGCTACGGTCACTTCCAGATGCCATCAAGAAGACTCCAGAGACCTTCACTGGACTGAGGTGGAGCAGAGGGAGAGAGAGGGGCTCAGAAGAGGGAGACAAGTCCATGGTGTTTCATGACATGGCGGGACAGATGGCGGGTAGATGCTTAAGCATCTCCACACATGAAGCATCTTGAAGCAGAAATGGATAAACTTGAAGGAATGAAAGCTAACCCAACAAGATACAGACACTAAAACTCAATAATAATATTTTCAAATGTACAAAAGGGCTTTTTCTCTTTCCAAATAGGTTTTTCTGAAATGTATTCCACAGCCCTTTTCTGTTACCCCTTTGGCACACGTAGGTATGAGAAATCCGATTCCCGCACTGTTCCTGTCTGTTTGGGAAGGAGAGCAAACCGCATTTTCCCAGGTGAATACGAACGTAAATTCAGCTGAAATGGTGTGTCATTAATCAGATTCCAGGTCTGGAGAAATGATACCAGACTGAGGTCCCCATATTAAATGCATCAACTTACGAATGATTCATCTATTTATTGGGGAAAAAAACCCCACGAAAATGGTGGAAGAGAGCCAGTTATTTCTCATCCAACTCCTGCTTGGATTTTATGATTGAAAAAGGGAATAATTTAACAGAACAGGTATATGCAGGGTGTACAATCCATGCACACTTCCTGTAATGCAAATGGGTGTCTGACAGCAGAGACACGAGGGGATGCCAGAAGGCACTTCCACATTTGGAGAGTGGAGGCGCATAAATCTGAGCAAGAGGGAAAGCTCAAGCATCATAAAGCTTGCCCGGCTCTCAGTATAAGGCTATGAAATCAATCTCTGCTTCTAACTGTGTCAGATTGGATAATGAGAGGATACTTTGTCTTGAAGTCATCATGGAAAATCTCTGCAGAACCTCCGGTCGCGTGTTTATCCGAACGATACTCACGGGTTGGGAAAGACATGACAATCAAACAACATCCTGGTACATCTCCCAAAAGTAATTGGACATTTGCGTAACGTAGAGAAACTCCTTTCTGAAGTCCAAGGCCAATGAGCCCACGGACCTTCTTGCTCCATTAAAAAGACAATTTTATCTGTTAAATAATGGGAGCTGCCAGACTCGGGTATGGAAATGGACTATTTTACGTATTTCATTTTGCACAGAAATATGTTTTAAATGAAATACTACCTGACAGATAAATTACTTGGCTTTGTGCATACAACAGATTGATTTACTGTTCCCAGCAGCCCAGATGGCTGGCGACAACTTTGTAGGGGCTTAAACATCTTAGTGCATGAAGGCAATTTCTGTACTAATGCAAAACATTTGCTGAGTGACCCCAGCATGTAATCGTTCTCTTTTAACCTGAGATGCAAGTGGGCTGAGGTAGCCCGTAGTTCCCTCAAAACAAAAGGACAGTTATACGAACCATCACCACATCTCACAGTGGCCCAAATAGAAATGCTTGCTTGGAGATCCAGAGCGACTGGAGCGAAGGCCCCTCCTCAAGCCTACTAACAGACACGCTGGCAACTGGTGTTTTCTAATTGTGACCTTTGTCATCTCTAATTTTAAATAATAATGTGAAGAAGACAGCTGGAAATTCAGCTAGCTGCTCTCCTAATTCCCGAGAAGAACAAAAAAGCGCCAGCCCTAGAGGAAACTCTCCAGGCGTGTATTCAGGGAAATTAAGAGTCTATGCTGAAAACATATGTTGTACAGAAGCAGCATCTTAATAATAATAATGAGGCTCAGTGTCCAGACCATGGGACCATCCTACAGGTGAACCTATTTCATAATGAAAATCTTGTGGTACTAAATTACTTGGACGGAGGCCAAAATAGATCTGTGCAATGCCAAGTGTTGCCTGGCGGAAACCATCCAAGAAACAAAACAAAGAATGACGTCCTACTGTTGAACCAAACCTTCGGAGTAGGACGGCAAAGTGATAGGGGAGCCTGCGTATCTGCAACCATGAGGCTCTGCAGTAGGGGCTTCCCGTTTGCAGGGCAAAGCCAGCCAGGCATGACCCAGCACATGTCCGGAAGGAAGGTCACAGACGGTCTGTGTCGAGGGCAACAGAACCTTTGTCTGGGACCAGAAGTCACCCTCAGAGCTCAGCATCTGATAAATAAAATCAAAATTAAATCTTTGTGCACAAGATTCAATCACTATACATGTGTGCACCTGTGTGTGTACGTGCATGTGTTTGTTTGTGTGTGTTGCTTACACCTTAAGAAGAGACAGGATGATATAAGCTAAAATTATAAAGAAGTCCTCAGAGGACATGTTCATGATAAATTATTTTGATGAACTTGAATCTACTTGAGGGCACGTTCTTATAGTTTAGGGCAGATCAATACAACTGAACGTCTCATCCAAGCTCCAAGAGCCAGTCACCGTGTGCACAGACTTCATGCGATATTTCGGAAAAGAAAAGGGAGAGCTCAAACGTTTTGAATGTTTTGCAAACAACGTCCATGGGGAAAATATCGGTGGCAATAAACTACTTATCTTATCACAGTCTTTTCAACAATTAAAAGACTGGAAGGTCTTTGCACGGATAGAGCAATTAGTTAAATGGATTTGAAATTTCTAACTAGGTAGATGTTCAGCTACTCCTGAGTTAAGTCCAGCTAGACTTGTGTGCATCTATATCTATAGTTTATGTACAAACACAAAATAAATATAGACTATTGGTAATATATATTCATATATAAAATATAAATATATAAAGAATATAAAATATTATAAAATACATAAAATATTTATACTTAAATATATAAAATATTTATTTTAAATATGTAAAAATAGATATAGCTAGAATTTATCTCTTTATTTAGAGAAATAAATTTGGAATTTATTTAGAATTTATTTAAAATTTAGACTTTATTCTATCTATATCTATCTATTTATCTACCTATTAGTATTAGTATTAACATTAAGTGTAATANAATATTTTTAAATATGTAAAAATAAATAGAATTTATCTATTATATCTATTTATCTATCTATCTATATGTATGTATATCTCCAAAAGTCTATACCCACACATTCAATCACCTTCAAATATCAAGAATGCCTGCTACTGGGACACTGGGGGGCTCAGTCGGTTGGGGGACTGACTTCAGCTCAGGTCACCGTCTTGTGATGTGTGGGTTCGAGCCCCGCGTGGGGCTCTGTGCTGACAGCTCAGAGCCTGGAGCCTGCTTCAGATTCTGTGTTTCCCTCTCTCTCTGCCCCTCCCTTGCTCACATTCTGTCTGTCTCTCTTTCAAAATTAAATAAACATTTAAAAAGTTAGAAAAAAAAAAAAGAATGTCTGCTAGACATACTGCTGATAGTAGCAGATGGCGTTAACACAGCCATTTCTCAGTGAGGTAGACTCCAGAGCTTTTCTTAAGGTTGGAAGGAGACCCAGGAACCCCAAATTTACAGCATGTCTGTGAGCCACAGCAGGTGGCCAGGAGGAAATGTTTGGAGTCAGTGGACCCAGAGGTTATATGAGAGTTACCCAAAGCAAAATCCCGCCTGGTAGATGGGACTTGTCTATTACGGGTCAACAGCAGCACAGAACAGGGTGGGCAAAGGCATCTCTGTAGCTGATCTGAAAGTTTGATCGCTTACAAACCCAGGTGCCTCAGGCCGCTTCTACAAACACAAGGGTACCGTGGTGTAAGAAAGATGATTTCCTCCTAGAGATGCCCACAATTCCAGGCCCCTCACCCCATCCCTCTGTGCCCCTGGATCTGCAGTGTGAATGTTTATCAACCAATTCTAGGGTTAAGATTCAAGAAGTTGATTCTAACAGCATCCAAGGAAGTCTGGGGAAAGAGCCGAGGGGGAATCTATCTCCTTACTTTGTAGAAATACTAAAATAAGCTCCTTTTTGTTTGGGGATAGTCAAAGTAGTATGAACTTAATGAAAGTTCTCTGAAAATAAAAGTAAGATAACATGGTTTTCATGATGCTGGATGGAAGGGCACTTTTGCAAACGGGTTTTTAGAAGAAATATAGTCCAGGAACAAAACACAAAATTGAAGTAAGAAACAAACAAGGAAATTAAAGAACAAAATGATAAGACAAGAGAAGTAAAACAAGTATCTATTGTGATACACACCAGCAAATTGTGTCAAAATGGCATGTTAGAAGCAGTGCTAGAAAATGCCAGTTCAGTGTTGCTATACACAGCTGATACAGTTGTCTACTAGGAAAACTTCATGATGAAAAAACACGAGCATGCACACGAGTTCTATAAAATGGTTAGTAACTAAACGCGTATATAACACATACAGTTTCTCTCTATAAGACTGAAAATATGATGGAAACAAAGCCCGTTAGATCTGTTACAGTGTCCATACAAACAGCAAACGTAATAAACTGGCCTCCAAGGAAATCACACAAGGAAGTTTAGAAATGCACGTGGGTAATATATGATGAAATTGTCCTTTTTAAGTCAGTGGCTAAAGGACGATAATTTTTAAAATGCTTGTACAATTTCTTAATTATTTCAGGAGAAAAAGGAAAAAGAAATTAGTCTTACCTCATGGCATAGACCATATTACCTGTTAGGCGAAAAGCTAAAATATAGTTATAAAATTATACAAGAACTAGAAGACAATGCTGATTACTATTTTTCTGATCTTAGAACAGGGGAGTCTTTCTCAGCAGCACACAAAGAAAGGAACCCGTAAGGAAAGAGACAGGTCTAAGTACATTAAATATTGCAAAGAAACACAGTAAACAAAATAAAAAGTCCACTACATTCTGGAAAGTTTGTATTTACCACATTACAAAGAGTTAATGTGTTTACTGTGTAAGGATTTCTTGCAAACCAATACAAAAACAATGAACAACCCAATGGACAAATGGAAAAGTCAGGAAATAAGAAATGCAGGTAGTCAATGAACATTGCAAATGTTCAACCTCACTGGTAAGTGAAGGAAGTGGGGATTAAAATAAGCATCTGTAGTGTTCTGCTTGATTCCTATTAGTCACTGCTTTTAATGACGACAAATGCTTTGCAGATTTGCTGAAAGGAGGCATTCTCGGGGCCTGTTGGCAAAAGACTTAATGGTCTTAGTGTTATACCAGTTTGGGGGGCAATTTGCTAATAAAATGTAACAGCGATGTACACACTCTTTAACAAAGGAATTCTAGGCTCTCAGAATTGTGCTTGAGGGCTTATGTGTAAAATGTTCAGCGAAGTTTTATTTTTCACAGTGATAATGGGGAACACCCTGAGTGCCCCACAATGGTGAGCTAGTTAAACCGGCAACAGTTTCTTCCAAAGGGCAGAATATACTACTTAGTATTGAAAAATCATCTTCCCCAAGAATATTCAGTGACAAGGGAAAGAACCTATTAGAAAAGGTACACAAAATCTTAGCCCACTTTGGTCCTTAAATGCAAAAGGAAGTACCCCCAGGTATGACCACTCCATCTCGACTTTTCTTCCAAGTTTCTGGATTTTTCCCAATTTTGAACAAAGAACATGTTTTTCTCTTAGAGCCAGAAGGCTTAAATAAGTTAAATGCTTCGGATAGATACATATGATGAATCACACCTCCCGTTACCATACTAGTCTCTTCCACTGCAAGGACCACGGTTCAAAACACTGGGGATCACAACCCACTGGGGATCACAACCCCCTGGGGATCACAACCCAAGGGCACACCGTGTGCCACTGCTTCATGTGGACGTGGGCGAATTTTGTTGAATCTCCCAAAACTTGCACTTGACGAGTGGTCCTTAAAACCTAACAGTTAATTAGAGTATAAGTTTAGTTCCTATATATTCACAACCTAGAAAAAAAAAAAAAGATACTATCTCCCTAGTTTTTCATCCCACTGGGATAAACTGCCTGAGGACCACCACTTAGACAATCCTGGATGGCCAGGGGTGTGGAGGCCACCCGGGGAGAGATCCCTCTCCGATAACAAATTGGCTTCGTGGGTCTGTGGTCTTCGGGGCTCAAGTTTCATTCAGGGTTGATCACTGTGAACTTGCCAAAGAGGACACAGAGCTTGGAGCAAATGTGGACGCAGGAGGTTACGGGCAGGGCCTTTCCCCTCCAACGCTGCCGCCGCCTGCCAGAGGAGAGACAATGTGTCTGCACCTGCACGTTATGAAGGGTCTTTGCAGAGCTGCGCAGATACGAAATGTATCAGAGCTCCGGCACCCAACCTGCAAAGGAAGCTCTATTTTCTTCTTCATAATGGATCTCACCAAGCAGTGTCGGTTTTATTTATAAACGTAACCAGACATTATTAGAACGGAAAAGAAAAAAATCAAAAAGCCATGTAGAAGGAGCTAGAAGTAAATACACCAAGCAAATAGACAAACGGAGTTACTACGATTGTGTGCTGCATTTAGATCTATAGAGCACCCAGATCCTAGTAATAAAAATTAGACATAAAATTGACATATTTCCCAGGAACTCGATACATGGGCTGGGTTGCCAAGTTCTGCTATAATTTTACATGGAGCAAAAACATCACTAGGAAAGGCAAATGAGGCGTTTTGATCTATGAGCTCAAGCTTCTATGTCTAGGATATCCTGAATGTTCTCATTTGATTTGAGAAAAAAATTTAAACTAAATCCAAGCCAACAGGAAATTTGCACTTTTTCATATTTGAGAGCCAAATGAGCTGCTGAAATACAAAGTAAGGGTTCAAAATGCGTTCACTGCAGTTTGATCGCATGCAGACTTTCCGAGGGGGCTGAGCAGAGGGTGCGACACAATCTTAGAGTCGACCGTGTCAGAGGAACTGAGAGGCAAAAAACAAAGAACAGATTCCAGTTTTGGCACTTCGCAGTTCCATTTTGGCAAATACACTCCAGAGGCTGGAGGGAGCTTCGAACACGAGCTCGGAAAGAAATGCTCAGAGGCCCGTAAACAGCCCGCGGCCACCAGGGACCGCGCCGCACTCATCCTTCAGCGGCCTTTCCAGCAGGCTTTTAATTTCAGCAGGAACGCGGGGCCCTGATGCAGTGCCTTTGGGTCTCAACTGGTCTCAGATTTTAAAATATTAAGCCAAATACTCAATTTAATAATGCAGAAGAATTTAATTTTGAGTCCTGACTGCAGATCAGTGTCAAAAGCATTCTTGAACAAGGAGGAGGTGCAGGGGAGGGGGAGACAAGAGCTGTTGATGAGTTTCCAAGTCTTCTGAGGCTTGTCCAGACGTCCTTCTAGGGGGTGGCCCCACGGGGGGCCCTGGCTGCACTTCCCAGGGTCGCCTCCCAGTACTTACATTGCTAATCAAGCGGGTCCTAGCCCTCCTTGGACCCACACAGGGGCCTATTGTGCTGACTTGTAGCGCAGCTGGACTAGAAGATATGATGAAATCATTTCCTGCCCCGCCCTCGGGAGGCGGTAGGTACCAGCACAGCAAACACAGAGAAGGGCGTCAGGGGACAAGCGGAAACCCACCCCCACAGCCCCCGAGGGGAAACCGTGTCCACAAAGTAGAAGCAGAAATGCCCCAGTTCAATGTGACACAAAAGAAAGGGTTTTGAGGACGGGGCCCTCAGAGAACGTTAAATGACTATTTCACAGTAAATGATAAAATGTAACACTTTATAGCTGAATTAGAGCCTTGGGGTAGAAACCCCCCAAAGGGACCAGCCTGCCCTTCCTGCCTCCACACCGGGCTCCTGACAACCGCGCGGCGGGTGGAGGGTGCTTTCCCGTTCCTTCGCCCACGTTAGGCCGGACGAGGCAGCACGTGCTGCGGCCTGGGGAGACCTGGGCTGGGAGCGAGGGGGTGGCGGGCCCCCTCCGGGCTGCCCGGGGCTCGCTCAGCGCCCTTTCTCACGGCCAGCCATCCCTCTGGTCTCTGCTCCGCCACCTGCCCGGACCTCCTGGTCCCTGGCGCCAGCATTTGGAGAGAATTAGCCCTTAGAGCTGCTCCCACGTTCCTCTCTGCCCGTGCGCCTGTCCAGGGCACCCACCAGCGGAGCCACAAAAGGCCACGGGTGGCCAGGGCCTGGCCTCTGTCCTCCAGGCCTGTCCCCTGCTGCTTCCGATGTTTCGATGCACAGGCCTAACAGGGGCCCCAGGCTGGAGGTGGCTGAGCCTGGGGTCTGGCCCCCCAGCTCCGGCCGCAGGCGTCCCATGCAGACCCTACAACTGTTCCCCAGCTGCCCAAGGAAAGGGCCCCCCTCTCAGCAGGTCTGGTCCTGCAGCAAATCTGGCCTTGCCAACGAAAACTGGACCAAGAAATCTGGGCTCAGGCCCTCGGCCACCACCCTGGTCACATGGTATCACATCCGGTGACTCCAGTGGCCCCCTCGCTGGTCTCTCTCCTGCCCCTCATCCTCCTTGGAATCAGTTCTCAAAGTAGCAGCAAGAGCAAACTTGTTCAAGAGCAATTGGAAAATGTCACTCCGGCCAGATCCCAACAGGGGCTTCTCACGGCCTTCACAGCAAAACGGAACTTGCCTCTAGGGTCTGATCCCCAGTGCCTGAGGGACTCATTGCCTCTCCTTCTCCCCACTTTGCTCTCCTCCAGCCGCATTGGCCTCCTTTGTGAACTCAGAGCCATGCTCCAGCCACAGGGCCTTTGCACTGAAGCTCCCTCCACTCCTCTCGGTGTTCCATGAGGCCTGCGCCCTCATTTCTTCCAGGCATTTAGCCAAAGATTATCTCTTTGGCGAGTCCATCCCTGACCACTTATACTTTCCACTGGGTCAACATTTCCTTTCTTCTGCTCGCTCTATATTTTCTTCTCACCACTCATTGCCATTTTTCTAATATACTACATATCTTACTCATTCATCTCTTTGTTTACATTCCCCATGACAACGTGAAAGCCGGGAGCTCAACTTCTCGAGCCCCTCCTGAATGCCCGCCTCCATCACCACACCAGGCACACGGCGCACTCTCTTGAATATACGGGGGTTGGGTCGTTGAAAGGCCAGGGAAATGTCCATGCACATGGCAGTTGTGACCCTCCCTTTGCCCTCATGTCTTTTACCCCTGACTCTCCCCAGATGAGCCTATCACAATCCATGGCTGTGCTTGTCCCTGCGATAGGACAGCAGCCCTGACTTCACCCTAAAACTGTAGCCTATTTGCTCCTACCTCTCGGTCACCGAAGGTGGCTCCTTGGATTCTACGCCTAATGCCAGCTCCTCCCCGATCCATGCTGTGTCTGCAGGGAAAGCCAAGCGCCTGCATAGAGAATGCCCAGATTCTCCAATCCCTACGTCACACAGGCACCGAGCCGTGCAGCCCCTCCTCTGCACTTCCCCTGGAATCGGCCCTTCCTCTCACATCCCCATGGCCACTGCCCCCGTGCTCGACACACCTTCCTTCAGCCACGACCAGATGTGTTGGCCTCTCCCCTGCAAGCCTCCCCCACCTCTCCCTGGCAGCTGCATGCCACAGACGGACCCGTGAGGCTGGATCTGTGCAGCTCAGCCGTTTCGTGGGAGGTGACGGCAGGGAGAGAGGAAGCGCCAGGTGGGTGCAGACTCACTGCCACATCTGCAGACGCGCCTTCCCCCCTCCCGGTGCCAGAGCATTTGGAGATCTGCAGTAGGAGATCAGAGAGAAGGAGGAGAGGGAAACCCAAGTGCCACTGCACAGAAGTCCCGTGAGATGGCTTTTGTCCCATGGCCACAGCCAGGTGCTGGTCCCAAAGTGACCTTCTCCCTACGGACTCTCACTGGAGTCCCGGTTCTGGGATCTGCTCCCCCCCCGCCCCCCGATCCCTTATGCTCAAAGGTGGTGACCATGTGGCCGCTCGCGGCCCGGAGCCGCCATGCACCTGAGCTCCCTTCCGTCCTCACATCTGTCGCCTCTTTCTAGACACGAGCCCCCTTCCACTTCTCCTGTGTGTGCTCCACGGGCTTTCTGGTGGAAAGTCCTGCAGACCAATGCAGCCACACTTGTCTTTATTACATATGCATTTGGGAGCAGAGGGATACAGACAGTTCGTACAACCTTTTCAACGAGCCCAGAAAGTCTCAGCTCTTTAGGTGACCAACCAGCAGTGGGTGTGAAGATTTCACTCAAGGTCAAAGGCAGGGCTGTATCACCGTCACAGCTGTTATCAGGCAATCAGGAAGCTTCCTAAACGGAGGAGGGACCCAGGAATTCAATCACTGAAGGCTCCTCTGAGCAGACAGAGCCTAGGGACCATGTTGGGGTCTTGGCTGCATGAGCGAGAGCCATCTCTGAGATAGCCAGCCACCACATTGAACGCCTCCAGCCTGGACAAGGAGAGTGTCTTCCTAGCGCTCACCCTGTTCCGGTGGGCGTGTTTCAGAGGACACCGGGTTTCCACCAACAAAGTCCCACTTGTGCTTCGTCTGACATAAAAACCTCTGGATGCCAATCTTCAGAAACAATGAGAGACCAGGGAAAATATTTGTACCTTCTGTCAAAACTGAAGGGGTATATCCCTGGTATATGCAGATTTCCTAAAACTAGAGAAGAAGAATGAGCAGGCAGTTCATAGAATAAGAAAGGAAAATGGTCCACAAATATACGCAAACAGACCCACAATAAGAAAAGTGTAAATTAAGACAATACCAAAGCACCCATCCTCACCCATTGGCTGTTAATGTTAGTAGTCATGCTCATATTAAAACTTCAAAACAGTGTTATAGTATTGTAGGATAAAGTTCAACAGTAGGAGCAAACTCTTGCTGTGTAAGAGAAAATACACATAAATTCAAAGAAGTTAATATCTCTCTTAAAATTCTTTTAATGTTTATTCATTTTTGAGAGACAGAAAGAGCGTGAGCAGGGGAGGGGCAGAGAGAGGGAGAGATACAGAATCCGAAGCAGGCTCCAAGCTCTGAGCTGTCAGCACAGAGCCCTACGCGGGGCTCGAACTTACAAAGAGATCAAGACCTGAGCCGAAGTCGGACACCTAACCGACTGAGCCACCCAGGTGCCCCAGAAGTTAATCTCTCTTAATGTAAAATTTGAGCTGAACATCAACAGGAACTCATAATGTGTCCTCACACAGGCCCCGAAGGTCTGGGTTAAGGTCTGTCCTTGCCACGCCCCCTTCTGCAGACGCTGGGGTTCGATGGCTGGTCCAGCCCCTAGACAAGGAAAACACAACCTGCAACTGGGTGTCTGGCTCTTGCAGAGTAAGAAAGTATTCATGGAAGATTGAAGAAGTGTCTCAAAAACACAGGTGGCAGCCTGAACGGATTCCCACATTTGGGACAGTTATTTGAGCATCAGGAAATGATAATAATAATACATTTATAATTATAATTGTATGTAATTATATATGTAATCATATGTATACAATTATAATAATTACACAATGAATANTCATTCATTAAATTTTTCTTTATTTTAATATTTATTTATTTTTGAGAGAGAGGGAAAGCAGGGAAGGGGCAGGGAGAGAGGGAGAGAGAATCCCAAGCTGTCAGCACAGAGCCTGATGTGGGGCTCGAACTCATGAACTATGACATTAACCTGAGCTGAAATCAAGAGTCGGACATTTAACCAACTGAGCCACCCAGGCGCCCTGTTCAGTAAACTTTTCTAATCTGTCTATCAGGCTCCCAATATTCTGCCACTAGCCACTGAGACATGGATCCTTTGCACCAGGCCAGCCCAGGGCAAGGCAGGGAGTGCCACGCTGCCGGGCTGAGACAGCTCCGTGCCAGCCAGTCTGGCCACAAACATGCCAGCATGTACTCACCACACATATAAATGGATCCCTGTTTCTAGGAATTGTTTCTTAAAGGATCCTGGCTTATGTACAAAATGCCTCTGAAATGGGGATTTATTTGATTTATTGGTGAGAACTAGCCTGTAAAACACAAGGATTATAAACCAAACACGTTAATCATAAATAAAATGAGATGGAGCATTTTATAAAGGTAAAATGTAAGAAAAACTCATTCCTGTTCTTTTTTCTAAATCTCAATTTTTATTTCATCAAAGAAATAATTGATTCAAGCAAGAACTATCAATAGATGCTAAAACCTTTAGGTGAAGAAATAATCATGTATTGTCAAAGGATCACCTGCAAGGCTCAGAGAGAAAAAGGCATTTCTATGATAGAAATATATGGTGGAGATTATCTTAAACAGCATCAATAATGGTGGGAAGTTATTATGTGCCCATGAAGTACAGCCATATGAAGTCCTAAAATTTTTGCCAACCATTGAACTTGAATTGTCTTTAGACCTAACCACAGCTTATAGGAAATACAGGGGATAGAAGAACATCTTAAACACGACCATGAAGAAGCCATCAAACAAACCCCAAAATGGGACTTTCAATTATACAGTAAGCATGATCTTTTTAAAAAAAAATCAATGACATTAAAAAAAAAGAGAGAGAGAAGGTCCTAGTCTAGATTAAAAGACATTAAGAACTTATGACAACCAGAAATCATTCATGATCCTCAATGGGTTTCTGTCTGAAAGAAAAAGACATTTCAGGAAGAATTGGGGAGAGTATGGGTTAACCAGCAGATGAAGGGAATTATTATTAATTTTTGTAGCTGGGATAATGGTGTCTTCTTGTAAAAGAATGTTCTTACTTCTGGACCAAAATTGAAGTGGCTTACCGAGTATTTACGGAAGCAGTCATAATGTCTGTACTCATTTCAAAAGGTTCAACAGAAACAATAGCTACCACTAGCTGGAAATAAAGCAAATGCAGAAGATGTAAATAATTACTGGGTTTGTGTGGCAAGGGCTTGGGTGATCACTGGATTATCCTTTCGATTTTTCTCTATATATGAAAGATGTCCAAGCCAGCCTGGGAAATATTAAGGAGCACCCAGTTGTTTGGTGGGGACCCTTGGTGTAAGCCACGTAAACTAAGCCCCAGAACGCCAGCGTGGAAGAGGCTGATTTTGCATCAGACTTCACACAGATGAGAAATAACATCCTATAATGTTAGCAACAAAGACGCTGGTGTTACCTAGCCTAGCCTGATTGATAGTGTTAACTATTAGGTCATTGGTTATTGATCCAGGTATAGATGACAGACATGCCGCTGTAAGCTGCCTTTGGAGTGCGGGCTTCCTGACAAAAACTCAGCCGGTCATCCTGGCCCATGCATTCTTATCAGCATATACAGTGTGAATTAGACATCTTACTTGGGTTTGCATATAATCCTAGCATTAAAGTGTTTTAGACAAAATTTCATGCGCTGCCACATTCCATCATGAATGTCCCGAGAGCATATCTTTGCCCTGTGTTCAAAACCATGGATGACTCTCCCTTGCCTCCTAGTCCCTCTCTGGGCTGCCCCAAACCACCTTTCTGGCCGTGTTTCCTTGACTTTCAGTCTGTGCTCTGTGACCACCCACACTGGACCATTTGCCATTTCTCCAAATGCAGCTTCTCCTTTTGCATCTCTGCCCACTGACTGCACACGGATGCCCCTCCCTGTGCAGTTCCTCAGAGCTCATCCCCAGGAGTTAAGGCTACAGGGAATGAAATCAGTTTCACCACTGACTGGCTTGTGAGGAAGTCACTGGATGTTCTGAACTTCAGTTTTCCTCTCTGCATAATTAACTGAAGGGTAGTACCTCCAGGATGGGCATAAGGATTAAAAGAGATAATCCCATGTGTCTAGAATTGTGCTAATCCATTTATGTAAGGGCTGAATTACTACTATCTGTCTAACATCTCTCTACCTATCCTCTAGCTAGCTAGCATCACATCACCATCATCAATCAGTCTTGGATAAATGTCTGTTGAATAAGTGGGTAAAAAGAGATAAATGAATGAATATTCAGAGCCCCAGTTGTGCAGTGATACCGCACCGAAGCCCGAGAGTTATGATCTGAATCCATAATCCTTCCCCAGCTTGGGCCAGATCGATCCCCTGGGTCTGTTTCTGGGGTCTTTTGGTGCGAGGAGGGTGGAATGAAGTGTCAGCAGGACATTCTTTGGGGGGCTCCTGTGATGTCCCAGAAGCTAGCATATTTCTTCTTAGGAGAAAGGACATAACTTCATCTCAGCTGGCCCACACAGGAGCAAACCCCAGGGCTCAGCCAGCAGAGGAGTTCCTTCCCAACTTCTGATCTTGAACGTGAACCCAAGCTCAGATAGCGTTGGAGGATTTTCTGAACTCACAACTTCCCCTGCTAAGTCTATCCTTACTCATCCTTTAGGACACAGCTGCTCCGAGAAGAGTTTTGACACCTCTACCCATAATCCCTCTGCCCTTGTTGCCCTGCCCAGGTTAGAACTGCGTGATCTTATCTTGTCCCAGTAACACAGCATTCATCCCTCCGGCATTGCTCTGTTTGTGTTATTTTGAAATGGTTGTGTTTCTATGTTACTCCGCTCCTTACGGCAGGGGCTCTTTGAACTAGAACACGGCGCGTGGCCGTGTGCCGGGAGTTTAGCACAGGGCCTGCCACATGTCAGGCAGTAAAGGACCATTAGTGGAACTGGCAACAGCTGCCAAGAGGCGCACAGGAAAGATCCCTGGATGGTGATGGTGTCGTTGATGATAAGCCTAGTAGCTTGGCCAAGCTTGATTGGAAGCATCCACACTGAAGTCATCTTGGGAAAAACAAAGCCAGAACGAGCACCAAGCACCTGGCCAGAAGTGCAAGGAGAGAGTGAGCACGAGTTGGCCATCTCTCTGCAGGGCAGCCTGGTGGGAGCCACTGCCGCCCCCGCCACCAGAGCCCCACAACTGGCGGGTGTTCACTCATGCATCTGTGTGCTGAGAACATCAACGTGGGGACACTTCAGAGCCATTTGCAAACAGATTACAGCGAGATGCCATGTTCCAGGAGAGCTGGGAGCAAGTCCACAGCCTCATACAAAAGCAATGTGTTCCTTGTGTTCCATTTTCTCTTCTCTGTAAAACTCGCTGCACCTCAAATCAGACACATATGAAGCTCAGGGGCCCAGCAAACCTAGGGAACATAAAGTTTGCTGAAAGTTGTTTAAACAGGAATGTCAGTGAGTGTTCCAGCAGGTTCTCCACATTTGTAGCACTCTGTGGTATGGGAATCTTTCTGGAGAAAGTCCCAGAAATGAATTCCAAATGACCTGGAAGGAATCTTAAATGAAGAAGGACGTCGACCCTCAAAGTCCCCCCCTCTACTCTGAGAGGCGAGACCAGGAGAGGAAGATGCGAGCAGATAAAGGGAGCTCAACCCAACATCGACCTTGGGACTCAGTTCTGCCCCAGAGGGCAACTCTGTGCAGGGCGAGCTGGCTGGGGGCTCCTGTCCCCTCAGACAAAGCAGGGCTCTGTGGTCCAGTCTGACCTCCTTCTTCCCATAGAGATAATTATAGCTCTTTGTAGTGGAAGCCCTGTGACTTCCCCCTCCTGAAGGAAGAACTTTACTGGGCACTAAATTACCACCAGATGTGGGTCCCCAGCCAAGCGGATGAGCCTCTGATGATTTGAGGTCTGTGGCCTCGGAACTTTGGTTCTGGCTTGCGTAAGGGTTACCTGGGCTCTTTTGAAGAGGGAAGCTTCCTGTGCCCAAGCCCAGACCCTCCACTTCAGCAGCTGGGATGGTTTTCCAGAATCTTCCCCCCAGGAGTTCAGATGGGAATGTCTGAAAAGCCCCTCTTCAGCCTCAAGGACTGGAGACACAGAAGGTTCTTGTCGTCCACAGGTCCTCTGCAGCAGACCATTCGCACAGCCCTTCTCAGAGCGCTCAGAAAGTCCAGAATCTACCTGCTCTCACCTTGAAATGAACACCCCCCAGGTGCAAGGCAAGCCTGGAAAGGAGCTGAGGGCTCTCCCACGGCCCCCACAGTGCTTTCTGAACCACTCGCTAAAGTTGGCGCCTCCCCAGCTGGAGTTCAGAGGTGGCCTGGCTTCCAAGCTCCTGCTGTAGCACCAGGTTATTCTGCCTCATCGTGTCTCATGCTTGTCCCCAGAGCGCTATGGATCCCTTGAGGGCAGGGGCTGTGCCCTCCCCATCTGCATGAGCCCCACGGCTCTAGGCACATGGCATAACACACAGCGAACACTGCCAGGTCTGGCGGGTTGAAGCCAGTCAATATTCACTTTTATCGTTGAACAATGACGGACTAAACAGGATTGTAGCTTCTGCCTCCACTGAGACAAGGGGTGGCCTCAGAGTGATTGCCCGGGAAATTCAAGAACGGGAGAGAAAGCTGTTTTGCCGTATGCCACGCTGTTCAGTCACAAATCTTGGAGAGAGACCCAGGTGTCATTGAATATGCCCTCTTGTCCAAAGCAAAGATTAATTCAGTGTCCTGGAATGACCAAACAATGTTTTACACTCAATGTCTTTTAATCAGTGAATCCAATAAATACTCTGTGTGAAGAGATTTATAACATCTCATAACTCCAGTTGGTCCAGCTCAGAATAACATTCCCTCCTAAAGAGAATCAAAGCATACAGAGTGTGGAAGCCAAGATGTGGGCTGGGTGAATGATAGCTCATCAGCTTATAAGTGGAAAATGCCAATCACGTTAAAGACTTCAAGATATTTTACATAATATTTTCACTGTCAGGATGCTACCAGTGAGACCGACCAGCGCATGAATAGGAATACGTGATTTATAACACAGTTCGACATATATTAAAACTTGTAAAAATTCTGTGAGGTGAGGATTAGCAACTTGTTTAACAAGTTAAGTGGCTCCGACTAAGTCATGTTGGGTCTTTTTCTGAACCCCCAGCTCTGGAGTTCCCTTCCTGAAATCTCACAGACACCCTGTCCAAGTCTCACAGACTCACTGCCTTGTGGCCATTTCGTAACCAAGGCCTCCTAGAATGTCAAACTTGGAAAGGGGCCCATATATAATGCTTTAAAAATATGTAATGGAAAATAGTTTATGCACATTACCAAAAAAGAAGCCTGCAGAATAGGGCAGAGGGAAAGAAAGTCTCCGTCTCTCCTCAGCTGTGAAACGTCACTGTCAGATGTCATCTGAACTACTTTCTCGTGTATCTGTCAAGCACGTGCAACCATTCGTGTGTGTGTGTCTGTGTGTGTGCACATGTGTAGATCTCACTTATTTCCACAAATGGAGCATATTATTCATATTGTAGTGCGTCTCTCTTCTCTCAACTAAAATATCAGCTAGACATACATTCTATAGCACAGCACAGAGCTATAAGCATGGGGGTTTTTTTTGTATTTTATTTTATGGATATAACAAAAAATATTTAATGAGTACCATACTATTAGACATTTTTCTCCCCTTTTGTCACTGTTAACATGAACATTCTTGCACATCTTTTTGTTTGTTTGTTTGTTTTGAGTAAAGTTGACGCACCATGTTATGTTAGTTTCAGGTGTGCAACAGTCAATGAGTTTGTCAATGCCTGAGGAAAACTCCTGAGTCAAAAGGTATATAGATGTTTACCAAAATTGCCATCATAGAGGAAGCAAAAATTTACACCTCCATTAAAATTAAGTGTACAAAATGCCTATTTTCAGTCAATTTTACCAACACAATGTATTAATATCATAAAGTGTTTTGTCAATCTGGCAAAAATGGTATCTCATTTTAATTTTAATTTTTAAAAAGAGTGAAGTTAAGTCTTTTATCCAAAGTTGAAAAGCATTGGTATTTCTTTGCCCATTGTGCATTAGACTGTGACTTTTTCTAATTGAGATGTTAAGAGCTCTTTACGTATCAAGAAAGAAAGAACTATATTTGTCGTTCATGCGGTAAACTTGGGGGTTTTTTTGTCCTTAATTTTTTTTTTCATTTTCTTTTGGATAATTTTAGATGCCAAATCAGACTATTCATATAGTGGGTTTTTTTCTTTGTTGTTGTTTAATCATTGTATGTGAATTTTGTTTCCTGCTTACTAAGTTCTTTTCTACTCATATTATGTAAATAAAATTCTTCACTGTTTTATTCTAGTATTTTTAATTAGATATCACACCTTTAAATTTGTGATTCATTTGAAATTTGCACTGATGAACTGGGAGTCCAGATTGACTTTTTTGTCAAGCCATTAGTCGTACGGCAACAAAATTTCTTATCCATTCTTATATTCCATGCCTTTCCCTCTGATTATAAATGCTACATTTATCATACACTAAAGTTATATATGTATTACTGTTTGTTTTTACACACTATTTCCCCATTGCTTTTATCTGTTTTTCTGCCAAACACAAAATCACTTAACTGATCCCAGCTTCATAGTACATGTAACAGCTGGATAGATTTCTTTTTTCATCTCATTTGTTTGTTATCTTTAGATTTTTTCTATGAATGCAAGAATAATATTTTTGTGAAATTTAGAATTTGACAAGGTAAAAAATTCTGTTGGAATTTCTATTGAAATTACATTTGTTTACATTGCCAAAGTATCTATTCATTCTAAATACAATGCATGCTTTTCTTTTAAATCTTTCAACAGACTTTTAATGTTTTCTTCATATAAATACTCTTTATAGTTTGGTTTATTCTTAATCACTTGGTCATTGGTGAAATTATAAATAAACATATATAATATATTATAAATAAACATCTATATGGAGAGAGAGAGAGAGTCAATCATATCCTAGGGCCAAGACCAAACCCAAAATGTATCGCTCTAACCAAGACTAAAGGTGAGGTTACAGAATCAATAGGATCTTAGAGCAATTAAAGGACCTTCCAGAATAAAACTTAACAACCATAAAGGCAATTAACAACACTCCTTACAAGATGTCATATACAATGTTTAGCACACAATAAAAAATTAGAAGGAAAAGCATGAAAAATGTGCCCCATAATCAAGAAGGAAAGCAGTCAGTAGAAAGTTAAGTACGTTGAAGAATTTAAGGCAAAGAGGTCCATTAAGAGAGAAGAGAGGAGGTCTCTTTGTAAAGCAGAAAGAACTAGAAATAAATAGATCAAAGGTAAATTCTAAAACAGAAGAGTAAGCTATCTGCAATGAAAATATTGTTCATACAGGTCTACTGGCAGGTTAGACAGTGGAGAAGAAAGTGTACACAAAGTGGAAGACAGACCAATAGAAATTTTACAAACTGAAAAATACAGAGAAGAAAGATGTTTTTAAATAAGCAAGTAGAATGTCAGTGACCTAAGGGAGAATAGTAATCAATGTAAAAAATATACAACTGGCTTTCCAGAAGGAGAGGAGAGATGAGATACGTCAGGGGGAGACATACTGGCGAAATAATCAGTGAACTGTTTTCAATTAAGCTTTTCTTCTAATTTATTTATTCAGAAAGAGAAAGAGAGCACAACTGGGAGGGTGAAAGAGAGAGAAGGAGAGTGAGAATCCCAAGAAGGCTCCACACTGTCAGCTCAGACCCCGATGTGGGGCTCAGACTCACAAGTGTGAGATCATGACCTGAGCCAAAATGAAGGGTCAGATGCTTAACTGACTGAGCCACTCAGGTGCCCCAAACTATTTTCAAGTTTAATAGAAAACATTAATCAGCAGAATTAAGAAACACAATAAAAACTTTCATCTCCTACCAGGATAAATGAAAACCACTCCTGGGCAAATCAGAGTAAAACTGTTGAAAACCAAAGTGAAAAAGAAAAATTTTGAAAGCAATTTCATGAGAGAAAATAGTACATGAAACACACAGAAAAAAACAAGTAAATGGCAGTTGACTTCTCATCAGAAAGAAACAAAACAAAAATGAAGGCCGAAGGATTAAGGGAAGGCAGTTTTAAGATGAAGAAAAATAAAACCCGCCAATCCCTTGTTTTATATCCGTGGCAGGTGTCATTTAAAATGAGAATGAAAAGAAGTTTGGTGTGAAGTGGAAAAGCACGGAAGTGTGTTGCCAGCATGCTTGTGCTATCAGAAATGACAAAGGAGGGTCTTCATGGATAATAATGGCGGAATATCAAAACTAGACAATACATGAGGGAGTAAGGACTACTATAAGTGCTAAATATAAAAAAATAAAAATAAAAAATAAGAGGTAGATAGGTGGGTGAATATGAAAACTATTTGTCCTTTATCCAGTTATTCAAAGTAAACAGTTAAACATTATATTATGGGATTGTAACATATACACTAGTAAAACTTATGAAAACAACAGTATAGGGGAAGGTAAATTTAAACAGAATAATGCTTTAAGGTTCTTATGTTGAAATTCATAAGGTGCTACACCGAACAACTGTAGAATAGACATTATTTTTAAGTGTCCATTAAATGTTCACCAATGGAACCAGGTGCAGGATCATAAAAATAAAATCCCAGTAAATTGTTTGAAGTTTAAAATCTTATAATGTGTGTTCTCTGGCTAAAATGGAGTCCAGTCTGAAACCTGTACAAAAAAGATATTTATAAAAACCACAAATATTTGCAAATTAAATAATCTACTTCTCAATAAAATATTCTGAAAAGAAAATACCATGACAAAATATTTTAACTGAATTATAATGAAAACAGACATCAAAACTTGTGACATTCAGATAGAGCAGTGTATAATAGATAATTTGTAGCTTTTAATGTGTATATTACCAAAAAAGGGCTTAAAATCGATGGTATTTCCTTCTTAAGAATCTAGAAAATGAAGAGCAAATCAAACAAATCTACCTACAGAAATAGAAAGTAAAGATCAGATGAACCGTTGAGATAAAAAGCCAACAGTAGAAGAAATTAACACAGATAAATTTACTTTGTTGAAAATATTAATAAAAAAATATATATTAATAAAATCAATAAACCGTGAACAAGACTGAGAAAGAGGAAAAATAGAAACCCCTGGGTGGCTCAGTTGGTTGAGTGTCTGACTTTTGATTTCAGCTCAGGTCATGATCCCCAGGTCATCAAGGTCATCAAGGTCATCAAGCCCCATATGGGGTTCTGTGCTGAATGTGGAGCTTGCTTAAAATTTTCTCTCTTCCTCTCCTTGTTCCCCTCTCCCCTGCTTGCATGCACTCTCTCCCTAAATAATAATAGGAAGAAGAAGAAGAAAAAGAAGAAGAAGAAGAAGAAGAAGAAAGAGGAAACATAGAAATATAGAAAATACATACCAACTTCAAGAATGAGAGAAAGGATGCTATTAATTGATGACTCATGCCACAGCTATTGAAAGATTCTTTGAAAGTTGCTCACAACTTTCTGCCAATAAACTCTACAGATTAGAAGAAATGGAAAACCTCCTCTAAAAACATAACTGAGTAAAACTGACATATTTTTATGTCATTTTAAAATTTTAAAATTTTAAATTTTAAAACTCTGAATAATTAAAGCAAGCAATTAGGCTAATACGATAATCTACCCTGACCCTGTGGCAGGCCCACTGGTTTTAGTGAGGTCCAGTGTGGACCATAGAAGGACTAGACAGGTCAGATGTACACAACCCCCCTCAGGAAACAGAGCACGAGGGGTGACTCCTTAACTCATTTTTTGAGGCCAATATAACTCTGATACCAAAAAATGAAAAAAGTATTATAAAAAATGTAAAGGCTAACATTCCTCACAAACGTACACATAAGTATAGTTAATAAAACTTTAAGAAATCCAATCCAGCAACATATGAAAAGTATAAGACAATAATACAATGTCCAAAGCACGTGAGATTTATCTCAGGAAGACAAAGTTGGGTTAACATTTGAAAATAAGTTGGGGCCCCTGGGTGGCCCAGTCAGTTAAGTGTCCGACTTTGCTCAGGTCATGATCTCATGGTTCGTGGGTTCAAGCCCCATGTCGGGCTCTGTGCTGACAGCTCAGAGCCTGGAGGCTGTTTTGGATTCTGTGTCTCCCTCTCTCTCTGCCCCTCCCCTGCTTACGCTGCCTCTCTCTCTCTCTCTCTCTCTCTGTCTCTCTCTCTCAGAAATAAATAAAACATTTAAAAAAAGAAATTAAAAAAAAGAAAATAAGTCAAAACAGTTCACCACATTAACAAAATAAGGGGGAGAAAGTACAATCATTTCAAAAGATGCAGAAAAAAAGCATGTTTTGAAATTCAACACAAACTCGTGATAAGGTAAAATCATTACATCAAACTACAAATTGAAGGGAACATGCTCATTCTGATAAGGGACATTTAAACCAAAAATATCTATATCTTTTATCACATTTAATGATAAGATGTTGAATGTTTTGACTGTAAGATTCATATAAGGCAGCATTATGTGTTCTTATCATTTCAACTCAACAGAGCAATAAAGTGAGAAAAAGAAAAGTTCAAAATTTGGAAAGAGTAAAGCTTTTTTTTTTTTTTTTTGCAGCTACCATGAAAATATGTAGAAAATCCTAAGAAGGCTACAAAGCCATTGTTGGAGATGGTAAGTGACTTGAGCAAGATCACAGGATAGGGTCAACATGTCCCAGCCACATGCAAATGGAAAACAGTTTAAGAAACAGCACCATCCACAATAGCATCAAACAACATAAAATATTTAAGAATAAATTTAATAAAAGTAATGCTAAGCCTGTGTACATAAAACTGTAAAACCAATTTCTGAAATAATTTAAGGATTAAATAAATGGAGAGATAAAGTTTTAGAAAACTCAACATTATCTAGATGTCAATTCTCCCCCAAGTTGCTCTATAGTTTCAAAGCAATCTCAGTCAAAATCCCATCAAGCATTTATATAAATATTAACAAGCTGATTCTAAAATATGTAATCTAAATAACCTCAGATAGCCAAAACAATCTGAGAGACAAACAGATTCAGAGAATTTTCACTACCCAATATCAAGGCTTGCTGTTAGCCACAGCGATTGAGGCCTTGGGGTTTTGACATATGGGTGAAAAATAGGTCAATGGAGCAGAATCAGTCCAGAAGTACTCCCCCTGGTATGTGGTCATTGGACTTTTGAGGAAGGTCCAGGGTGATTCAACAGGGAAAGCATGACCTTTACATCTAATACGTTGGAGCGGTTAGATACGCTTCCTAATTCCTTTCTCCAAGATTTCTTCATTTTTAAAACTGAAAATTCGGGGGGTGCATGGACACAGAAGGGAACGTACTGGTTACATGATTCTTTCATTGTTGACATTCATAAGAGACTCAAAAGTTGGCACATTAGGAGCCTCGGGACCAAAGTGTGTGCAGAGGTATAAACTGGCAGGTGTTATGTGATCAGCATTTCCTAATACTGATCAGTCTGAGAACTAGTGTTCTTTATTTTTTTTTTTTTCTGTAAACAGGACACTTACCATCCCAGGAAGTCAGTAACACACACACACACACATGCACGCGCACACACACACACGCGCGCACACACACACAAAGATAGGTACATGTAAACCTAACACCAACACCAGAGCTTCAGATGAGGGGACAGAGGTCTCAGAAGTGAGTTGGGCCCAGAGAACTTTGGAGAGGCACTGGCCCAAGGCCCCTCTGCTCCAGGCGGACGTGACCTTCACTCCGTCAGTTACCCGTTGAGGACATCAGCATTCTACTTCCAAAGAATGATCTGTGCACATGACACATCCACTTCCACTCCCCAAAGAATTTTCATGTAGTCAGAGAATAAATATAAAATGCAATTCTGTGTGTCTCTGGAATTGTGACGTTTTCCCCATAAAAGTGATTCATTTCAAACCCTTCAATTAATGAAAAGAGAAAGGGTGGTGTTGTTATTGACATATGCGTCCTATGTCGCAGCACCAAAACAAATGGCAGAAAACAACTGCCGGTATTTGGTAGCCCCACAACACGCACTAAATCTGGGTATCATGGTGTCAGAACATCGTACGTCCTTGACCCTAACCTCTGCTCTCATCAGTCCCGGGGGTGGAATTAAGCTCCTAAGGTTCGAACTCTCCCAGAGCCAACTGTACATGTTCTGTGATTTTGGAAAATCTTTTTCTGTCGTGTTAACCGACTGTTAGGAAACAGATGAACCCCACATCATCAGATCAGGCCAGTTTCCCTTCCCTGCCATCTGATCCAGAAAGTCAAAAATAGGGAGTTTTCCTGTGTGGACTTTACACTCGAAATTACAGAAGGGAAAGCAGTGTGGGAAAACGCCTCGGTTGTACTCAGGCCTTGGAGAAGACCCAATGGCAGAGTGTCCCCTGAGGCCTGGGCTGGAAATGTGATGAATGAGCCGGCCAAGGAGCCCTGCCTCCTCCCCGGCACATGTTTTTCTACTTTCTTCCTAATATATTGCAGGATTATTGCTAAGGCGTGAACAGCTTGGGAACTCCTCCCCATCCCTGAAGACTCAGCCAGCCCACCCTGTGTTTTACTTGAAATATAAACTACTTGGAAAGACGAGGCCTGCACGATTGTTGTAAGGGCACAAAGCATTCACAATAAAGGTGCACCTGCCCTTCATCTGGAGCTTTCAGAACGGCAACGAGTTTCACATCTTTAAGGGGGAGAAACCAGAGCAACCCAACGTTTGATGGAGGAGCAGCAGATCCAGAACATGGAAAAGCATGTACGTGTGCACTTAGGACCCTATCAGGATTTCTTTAAAAAATTGTTTCCTGAAAAGCCGCATCTGCCAAAAAGTTTCCCATCCATTATATAAATGTGGAAAATGTCAGCCTTATGTTTCTGAGTCCTGAATAGTGATTGCATCAAAATAGCGATTTGAACATTTCTCTGAATTGTCAGAAGTTTTCTGAACCCTTTTTATGGGCCGGTTAAAATCGTTGATGTTTTTCTATTTTTAAATCCCAAAGACAGAAAGTTCTATTTGTCCAAAGTTGAAGGAGCTCAGAAGCCCAGGGAACTGTCTTCCGTTTCAATCCGCATAAGGTTCATGCTGGCCCAGGCTAAAAGGGCTCTGAGGCATGAGGGGTCATCCAAGATTCGGATGCAAATTCTAAAAAAAACGCTAATGTTCAGAATTTCTGTCAAGCGATTCAGTGTCACATCTGAAAGGAAGAGTCGTTTCTGAAGCCGAATTTGTTTTCAAATGCAGCCGGCAAAGGGAGCCAGGGCAGAAAGGCACGGTCAGCTGCGGGAGCTGAGCGTGCAGTGTGGGGTTGGCTCCGTGCCCTCTTGAGCACCTGCACCAGTAACAGTGACAGCAGAATCCCATGGGACACACCGGAGGCCTTGAGAACCTATCCAGCTGCGCCCTGGAAACGATCAGAGTGACTGGCCCAGAGTTCACTGTCCTCCCTTGCACAGCCAAGGGTGTCTGACTTTCTAGGCAGCTTCTCATTACCCTTTCTCCTACCACACACCCTCCTCCCCCACCTGCCAGATTTCTCTCTAGGAATCTGGACCACCTGTTTGACGTCGGTGTCACTTTGGGGCATCTGCCTCGAGAGCCTCATGGGTTTTACGGAGGTGAGGTGTCCCGGAGGGCAGAAAGCAGTCTCGTGCACACATTCGATGTTGCCTTTCTTCCATCCACCTTCATTCTCTTCAAGTCCCGAACTTCTGGGAGGAAAGGGAAATGGAGGCTGGAATTGCAAGTTTGGGTTGGAGGGAGGGAAATGGAGGAAAGCTAAAGGGAAACGAAAGATTAGAATCCAAAGGGAACCGAACCTGCCTTTCAGGCACATCGAGACTGTCCCCATCTGCCCCCCATCAATTCTGTTAATGCTAATCCCACCGGTAATTCATTTCTCCTTAGCAAAAGTGCTAGATACATTTTGTTCAAATTTAAGGCAGAGAGTCTAAGAATTCCCCACTGATAGAGCAAAACGTATAGACAGAACCTCAAAAACGTCTTCACGGGAATGAATCTGTATCTACCCCTTGGAATGTAGAAGATGTGGGTCTGGCCATAGACTCTGCCGGTCCTTCTGTTCCTGGTTGATGGCTCAGTGCCTCAGTTTCTTCACCTGGGATATGATGACGCTGCTCTCACCTCCTTGGTGGCTGGGACATTACCAGGGTCAATACACAGGAAGCCTGCAGAAGTGTTTGGTATCCATATTGCTTCTACTGTGGGAATCTGTTCATCATCCTTTAGTGCTCAAGGCATGGGGCTCTGCCCAGAGCTGGTCTCCGTGAGCGCCTGTTGAATGCATGGGATCAGAGCATTACTTTGCAATGACAGCTCGGAGCCAGTGAGAGCCTTTCTACCTGCTTCCTTTACTGCTTATAGAGGATACCACTCACCAAGCCCATTTCTCTCCTAGAAAGTGAAGCAACCATAATGACCAGTGGTGATGGAGGAGCATCCAATGTCCTACCTCCTACAAGCAACCTCTCCTCTTCTAAAGCATGCAGTTGGGTTGCAGAGGAGAAGCTCATAGCCCAGTGGTCATAACCAGTGAGAATCTTTGGGATTATCTAAGAACAACTTTTAGACAGATGTTTTTCAATGTGTGGCCCCCATCGGGGCAAGGAAGGCAGTGGGGAGCATCACTAACATTGTTCTGGACCAGGCCTGGGTCTAGATTTGGGGGTCTACCTGCTGCTACAATTATGGACAATTGCTCAGAGCCTGGATCCTGGATAAATAAGAGACCTCTCATTTCTATTTCTTTCTTTTTTTATTTTTTTAATGTTTACTTTTGAAAGAGGGAGAGACAGAGCATAAGTAGGGGAGGGGCAGAGAGACAGGGAGACACAGAATCCGAAGCAGGCTCCAGGCTCTGAGCTGTCAGCACAGAGCCCAATACGGGGCTCGAACTCATGAATTGTGAGATCATGACCTGAGCTGAAAGTCGGGCACTCAACCCACTGAACCACCCAGGCACCCCGAGACCCCTCGTTTTTAAATTGCAAAGGTCACTCTCATGCCTGGCTCACAAACTATTCAGAGTATTGTCGCTGTGACCGAAGCCTCGTAGCCTGGGATATATTCACTCATGGCCTTTAATGCACTGCAACTCTTCAGCTATACCTGACTGTTTTTTCTCAGGGTGCAGGGACAAAAAGACTTTGGGCTTCCAGTGCTGTATGCCTGCGCATTCTCCCAGCCTGGAACATTCCAAACCCTCCAGGAGAGGAAGAAGGCACCAGAGCAACCATTTGCATAACAGTGTTTTAAAAAATTCTTCTTCAGAAATAAAATGGGGAGTCCAGATCCCTATGGCAATAAAATAGAGCCCCAAACCCCCTTTTAAAAAAACGTAATGTTTCCCCTTCTCCCTGAATATGTTTATCTTATCTGTTTTTAAGACTTAAAAAGGCAAACAAGGCAATAATTATCTTTAGGAAAATGGGAAGTAGTAAGAGCCAGAGAGAATGAGTCATACTTCTGTTTTCTTTTTTTCCTACCATAACTGTTTCTTTTGGAAGACATCTGAATCGTGGTTATTAATTTATCTTTATGCGATTTCCAGCTGCTGATCACGTGTTAAACCATATAAGAAAGGGAACAAGAGAGGAGCCTGGGGACAGGGCTTTTCTGAAAGCGAAAAGCAGGTTTTTAAAATCACAAATCCTGGCACCCACGCCCCTTGGCAATCACTGCCATTTCTCCAGTAGGCGCCTAACCCAACAAGTGACGAAGGGTAATCAGCTGGAAAATGGAATTTGCCCATCCATGGGAAAAGGAGGTCGGGAAGCTGGACACACGGGTCAGCCTTGAGGCTGCACGTTGGCTGAGGAAGCCCATGGCTAGAAGATTCTCCGCGGGAGCCTGCTCCCTCCATTGACAGGCAGCTATATGCACCCCTACTGTGTGTTTGGCCCTGTGAGAAGGAGAAAAACACAAAGACAAGTGTAGCCTGGACTCATTAAACACCCTTAAGCAGGGGCGCCTGGGTGGCTCAGTCGGTTGAGCATCTGACTTCGGCTCAGGTCATGATCTCTCAGTTCGTGGGTTCGAGCCCCGCGTCGGGCTCTGTGCTGACTGCCAGCTCAGAGCCTGGAGCCTGTTTCGGAGTCTGTGCCTCCCTCTCTCTCTGACCCTCCCCTGCTCTCGCTGTCTCTCTCTCTCTCTCAGAAATAAAGCATTAAACAAACAAACAAAAAAAAGACCCTTAAGCACTTTGTTAATCAGGAAAGGTGGGTCTGACTCTGGTGAGAAAGAGCTGAGAGCGTTTGGTCCAGGGCTGCAAATGCCCACTTTTTATCTTGCTTCCTCCCACCTCCCCCATTAGCTGCCTGGGAAAATCGCGTGATGAAATCAAAGTGCAAAGAGTCTGTCAGTAAATTAGGAATAATAATACCTACCTCACCCCGCACCAGGGAAGAGAAACAGGCGTGTGTGAAATACCCGTGCTATCTCTTCAAGGAAATACAGGCTGAGATCAGCCACCCCAGAGAGGTCAAGGTCAGATAAGGATTCCGGAAACTTGAGAGATTGCTTTTAGATTCGGGGAAGGGGAATGCAAAGGAAGCCTGTAAAGGTGGCGTGTCTGGCTTTGAGACGGGAAGAGCATGCCACACAGGGAACAGCATGCACAAGGGCACAGAGACAGAAAGGACATTCGTGGTGTGAGTGTACCAAGATGGTTGACTCATGGAGTTCAGGAAGGGGAACCACGTGAGGAATGTGTGTGGCAGCCAACTGGGGACGCAGGTAAGAGAATTGTGACTCCACACAGTGGATGACGGGCAGCTAAGGAACAGAGACTCTGGCTTCCTGCCTTTAGATTATTTTAATGTTTTATTTATTTGAGAGAGAGAGAGCTTGAGCAGGGGAGGAACAGAGAGAGAGGGAGACACAGAATCCGAAGCAGCTCTGAGCTGTCAGCACAGAGCCTGATGTGGGGCTCAAACTCACGAACCATGAACCGTGAGATCATGACCAGAGCTGAAGTCGGACACTTAACCAAATGAGGCGCCCCAAGGCTTCTTGCCTTTAGAAGGAAAATTTAATACAAGGCCACTCACTTATCAATTGAGTAGATGCCATGCAGTGTGGAAAACCGGGCATCTTGTTTGCACTAATTGAGATCACAAAGCTTCTGAGTTTAATATGGTGCCAGTAAGAGAGGAGAGATTGTCTGTCTCTCTGCCCAGCAAGGCAGACTCTTTCTTCCCCTTCCAGGCAGGGTTAGTATCCACGGAGGCCCTCGTAGACAGGGGGCGCTCTCTTAGTATTCTGTCTACAGAGACCTGTGTCCATCAGGGACAGTCAAATGAACAGTGTCGCCTCCGAGCGACATGAATTACAGAGGGACTTCAGCGCCCTTTTTGCCATCCTAGCTACATGCAAGGTCTCAGGGTCTCGAATCCGTACTGTGGTTCCGTCTGTAAATCTAGCACACAACCAACCAGCCTGGCCTCCTCAGCAAGTCAGCGGGAAAGCCAGATCCTTCTGCCTTTTGTGACAAGCAGGGACTATGTTCTGTACCGTTAATGACACAATGGCAGGCAGGACAGGCAATCGCCGCACAGCAATGCGGTTGTAGAGGGAATATGGTAATATTCTGAAATGGCAATTCTCCTAAATAAATAGCACATCAACTTACTTAAACCTAATCATAAATGGTACAAATTGGGCCCATGTGCAAACAGAAACCCGAGCCCAAGTCCAGAGTTAAAGCAGCCATTGTCTCTCTCCTGACCTGGGCTCAGAAAGCCCTGCGTGTCCGATTACATCTGTTAAAACGATTCGAATGCCAGCCCTGTATTTTAATTATAAATATATAAAATTTTTTAATAAGACGGCATTCTGGGCTTGCTAAGGTTTTAAAATGCTTGCTGGGGGTGGGGCGGGGAGAGGAGGCGTCCATGTGCCCCAGCCCTGTGCCAGCATATAATGATTGAATGTTTTCCTGTAATAAATTGAAAAAATCTGGTTTGTAAGAATGGATCCAAATCACTTGGCATTAGAAAGGTAATTTGTTACCTGGCTTCCAACGTGTTGGAACTTGGTAAGGAGCTGAGTTCGCCAAAGGAAGGGAAGGGGGCAGGAGGAAACCTGGGCCCCCCCCACCTTGCGAATTTTCTCTGCCTTCCCTCCCCCCGCCCGCACCTCCCTGGTCTTGCTTCCCTTTCTCACGGCTCCAGAACAGAGGTCCCGCCGCCAAAAATGGGGAGAGGGCTTCTCAGGAAGGAAGCCAGCTCTTAGCCACCTTCGCGGTACCTCTCCAAACCTCAGGCCTGCTTAATTATGATTAATTGCCACATGGCTAATCAGATACAGTTTCAAAAGGTTGGAAATGACATTCCAAGGACATCAGGGAAGACGCAAGCTCTTTCTTTGTTCCCCGGCAAGAAAAGGCAGGTCCCTCCCTCAGCCCCACAACCTCTCCTTATTTTAACGATTCCAAACAGAATTAATACCATCGGTACATCGTTCCCACCCCCGGGAATTGAACTTCAACTGTACAATTTCTGCAGCTGTCAGGGCTCCGGACCTGCTGTCAATAACGCGATGTTGGGGTGCCCTTCTCCTTGAACGAGAGCAGTTTCAAGTTTCTGCTTTACGTCCGTGCTTTCTGGGTGGTGGGGCGTGATGAGAAAGGACAAAAAAAAAAAAAAAAATAATAATAATACAAGCATTTTAGAAGCTTCCACCCTGGACTCGACTGGATCAAATGTAACAGACCTCACTCTTTTCTCCTTATTTCCTCTGCTTGTTTTAGAAAACGCTGTGAAAAGTGCAGGCGATTTTGTCTTGCCAGCCCTTCCCTCCTTTTAAAATCCCTTTGGCTAAGTCAAGGATCACAGTATGTCATTTCCAGTGTAACAGAAGCGCTGGGCCCCGCTCGGCTCCTATTACTAGGAGGCAAATCCCTGGGTCCCGGCGCCAGGGTTTTGCACTTGGCTTCCATCCCAGCATTCTTCCGTCATTGCATTCCAGAGGGCCTCTCAGCCACTTAATGTTTGCACTGGGAGGTCCAAATACCCAGCAATCAGCACTGAACTTTTCTCTTTTTGTTGAGAATTGCAGGTTTCTAATGCAATCACTAGCTTTAAAGAAAAACTTACAGGTGAACACAAAAGCACTAATTTACATTTTATTCACAAACAATAATATCTGTAGCAGCTTTTCCATGTGTGCTCATAAAAGAGTTTTAGAACATGTCTGGCTTTTTTAAGACTTTGTGGTGGCTGGAATTGGTTTACCAATTTAAGGGCAGTCGTTTTTATTTTATTTTTCAAATTCTAAATAGCGTAAAAGTATTTTATCCCGGAATGCTAACGGTCCGTACACTCTGCATCGTTAATACGCGTACTCACGTGGGAAACAACCCTCAGAAACGGATAAACTAATTTGAACCAGTTTCAAGCACATAGCATTTAATTAAATCACATCTTCAGTATGGATTTTAAAGGTTGGGATTTTCAGAGCACGCGGACTAGACTCAGCATCTTGGCCAGGGTCCCACAGAGCTCTGCCACGATGGCCGTAGCCGGCGGGTCCGGATCGGGACCTGCATTTCATGGAGTTGTGCGTGGGATTTCATGCCCCATAGAAGCACCGGGGAACGCGAGCTCCTGGCCCTCCCCAGCACTGCGCACACCCTTTGGGACAGCCGAGTGCTTCGTAACAGCACAGCCAGGCAGAGCTCTGGTCTACTGGGGTCTAGCAGGGGAGCCATTGGAGGGCCAACCCCTTTCCCCACTGTAGAATCTGGAGCCATGCCCATGGGCCAAGGGAATTGAGGCTGCAGACTAGCTCCTCCCCCACCCAAGGGACCTCTCAGGATCCAGAAGCTGCGGCACAAATCTGGCTGGGAGTTGGGGATATAGGTGATGGCGGGCGGTTGGTGGGGGCAAAGAACACTTGTGACACACATGCATGAGGAAGCTGACCTAGAAGCTGAGATGTGTGGCCGCTCGATGAGAATGTCCGCCATGGCTTTCCGGGCCTGATTCCCGGGTGCGAGCAGAGAGAGAGCTTCTGTCACGGCTCTTGTCCCCTGCCCGCTGCCCACCCCCAGCACTTCCTCCGTTCTGCTACATCTCTGGTTTTCTGGGCCTCGAAAGGTAAACAAAGACAATCCTCTCATTCTCATCCGACATAAACTTAAATATGAAAAGGAGACTTGTTTGGACTTTCCCCCGTCGTGTTGATTTCGTGCAGATCTTTTGAAAACCACAGCATTAGGAGGGTGACCACAAGATCACATCCGCTTTTCTCCCGGAAGCTTGCTCGCGTTTCCTGCATGCTGCCCTGCTCTGGCCCCGACCGGTGCCCGAGCACAAGCCAGTCTCCCCTGGTGAGGCCGCGGCCATCCCCCCAGATGCAGCTCATTCACCCCTGCGTTTCCAAACTTCCCAGAGACCTGCCATAGTGCTGACATTCCTCATAGCACCCATCACCCCAGTGTTATCTGTATATACTCATCTCCCATACTCACCTCCTTGCCTCCCACACTCACTTCCTGTACTCACCTCCATACTCACACCCACCTACACCTGCTTCCTCTATTCACCTTCTACACTCACTTCCTATTCTTACCTCCACACTCACCTCCTATACTCGCCTCCATACTCACCTTGTATACTCACTTCTTCTATTCACCTCCGTATTCACCTCCTATATTCACCTCCATGATAACTTCCATACTCACCTCCTATACTCACCTACGCCTGCTTCCTCCATTGACCTCGTATGCTCACCTATACGCACCTCCTGTACTCTCCTCTATCCTCACCTCCTACACTCACTTCCTCTATTCACCTCCTATCCTCACTTCCTATACTTTTACTCACCTCCATACTCTCTTCCTATACTTACTGTCTTTATTCATCTCCATACCCACCTCCCACACTCACCTCCCATACTGACTTCCTCAGACTCTGGACCCCTTAGCAGAGGACCTGTATCCTAGTCATCTGCCTCTCCACCGACCCTCCCCACTTCCTGGTCAGGACTAAACAAGAAATCCAGACTCAGAGGTGAGAAAGCCCGGAACCATGCTTCGGTAAGTAGTACAAGAGCCCCACTAGATTTAGAGCATTTCCTCATTGTGGAACATTTTTAAAGGCATTTCTTACATTATCTGTTGTCATCTGTCCTCACCATCACTTTCATCACAGAAAGAGAAACTGCTGCCTTTTCTTCAGTAGCTTCGCCGAGTCTCCCGCTTTGGCCGGCCCCACCTGCGTGGAGAGAGGAACAGCCAGAAAGAGGACATATTATGACAAATCCCTCAGCCAGAATGGGGGAGAATATAGATGGTGGTGAAGAACAGGGATCCCTGCTGTGATTTTGAAAGTATAATTAATTTGCTGGTAAGCCTCCACGGGGGCACAAGGAACCCGACCCATCTGGAATTTTCTGTGGTGCTGTACAGGGTTGCCACTGTGCCACAAAGAGGTGAGGGCCAAGGCCAGGAACACAGGAAAACGTGTCAAAAGCAAGAAGACAGTCGGGAAAAGTCAAAAAATTCCGTTGGCCTTTCCTCACCCCCTTTAACCCGAACCCACACTGAACTGTTGTGCTATGTCTCAGAATATCAAAAAGGAACAGGAAACTCAGAGGCAAGGATTTCCAAACCTGGGAAAGCCCAAAGAAATGCACCCACGTGGATTAAAGGAATTGAACCAATATACAGGTTGAGTTAATTATTTATTCGAAATGTCCTCAAGCTAATTACGCTAAACTATGTTCAGATATGTTCTATTATGCTGTATTACACAGATTTTAAAATAGAGCATATTTAATTATTTTAGACTAGGGGTCATAAACTCAAATGTCCACGGGGGCGGCTGCGTAAAGGAAGTTAGCAAAGCCAGCTGGGATCGAGGTGGGACAGGAGGGGACAGCAGGGACACAGCAGGACGCAGGCCAAACTCACCAGGAAGGGTCAGCTCCGCCCAGCTGTTGCCAAGCAGGAATGTGGGCCCGGAGAGCCCGCGGCTTCAGCTCAGTTTTGCTTCTGTCATCATGTGTCCACTTGACTGGACCGTGGGGTGCTCAGATATTTGGCTAAACATGATTCCTGAGCGTGTCTGTGAGGGTATTTCTGAGTGAAGTTCATATTTGAATCTGTAGACTGAATAAAGCAAACTTCCCTCCCCAGCCCGTTGAGGCTGAACCAGAAGACAGAGGAAGAGGGTTCTGTGTGTTCGAATGTTTAAAAGCTGGGACAGCGATCTTATGCCCTTGGCCTGGATATTACATCATCAGCTGCCTTGGTTCTCGGGCCTCCAGACCCCAACTGAACTTGACTTCCAGCTTTCCTGGGTGTCCAGTGTGCAGACGGCAGATCAAGGTTTCTCAGCCACCATAATTACACGAGTCTATTCCTATAACAAGCCCCTCTCCCTTTCTTTCCTTCCCTCTCTCTCTTTCTCTCCACACATACACACACACACACACACACACACAGACACACACACACACGATTGGTTACATATATAATACATATGATACCAATATATCATACTGATTCTACTTCTCTGGAGAATCCTGACTCCTACAAGCCCCTTCAAGAGAAACCAGAAATCTGCATTTTTATGGAAAAGCTCCTAATTTTAAAATGTCAGTCCAGAAATTATAGAACATCGTATGATGAACAGAAAGCATTTGCTGGTTAGATTAAATATGTGGGCCACCAGACTGCAATCTCTGTTTGAAATTGTGTGTCTTAATAATAAATGTTTTAATCATAATTCTAATAATTTCTAAATTCCAGGGAAGATAATTAATGGTTGAAGTAATTTGTTTTATTTAAATGATTTCAAAATTCTCAACTCTCGCATTTAATATATTTGAAGCAGACATTCTGTAGCATATGAAATTCTAAACTAAAAATAAGCACCCTTTCACTAACATTTACCAATAATACAAGTAGTATCACAGGTGTTGTTTCATGGAATTCCTATAATCCCCCTGCAGGATAGAAACTAGGCTTCTCTTCATTTCACAGGGAAGGAAACTGACAGACGGAGAGAGCAAGTTTACAAGTTCACTATTACTTTCTTGGAGTCCAGGGTTGGGGCCGAGACACTATTTTACTTCCTTAACTAAAGATTAAAACAATTTTGTTGTTTAGGGATGGGAAGCCTTTCTCTCAGCAATTTGCCGGTAGGAAAAATGAGTGAGAAGATAAGTTTTGATTTCACTGCTTAGAATAATTAGAACCTTCTTTCCCTCGAAAATACCTTGCATTACTCATTTTAGTGTTGTTGATATTGAGGTGCCATTTGGAAGTCATTGGCAATTAGCTGCATGCATTCCGTATGATTAGAGAAGAAAAATCCCAGTTATCAGAGTGAAATACATCTTTCTTTGTATCCCAGCTCTGGCATGTGTAAGCAGTGTGAATTGGGAAAGCAGACTTAAGCCAGCCTCTGTATTCTCCCCTGTTAAATGGGAATATTTTCACCCCAATTTCAGAGTTACTTTCAGAATTAGAAATGACGTATATTAACTGCCTCCCAGTAGCCGGGACCCCAGATAAAGTTTCCATATGCTTTATTACTTAATTAGAATTAGATCTACCCAGGGCTAGAATGAGAATAAAGGTAGATTAAGTACAGATGCATATATAGAAAGATATGATCCAGAGTTTTCCACCTGCAGGAAATAAGAATGATTTCTGATCTTACTATACCTGCAACGGCCTCACTTCCCAGGAGCCTTAGAATCCTTGGGTAAAAGACGCAGGAAGTAGAACCCAGAGCCAGGATTCTGGCTCTGTCACTTTGGCTCCATCACCTTGTGACCTTGAACAAGTCATTTCTTGTCCTTTACATAAATTGGGCCCTGAGGTGCCCCCAGGAAGAAACGCAGGCTCCTGTGTCACAGAGAGGCAGAGGTCATCGGTGTTGAAGTAACAGTCCCCTAAGTTTTTCGTGGTGCCCTGAAACCTTGTTTCCTGAAGCCCCCACTTCGACTTTGCCTACTTTGGACCTAGCATGTGTATTCACAGGAGGAAGAATCTTTCGATGAGGATTCCAGTCCCTTCTTAATTTTCATGCGTGTGAATGCAGTGTGGACGTACAGTGACGTTCACTCAGCCTTAGCGTGTGACACGATCTACTCAAGCCCCGCTGTGACAACGAGCCCCGTTCCTCCTTAGGCCGTGCTATACAGAAGCCACCCATGCTTCCGTGGTTTTAAAGCTTTTAAAACTAAGTGTATGTTTTTACAAATCGNGCAGTGACGTTCACTCAGCCTTAGCGTGTGACACGATCTGCTCAAGCCCCGCTGTGACAACGAGCCCCGTTCCTCCTTAGGCCGTGCTATACAGAAGCCACCCATGCTTCCGTGGTTTTAAAGCTTTTAAAACTAAGTGTATGTTTTTACAAATCGGAATGAAGCATCTACCAGCCAAGGGTCACCAAGACTGTCAGGAGCTGCCCGAAGCTGGGAGAGGCACCTGGGACTGACTTTCCCTCGGAGCCGCTGGGAAGAGCCCTGGTTTCAGACATCTGGCCTCCAGAACTGAGTGGAAGCAAGCTCCGCTGTTGGCAGTGCCCAGGCTGTGGCCCTCTGCTCGGGCAGCCCCAGGACCTGCACGCCCGTCAGCAGCTCAGTGCTGCTGGTGCCCTGGCTTGTTGGTACTGCCCGTCCTGTGGCCTCTGTGGCCTCCGAAGGGTCTGAAGCCCCTCCAAGGGGTGCTAAAGAAGAAATTAGTCTAACACTTGGTAAAATGCAAAGAAGACTTTATTCAAGATTATTGCAGGAAGGGTCAACTCTCTCGCAACAGGGCAGCAAGGCTGGGGTCAATTTCAAATGCGGCAAGGGCAGGCAGAGTGAGGGGCAGTGGGTAGAAGGTGCCAGGCAAAGACACCGATGGCCCAGGAGTTCTTGTCGATGTGGCCCAAGTGTGTCTGCATCGCGGGGGGAAGAGGAACTTGAGCAGGTGTCGAGGGCCAGGGGTCGGGCAGAGCTGATATAGCAGGAGTGTTGCAAAAACGCAGCCAGACGGGGGGAAGACAGCCACTTGTGAAGACGGCTCAGAGGAGTCTGCCTCAGCTTGGGCTTTGTCGGGGAGGATGGGGGGGGGTGCATCCCCAGCCCCTGCGGGGCCCCATCACTTTTGAGGCGTAGGCTGCCGATGGGGACTGTCATCCTCCGCCGCCAGCCGGGAAAGCCCTGGCTGCCGGAAGAGGGGCTCAGCTCGCTCTGCGCTGTTCCCAGCCAGCACCCAGAACCCAGCACCCAGAACCCAGGGGTTAGAAGGAGAATCTTTGGGTCCTGCCTGGCTGGCGGGGTGGGTGTCTGTGGGTGTCAGCCCCGTTTCTGTTTCTCCCTGCTGGTGACGACACCTCGGCCACCTCCTGCTTCTCTGCCTGAGCACCATCGGGTTGGCATCCGGCAAGAGCTGCCAGGCTGCCAGCAGGCCACAGAGCAGTCCCCGCCCGAAAACTGTCCACAGTCCGCTTTCCCCACTGCCACTTGGCACCGGGCACGGACCCACATCTGAAACCTCACCAGGTCACATCAGCTGTCCCTTAAATGGCCGAGCTCCCACTTCTTTGGCCATAAAATGAAGAGGCGATGGGATGATAAGAAAACACAGACGTGTTTGGTCCTAGACACAGAAGGAAGCTCTGAACGTTCACTCAGTCATTTGGTCACTTGGTCACTTCCCGGAGTGTGTCACACATGTGGGCATCCATGGAGATGGACGAGCACGGCCCCCAGGAAGAAGGGCCCCGGAGCCCCTCACGCACAGTGCCCCGGCATGCAGGAGAGGTGGCCCACGCAGGAGGAGAAGCAGAGCAGCATGACAAAGAAAGATGCTGGGAACCCTGGGCCCCTGGAGTTGTCACACAAGGTGGGAGGGCGCAGTAGGCAGAGGAAGGCAAAGAGACCACTCTGCACCAGGCCAAGGGCGCATGCAGAACGGGCAGCTCAGCAGGAAGGATTGAAGGGGGAGTGAGGACAAGGTTGTGGAAGGGACAGAGCGCAGAGCCAGGGGCTGCCCGAGGAGAGGGCTGGGGACTTAGCTTTGTTCTTAGCATGTGCACATCCTCATTTTCCAATTAAAATGTCAGAGATTAATCAGGAACGTTCATGACCAGTGATGGAATAAGAAACCAGAGAGGGAGCAAGAAAGAAGGAAATTGTCTCAGAAGTTCATGGAGAAGGTAGTCAAGTCCAGAGCAGGAGACGGAGCGAGAAAGCTCGGCGTGGGAGTTGGCAGAGCCCCCTGCACCCAGCCCTACCCTCAGACTTTGTCCTGTACCCCCGGGAAACTGGCGAACTCCCAGGGATCCCCCGTCTGAGGAGGCGAGGCCGTGAGTGATTTCTGTGCATGAGATCCAGGTTGGTGTGGACCAGCATGTGGGTGAGGAGAGAGCTTGGGGGTGCAAGAGTGGGGCCAGGATGCGGGGAAAGGACTGTGGGTGGAAGGCCAAGGTAGGAGATGGCGGATCGCCGGGGCCCAGAGGTGCCAGCTAGCCCTCCTCCTCAACCTCTCTGCCAATTAAAAAATTCCTCCGGGCCACAGCCGTAATCCAGGGCTGGTTGGAGCTCCTCCATGGCGGAGTGAACTCTGCTTCCTAAGTGTCCATTAATTATACCGCTGGTTCATTAAAATACTGAGTATCCTCTTCTCCACACCAAGCCAAGATCTGCCCGTTATTTCTAGTTCTGCCACTGGGGCGCCCAAGGACGCCTTCCTTCCTCCCGTACCCGGTAGTTTTCTAACCCCTGCTCATCCCTGCTACGCACTTGCTGCATTATTCATAAGACAGTTAATGTGTGTTCAGATCTGAACATGGCCACAAGCATGGCCTCCACGTGTGGCTGGGTGTGGGGCAGGAGGCAGGCCACAGTCACGGCGAGAAGCACGACGTAGAGACTGGAGGCAGGCAGGAGAGCTTTCCCAAATACGAGGCTCTGAAGAGGAGGCGGAAGGGAATCAGTGGACACTTGAAGGACAGCTTCTGGGCTGTCATGGAGAGAATGGTGCCCCTTCTAAACTTTGTGCATTGAGGTCCTAACACCAAGTACCTCAGAGTGCCACTGCATTTGGAGACAGAGTTTCTAAAGAGGTAACTAAGGTAAAATTAGGTGATTAGGGTGAACTCTAATCCAGTATGATGGGTGTCCTTACAAGAAAAGGCAATTTCGTGGCACCCAGGAGGCTCAGTCAGTTAAGTGTCTAGCCCTTGATTTCAGCACAGCTCATGAACTCACAGTGGTGGAATCTAGCCTCAAGCTGGGCTCTGCACTCAGTGTGCAGCCTCCTTGGTCTCTCTTTTCCTCTCTCTCTGCCTCTTCCCTTCTCGCTCTCTCTTTCTCTCTCTAAATAAAAAATAACATTAAAAAAAGAAGAAGAGGTTTGGACACAGACGCACACAGGGGTATGACCATGTGAGGACCCAGGGAGAAGGTGACAGTCTACACTCCAAAGAGAAAAGATGTGGAAGGAATCAACCCTGTTGACATGTTAATCTTGGGCTTCTAACCTCCAAAATTATAAGAAAATAAATGTCTGTTGTTAATACATCATCTGTGGGACTTATCATGGCGGCCCTAGTGGACGAATACATAGCCCAAAGCACTTCCGGTCAGGGCAGGCGGAGGCTACCCCACCAGGCTCTCCTCACCCCGGGGATGCCCCCGCACTAAGGGTGGCACCGAGGGGAACCAACCAGAAAACTCCTGATGCCCACTTCCTGCTCCCTTCTGACCTTATGGAAGCAGACCCATCCTGTTGAAATGTAAATTGTTAAAAAGGTTCAGGCTACAAGGCTGTGGCTCTCCAAGCACACGGGAATGGCCAGTGAGAGGGGGGCCAGTACTGCCCTGCGGGCCAGGGTCGAGGGTGGGGAGGGAGCAGGCACACCGACCCGTGGGCAGGAAGCCCCACCAGCGCATCCACTACTGCTGCGCCAGTGGCCTCCCGTGGCTCATGCCCGTGTCCACGTGAGCAGCCGATCTTGTAGGAGCAGCTGACGGAGGAAGAGGCAGGAGCCTGGCTTCCTGACTGGTCCTCGGTGGCTGGAGAATTGCAATTCACTCCACCTTCTTTCCAGAAGTGCTTCTTCTCCTCCTTCCAGAGAGGTGGATCCCTAATAAACGCGCCGCCTCTCCAGGCGCATCCCAGCATGGGCTTCCAGGGACCCCGGCCCCCAGACGGAATGGAGCAGAAACTGGCCTCCGCGCAGGCTGAGTGCCACGCTGTTCCTGGTAAACCCTGGAGTAAACTCGAACATCGTGATGTTATTAAGAAAACAAAAACCAAAGGGCAGGACAGAGGTGCGCCATATTGGGGGTTATGTGCTTGCGTCTTCTGCGTCCACACAGCCCCAAAGGGAAGAGGTTCCTGGGGGAACCCCTGCAGCTTCTGTGCCCTCCTGATCGCGGAGCTCTGCGGGAACCTAAGGGTCCTGTGCTGGGGCCTCCGCACAGTCCCCGGCGGCACCGACCCAGTCAAGGCTGGCCTGCTCTTTAACTGGCGCCCTCGAAGCCAGGAAGCCAACACAGCAGAACACTTTCTGCCTGGGGTTACAGCTTGTGTAGAAGGCATTTGCACATTCGAAGGAGGGCTTGCTTTCATCATCTGTTCCCTCAACTCTCCTTCTGAGACTTGCTGCTCCTTTTCTGCTTCCTTTCCCATTTCCAGAACTGAAATCATACACACACACACGCACACACACACACATACACACACGTGTGCACACACACGATTTCCTGCGAATCCAAAAAACAAGAAAGAAAACAAAAAGCTGGCAGATGCTGATTTTTCCGCTTAACTGCACATATTTTATAGTATTTCTCTGTGTTTTTCTCCCAAGACGCCCACCTGACCTCACTCGCTCTCCAAATCCCCTCCATTGTGGCCAAATGTCACAGATCGTGTGAGGCGGTTTCAGCCCGTGAAAATATGCCGTAAATGAGCGCGTCTGCCCTTTGCTCTTAACCCTTCCCTTCCCTTGGGCAGCAATCTCTTTCTCCTAAATGAAAAGCCCCTTCATTAGCAAGGTCTTTCAATGCCGGGCAGGGAGGGAACCATATACAGCGGCTCTAAGAAGCTACAGAAAACAATCAGTTATTGGTTTGTATTTGCATACAAAAGTCGTGGCATTTCAACTAGTATTTCACAAGCTGAGGAGAAAACCACCCAGCTGTGCTCCCTCAAACAGTGCAAAGACAAAGCACTTGCGGAAAAGGAGCCCTGAATACCCACCTTAGAACTAAAAAAAAAAAAAAATCGGTTGCAAGAAAAAGAAAGAAGAAAGGAAAAATTATCACAAAAATTTAAATAATTTCAGAAACCAACTTAAGGGAAAGACAATTCTTTGGGTATTACGTGTTTACCCTGAGCTGTGATTTTATATTCACATCAAAGTTGACTTTTTTTTAGGTTTTCAACAGTTTCTGAAAATATGAACAATTTTCACGCGTATGTAGCACCAGGCACAACATTTTGAGCTCCAACATGACTAAAACAGTGTTTTATTCCTAACACATTTCTACCAGACATCTAAATAGATGTCCCTGCTTTAATCCACTTTGGAAAGACTCTTACGTGATGAGAGGCTCCAAATCCAGTGACAGGGATGTAGCTGGAGGGGAAGGACTCAAATGTGGTTCTTAGGGAATTCGTGAATTTTCCAGGTTTCTCTATCACCTGTAACTGCTTATCTCTGGTTTGCTGTTTTCAGTCTGTGTTCCAGGGTTTCTAAAGGGGGAAACTGTGAACAGGAAAATCTTCCTTCAGAAGGTCTCCTCTTTGCTACTTAGTACCGGGTTCTAATCTCATACCCACCAGGAACGCGCAGAACTCCCTGGAAAGTGCAATGTATACAACTCCCGAAATGATCTAAGTATGTGAAAAATGATTTTAAAGTCACCTAAAAGCTCTCACTGTCTCCCCTCTCGCCCCCATTTCAAAGATTCCTATTGGAACTTGAGGGCAGAGCGGCACTGTGGGAGAACCGGACTCGGGGGATGGGGATGCGTCAGTCCTGTGCAGCCCTCAGTCCCCGCTATGGGCTGTGCAGCCCTTCCCATTACTTTTGGGAGACATTCCTGTTCTCCCCCTCTAGCTCTGCGGAGATGCCGGAGGCGATGGGGTGGGGGTGCCCGAAGGTGAAGCTTTTTGTCACATGTGTTGTCTCGGTCATTTCTGAGCCAACGAACTATAAATTCTGCGGTGATACGGAAATGGCCTAAGAGGTAAGGTGGAAGAATGGGATGGAACTTGTGCACATATAGCACACAGAATGTTCTGCTGTTTGTTTGCCTTTTCCTGTTAGAAATATTTTACTGTTTAGGACACAACACAGCTGTAGCGATGTGTTACTTTCGCCATTGCCTTGGCAACAGATACTCAAGCTTTTATGTCAATTTCCACCATTATGTTGACCGGGTCCTCTCCACGGCTCCACTTCTCCTTCTGCCACTGACTTTCCCGCCCTTTCCAGGAGGGCAGACCACTGGGAATGAATCTGATTTGTTCTAATATTTCTTTTTAACTTCTTTTAAAAAATTGTGGCAAGAGATACATAATGCAATATTTAGTCCTTCAACCATTGTTAAGGGTACGATTCCATGGTGTTAAGTACAGGCACATCGTTGGGTGTCTTATTATGTTTAATATTGATTTCATACCCATTTGTTGTGTCTGGCATAGGACCAGGCTGGTAATAGTGCACTGAGGGAACCAAGAGTCTTGACTTCTTGTAAGCTGGATGGCTCTTCCATCCAGGGGCATTGGTGTCTGAAAAGATCTCAGTAGGAAGAAAAGCAGAGGACACGTGGCTAAGGGCATGCTGTTAGAGAATACGGTCAGGGAGGCCCCCTCTGAGGAAGTGCCCTAGGTCTGAGACACCACGAATAGGAAGGGGACCAGCCCAGATGAGGTCTGGAGAGGAATTCTGTGAGCAAAAGAAACACACAAGAAATGACAACTGAATGCTTTGAGTTGATTAAAAACAAACAAACAAACAAACAAACCTTGGTCTGCATGAAGGACAGAGAGGTGATTGAGACAGAGCATACTGAACCTTGAGGTGTAGCCCCAGAGGAGGTCATGGAGGATGGGGAGGAGTCCCATCATGCCATTGTTGGGAAGCCATTGTGGGGGGGGGGGCAGGAAGGGTGTCAGGCAGGAGCTCCTGTAATATGCTTTATGCTAGGGACAGGTAATTCTGGGAGGCAGGGTGTGTGCAGTCAGGGCTCAGGGGTGAAAGAAAGAGGGTCCCCAAGATCCTCTGGAAGTCCTGGAGAAAATGAAGTGATTGAATCAGGCTGATGGTGGCCGAGCTAGAAATGTGGGTAGAGACAGCATAGTACTGGCTGGGTCTTCCAGTGGAAATTATGTGACGAAACCAGGATGCCTTCTGAGTTTTAAGGCTGAACAATGGAATAAGTGATGGTGCATTTACTAGGTGGGGGAGAGAGAGAGAGGAGAAATGTTTTTATAGGGAGGGAGGCCAAGTGTCAAGGGTTGTGTTCCAGAAAGGTGGAGCTGACAGGTAGACCTAAGAGTCCAGCGCTCAGTGGAGGAGTGGGGTGCGGTCTACATGCGTGGAAGCCACTGGAGCAGATAGTGTGTTCAAAGCTATGGGGCGGTGAGACGTCTGAGGAAAAGAATCAGTGTCTATTTTTAAAGGGAACGGAATCTTGGCCTATGCCCCTGGGTAAGTCCCTATTCTGTTTTCCATCTTAAGAGCAAGAAGGTTGTACATGGATGATGCCAAGGCTCCTTTCCAGCTGCAACGTTCACAACTTCTTTTAATCTCCTTCCAAGGGCCTTGTTCTTCTCACACAGAGGTGCCTCTGAACCGTCCACTGAGTGATGGCCCCTGGATGGAAGGCGGTCATCTGGAAGGCCACCATCACTCTTGAAATTCCCTGTTGACAGAGTTCACCAGTGGCAAGAGGTGAAAGCCAGTTTTCTTGTTGTTGATAAAAGTTGCTTCTGTTTTGTTCTTGATGAATATTGTGGTGGTGGTTGGCCCCAGCAAGGAGGAATTAGGGGTGGAGGAGAAGGGGAAGTTGAGCAAGGCTGGGTCAGAAAGTATGACTTCTCCAAATGTTCTTACTGGCGTAAGGTCCAGGTCATCACGGCCTCCCTCTGAAACTTCCCTCTGTCTCCTCCACCATCCACTCTTCTTCAACCTTCCTTGAGTCCTCGGGGACTATTAACAGTGAGCCAGTAAGATAATCAGGGAGCAAGTTGGAAGAAGATCAATCTCAGAGTTTATTAAAAATCAGCTATTGCAGAATATTTTTTAACTCCTCAGGGAAAATACTTCCAACAACCATATAAATCCCCTTGGCCTTTGGCTCTGAGCAAACATACCACAGATTCAAAGATGAACTTGGTTTTGAGCCAGCCAGCCTTTCTTGTGTCCAATCCATTGCCATCACACTGACAAGTGTTCAATCTACGGGAGGCTTAGAAAACTGGCAAGGTGAAAAGTGCTCCCAGAACTTAAGCGGTTTGCTACAAAAGAACATTTCTTTTGGTATTGCCTAATGTGCCTTAAATTGACAAGATGGCACTTGTGCGTGAGGGTGGGAATGAGGAGTCATGCAGAGGAGGCTTTGGCCCCAGATTGGACCCTTTCAGTCGTGTGGCCATGAGCAAGTTCCTTGACCTCCCGAAGCCCGTTTGCTTATCTATAAAATGGGGGTAAGATCTCAGCTCTTGTGACAATGATTGCTCCCATCACTCTGAGTGAGTCTCAATATCATTATTACCAGCAGAGTATGGAGTCTTCAGAATTCCTGCCTCCCAAATGGTCAATTTACTCACAGAACACAGTCGTGGAGTTTTCAAAAATTTCCTTACAACTAACATTTACCCAAGGACAGTGTTGGGAGTAAGGAGCAGAAAAGACAGCCCACATTAGAACCGGACACTACCTGGCATACCAGTGCAGCCTTCAGTTGAGGGGCGGGAGAGGCGGCCTCTTTCATTGGACAGGAGCCACGAAATCCTGCCACTCTTCAGGCGGGGTTACGCCGTGCACAGATAGGCCCACAGGAAGACATGGCGGTTGGTTGGCCTGTGCTCGGGTCATGGCTGGGACTGAGCCTTGACAGCCACCAACCAGCCTGTGGAGCCAAGGAAACCGCTGAGTGAGTGGCACCAAGCCTCCCCATTACTGTGCAAATCATTCAAAGCCCTTGCCCTGGCACTGCCTTCATCTCCCCTCCATGGGGCCACAGGCTTCAGTTCTGTGTAGCACAGCCTGGTTCTTACTATTGGCGAAGTCCCCCCCGGGGGGCTCACTCACCAGTAGAGCAGCGCTGGTGCCCGCCTTGTGCCACGCAGCTCTCAGAGCCAATTCGGGCTCTGTGGTTTGGCAAAGGCACCTCTGAAGTGTTCAGATGGGATTCCTGAGGAGCGCCGAGAGGCTCCTGGAGAGCGGAGATGGCGCTGCCCTGGCAGGCCCCCGCAGGCACGCAGGGGGATGGACTCCAGAAGCGGGAAGAAAGGTGACCTAAGAAGGCATGGCCCACGCTGGCCAGGACCCCAGCTCCACGGCCCAGGCTGGGAGGCGGGCACAGATGTCTCACCCGTGCCGAGCTGTGGCATCACATCCTGCAAACTCTCCGTTCTTCCACGTGCCTTCCCGGGTGTCGGGGACGGAGTGGAGAACACGGCTGGCCGGGCCTTCCATGGGGGGACACTGGGTGGCTGGGGAAAGCCCAGAGGCACACGGCAACTGAAAAAGTGGGTCAACAAAGAGTCTGCAGTACCTGAGTGTGGAGATGGCCTTCCAGCCAGGAACAGAGCTGCCAGGGCTCTCTCCGATTGTGCGGGGGGCCTCTCTGTGTGCCTGAACATCTAGCGGAGTCTGGTGCTCTGTGAGATGGGGGACGGGGGTAGTGGGGACAGTTTGGTTTTACGAGAAACAGGAGGAAGACCAGTAAGATGGGGCTGTGGGGGGTGCGAGATGGGAGGGCTGGGCTGGGAGGCGTTTGCTCTTACTCTCAGTATGAGGGGAACCATGGATCGATCTAGGCCAGGCCTGTACTGCCCATGGGGAGTGGGCCTTGGGAGCACAGCCACTGGGGTCCACACAGGAAGCCACTGTGGTTGAGCCTGAGAGAGACTCAGGACAGGCAGCATCAAGGAGACAATGTGGGAGGAAGGGGAGTTGAGGAAGGCAGAAGAGGGACCCTGCCCGGGGATGTGTAAGCCCCAAGCCACCCCATCTCACTGGTGAGCTTCTTGAGCACCTTCAGTTAAGTAACTGTGGTTGCTTCATCAGCACCTTGCAAGGGGTTGCTCTGATGGTGCTGATGGGGTTGTTCGGAGCCTACTAATTACTGAGCTAGTGGGATGGGCACACCGCGCTGGGGATCTTAATCTAGGACAGTGTTTTTGCGAGGTTCAGGAAGTTCTCTGGGAGGGTCGTTAACTCTATTGAGCCACAAGGGACTCTTCAGCATCCTTGGGGAATCATCCACAAAACCAGGCTCTGGCTGAAGGCATATGAACTCGTTTCAGTTTTTGTTTATCCTGGAGAAGTTAATAGCTTGATTCCCTGTAGAATCAGTGAATGTTAAGCTCTAACTTGTTCTAGAATATTCAGTTTTGAATTCCACGATCATGCTATTCTAAATAGAAGTGGAATGATATCCAGTCACACACCTTCAAAATGCCACTTAGCATTTTTAAGGATGGTTTCCATTCACCTCGTCAGGCAAATCACTGAGCTAAAAAAATAATCATTAATTGAAGATGCTCTCTGATATTAATATTGAATACTTTCTTTTTGCAATTTAACTAAAGTCATGTAATGATATTGTGTCTTAACCAAATCTCTATTTTACAAAAAAATTAACATCCATAGTCTTTTGTCAGTTCACCTAAGAGAAAAGAAATTCACAATATACTATACATGACAAAAATCAAGCTTAGACAATTCTCTACTTTCCACTTATAACAACTATTCAAAAATGGAAGATTTTGCAGAAAATTTTAGAAAGGTTTATTTTTAAGTGTCATAATTATGCATAAAAGTCTCCATTATGTCATGTCATCTGAGCAGTTCCTGAACACCGAAACCTTCAATAATTAATTTTACTATGAAATTTGGTTGCCGCCGCACATTTTAAACAACAGCTAACTAGACTACTTAGATTAAAATACATCAATAACTCGGAAGATGCTTATTTCTTGTAGAGCATAAAAATATTTCCTGGGTTCCTTTCTGTGGGTGTGGATTGCGTGACAAGAGAGTGTTCGTTTCCAGATAGAGGAGATGTAGAGAAGTGTATTTTGCCAGTATTGCTGGCCTGTGAAATCTTGGACTTAAAGAACTAGAAAAAGACAGATCAAGTAAAAAAAAAAAAAAATCTCTCCCCACATCAAAAATGCAGAAGATGTTAAAATTCTAACAACAACAACAAAAGATTTCAGTTCATGTACCAAACACAGTCTGCCACTCTCCAAGATATCCAAAAACTCCAGATAAATCATCATGGACTTGTTGGAAGTTACACATATTGATTAAAACATCAAGCAGTTACATACAAAGCAATAATGAATTACTTCACGCTGGAAGATAAAACTTTGTGATATTTAAAATTACAGACTTGAAAGTAAGTAAAATTACCCCTAATTACGCAGAAGGGAACAACACCTTAGCAGTAAACAAGATAAGCACCTCAAACAGCGCTAATAATTTTAATTAACATTTCCTAGTTTCCTTTCACCTCTTTTCAAGGTCACCTCCTCCCTCTTTGAGGAAAGGCACCACAGCTGCCACAGAGATACGAACTTCCTTCCAAGTCCTTGCCGTGAGGATTGAGACACAAGAATATTTTACAGCTCCGATTTTTAAAAAATAAGTAATTGTGCACCAAGGTAAATATTGAATCGTAGCAGCCCGTTAGCAATGATTTAAAAATGAATTGCAAATCTAATTTTCCAACCTTGTTAAGATTGTAACTTGTCTTTGAGAAGTCCCTCGATTTGAATTATGAAATACGCCTGAACTGTTGAATATTCAGATTATAATCCAAGTCTAGGAGAGTTTAGCTATCAGTGCTGCAAATGAGCCTCATGCATAACACAGCCTATCTGCATAGTGTTTGTATTCTCTGTTGAGTACCGATTAATACATTCATTTGTTCAAGATTTATGATTTTGCTAAACTGTTTTCTCTCTTTTGTAAATTAAGAAACCAGTAAGAATGGGGCTTTGTTATACCAATGGGTTTGTTCCATGCCACAAATTTAATGTACGGGGTCACTCAGAATATAATGTGTAGCGAAAGAATCTCATTAGGCTAAAATGAATGTAAAATGTGTCAATTTGATCCAAATGAGAACTGTAGTAAAACCATGTTTGATGTTCATGTGCAATAAATCTTTAACATTTGTCTGTAAAGTATTAGAGACCCCACAGGGAAATCTGTGTTTGTGATAGCAGCACTTTTCCCGTGATTTTCCTCTATTATTCTTTGTTGGCATTTAGCATATGGAAGTGAAAGTGAAAATCTAAGATGGGGGTTATTAACTGTGATTCCAAAGTAAATAGAAAATGCACCATGCACTCGCTATGACACTCTAGAAAAACCAGGAGTCGTTTTAAAAATAAGGAAAGCAAACCTTTGAAGACACCTTCATTGTGCATTTTGAGAGATGCTATAAATAGTCCTTCAGTTTCAATCTTGGAAAACAGCACCCGGTTTGATCTATGTTTGCCTTGAGTGTCTTTTAGTTTTAGATTTGATTTGGAGAAGATTTTAATGTTTTCATTTTATGTTGCATATGTGATGACCATTATCTTTCCAATTCATTTTTATTTTGATATATTCATATTGTTAATTACTGTTGTATTTCAATTTTCTCCCTAGTATTTTTGTTCCTTCATAATGGCTTTATGGTTCACTGGACCGAAATGAGTAAAATGAAAGATTTCCAAGATTTCTTCTGGGAGTAATTTACAAAAGACCACCATTTTTTAATTGCTCCTGATGTTTAGTTCTGGATATCTGCTTCAGAAAGAAATCAATCTCCGTCTTTTAGGTGCCATACTGAGCACATCATCATCTCTTTTAGAAAACTTGATAATTAAACCTTTTTCCCCCCTTAAATTACTTAAACATTTTCCTTCTCAATTTGATTCCTCTAGCAGCTTAGAGCACAATAGTGCACATACTATCTCTATTTACATTGATGCAGTTTTTTCTCTTTTTATAGAAACTTGTTTTGCTCTTTAATGTAGGGAAAAATAGTAATTATCAGTGAGACATTAAAAATAATTAAGGAAAACAGCAACGTTTACCCAATAGGAGAATTCTTCCTGTGCAAGAATGAGAGGATTAATACCCCATTATTACTATAATTAAAATCATCAGCAGAATTCCAAGCACAAGAAAAAAATTAACAATTGATATGTCTTCAGTAAGAAACAGCTTATTTAAAAACTTTTTGCTGTTCTTATTTAGTTTTGAGAGAGAGAGAGAGAGAGAGCGCCTACACAGGGTAGGGACAGAGAAGGAGACACAGAATCTGAAACAGCTCCAGGCTGCAAGCTGTCACCACAGAGCCTGACACGGGGCTTGAGCTCACAAACTGTGAGATGGCGACCTGAGCCGAAGTCGGATGCTTAACAGACTGAGCCACCCAGGTGCCCCAGAAATAGCTTATTAAAAAAAATCTGTATGTTAAAGTTTCCATAGCATCATTGATAAGATCGGTAGAACATCCTGTCAAGAAGCAATTTCTTGTGAGGCACCTTGCTAAGATTCTCTTAGAAGGCAATGTTCCCTGTTCTCAGTAACATGGACATACATTGCCAGGAAATACGCTGATTTCAATGTCAAATTAGCATGGATGGAGAGGGGGCCCCCCCTTCCTTACCTTTAACTAGATGGCCACCGCTGATTCGGCACAGAAAATTGTCACAGTGAGACGTCTCCTGTAACTATTCTCTGTAATGTGTAGTCACCCACATTGTAATGTGGCAACTGACGACCAGTATTCTTGTTTGTTTTTGTAAAACTCTCTTCTTAAAGTCCACGCTGATTAAAAATGTCGGTGTTACGAAAACCCTGAAGAGTAAACTGTCATACTTATGTCTGCACCAGAGAATGAGTTATGGCTCGGGCCCAGACTAAGACTCTTTCTTCAGGGCGGGTGTATACAGTCTAAACCGGGCTGTGAGTCTGTATGTGACAAATCTGTTTCTCCTTTTCACTTCATAGCCCAAAGACTGGTCCATATCTTCCATCAGAGTTTAGAATATATTACACGACACTTTGTGTAGCAGATTTATTTTCCTAATTATGCTGGGCTTTGATTAATATTAAAATCAGTTGCCGTCTCCTGAGTGTGTGTGGTGTTGGAAAGAGGCCCAGGAACACGCGAGGAGCCCAAGGGCAGCAGCCGGATATTTTACTGTGGATAATTCAAATACAAGATCAGGAGTGGACCCTAGTGAATTCTGTTCAAGAATCATATTTCTAGAAACAGGTTCCAGAGGAAGGAAGGCGAGTCCAGGCTCTCAACCAGGGGCGGCCTCCATCTGGCCATGGTACACAAGCTTCCACAGGCCCACGGCCACAGTCAGAGGGAGACTCACGGTCAAGCCTGAACCCTCCAGGCTCGTGTTTGGGTGGGCACCTAGCAGGGCTCTGGGAGCCCCCGCAACAGTGTTGCACTTGTAATTGGAGGACCTCAAACTTTCTGTAAGCTCTTGACTCCTGCACCCCAAGCATGTCCACAGATTTTGTTTTCTAGTTTTACATTAACTTGTGTATATATCCTGGCTTGAATTAGAAACAACCTATTTGAAGGCAAGGGGGTGGAGGAGGGCACAACCTCTCCCTGGGGTCTATTTCTCTCTCCTGGAAAAGACATAATGTCCTTGAATGTCCTGTGTGCCCCCACACCCATGCCTTCCTTCCAATTTCCCCGGTCAGCTGTAGCCCCTAGTCAGGGCCCAACGCCCCTTCCCAACCCATCTCCATTGCTTGTGCTACCTGATTAGTCCTTCTACTGAACATGCCACTCATCTCTTTGTACTGGAATTCAGAGTCAGGAGGAACAGTTTCTTTAGCTACATTCAAGGACCACCATAGCCCAAGCACATACCCTTCTCGATCAGCTTTCTTTCTCTTTTATACACACTCTGTATTCTAGGCAACTTGTACAGGTAGAAGAAAAGACCAGGGAATGGATTCCCCATCTACCCCTGACCAGCCCCATGAATTTCCATTCCTAAAATCCCCTACATTTCCATTTGTGCCTCTATAAAATCATGCTGAAAATAGTTCCTACTTCAGAGGGCTATGGTGAACATCAGCAAAGTAAAATATGTAAACTTTGAGTCAGTGCTTGGCACACAGTAGGTGCTCAACAAAAGTGGCGTCCTGTTTTCAATACTGACAATCCCCTAACTGTATGTGCTGATCTTGTGGTAGTCAGTTAGCCTCTGTCAATTTATAGAATGCTCTTCCCCCACCCTTGCTTACCTGTCAAAATCCTCACCGCCCTTCAGGACTTATCTATTAAGTATCCCACACTTCACTTTGTCACTGTCCGAGCAGGGCCTTGTCTCAGCCACCTCTGAATCTCCAAGGCCAACCAGAACAGAGCGTGCAGTCAACAAATTAACGTTAAATGAATAAATGAGCCGAAATGTAACCTCTTCCAAGGAACTGTTCCAACCCCTCCCATCCAAAAGCACTCTTGCCCTCCTCTGAGCTCGGATAGACCATTTTTCTGCACCTTTAAGGCGGCGTCTAATGCTTTCAGGTCTTATAATTGGGGAGATGAGCTATACACAAACACAGCCATAATACAGTGAGCTCCTTGGGGGCAAAGGCTGTCTCAGCTGCTATGATGGAAACATCCATGACATTCATGGCAGACCCTAAAGGATTATTCTGATGGAAGGTGTTCCTTGCTCCATGTAATAGATCCAATTTAGCCAAGTGCTCTATCAAGCAAGTTTCCGATTCTCTCATTGACTTAATTATAGATACATAAAATTTGGCACGGATTACATGAGTGACTATTTAACCCCTAGATCCCCAGATAAATTGTTGACATTGCCTTGGAAATAATCCCTAAAGCTTGAGTTATTTTTTTTTTCTCCCCCCAGCACAAAGTTTAGAGCGATTTTTTTTTTTTTACGAGCTCCCCTCCCCCACATTGTTCCAACCCTTACACTTGCAGGTCTCTCTCCAGACTTTTTTGCCCAGTAATAATTACGGTGTGTTCCCAACCTAACTGATGGCTGGTGTCCTCATTAAGGACCATTACCCTGAAAAGGGTGTTTATTGAACCTGGCAGAGTGCTGATATTTGTTAGACCCTGTCATATGGTTGATGGCGTTTAGTCAGAACTCATTCGGAAACAGGAGTGAGCCGTTCAAACTGGCACGGGCAGCAGGGACACGGAGGTGGGCTCAAGATGGCAGCACCTCTCTCCATGGCGCCCGCAGGCCAAGGAAGGCTGTTCCACCAGGTGGCTTGACTCCTCCACTCCCCCCGCTCTGAATTCTGTTAAATGGATTTTTGTTGAGTGAGAGGTACTCATACCAAGTCGATAGAAATGAGAGAAACCACGATGTTGTGTGAATTTCACAACCACTTTTGTCCTATACGTGCCATGCCAGGATTATTTTAAAAGGATTGTGACTAATTAGAGAACTGATACCATTAGGGAAAAGTATGTTTTCAGATAAACCAGTAATTTAATTCTTTATATAATTACAAAGGATTGGATTCACTGAGAGATGGAAGAATTCATTATCTTCTGGGGAGATATTACAAAGATAGAGATTTTTGTGTAAATACCTAGAATTGCCATACGTGTTAGTCATTATATTTCTTAAAAATACACAGGCCATAGAAAGTGGAATGTTGGGGTGTCAACACACAAAGACAAAGACCAGAGCCTGGATCAATACTTCGGAGTTTGAGCCTGAGTTCCTCACTTCTCCCAGCTGTGAGAGAACTCAGCACTTCCAAGCTGCAGTCTTCTTTTTGATAAAATTCATCAGCTCCAGTGATTTTAAAATATGTTGGATGTGCTGGATATGCTGATGTAAGATCAAGCAAATGAAATAAGCTTTTATTCCTTAGAGGTAGCCACAGTCTGGTGGAGGGTGGGACAGTGTATTTCTGTAAGATTTCTGTAAGCATTTCTTGAAGTATATACATTGTACAAATAGGTGTAGAGACCAGGACTTACAGAAACACAAAAGCTGAAAGACCTAACTCTTCCCAAAAAGAATAGACTCAAAGTCAAGACAATGGCTACCATTGATGGTTGATTTTCCTTGAGGGCTTACTTCCAGACCTCTGTACTGATTATGTACGTAGTGACACTACCTCGTTTAATTTGTTGAAACACCATATACTGAATGTCTGAATTGTAAAGGATAAGGTGTACATCCCCCAGAGGGAAAGAAATGAAAAACAAAGGGGATAGCCTCCAGAGAAGAACCAAAGCATCCATGTATCTGTTCATCTATTTATACCACAAATATCCTGGGTGTGGGACACTGTGTTGGGTTCTGGGATTACAGTATGAGACCAAGAGAGTCTTCACTGTTTTGTGATGATCAAAACCATGGTTTTCAAGTGATTACATAGTTACTCAAACAAATAGTCACTCAAGCACCGTGTCCAAAGTCTCTGTTGGGTGGGGTGACATGGTACAGGGACAGTGAAGGAGACTTCATGCCTCCCAGGCAACTGGCAGTGAAGCTAAGATTTAAGGTAAGGGAGAGACAGTCAGCCTTAGCTGAGAGGGAAGGAGAAACCAGGGTAGAGAAGAGCAGGTATGAGGGCCGGGAAGAGGCCAGGAGGCTGGGAGCTGAGACTGGAGATCAGGGCAAGGTTAGGATGGAGGGCAGGTGGGCCCTGCGGGGCCCTGAAGGCCATCGGAGGACATTCTGTCTCTGTGCTGGCAACTATAGAAAGCACAGAGATGGATCCAATTTGGGCTCTGACTGGTGTGGTGGAGAGATTGCAAAGGGTCAGCATGGAGCTGGCTCACCAGACAGGAGGCCGCTGCCATGCTCTGTTGGTAGTGTGGGAAAGGAGGCATGCAGATGGCCTCATGGTACTTAGGAGCTATTCTGCCTGTCTACCTGGGATGTGTCTCAGCTGCAGGTGATACAAGGCCATATAGGTCACAGATTCGCTCAACAGAATAGGGTCGGGCCATGTTTTTCTCATGAAGCAAAAAGCTGGAGACCGCCATCCCAGGGCAGGGGCAGGGGCAGTGGCTGTAAGAGCCCACAGAGCACGTGTCCAGGCTTCTCTCCTCTGCTCTGCAGCCCTTGGCAAGGACCTTCATTCCCTCAGGCGCTCATGGCTACCTGCGGGTGCCCCGGTGGAAACCTCTTCACATTCCAGAAAGGAAGCTAGAAGCTAGAAGGAACAGAAAGCAGGCACTTCCCAGACACCTCAACTCACCAGCTCTTGGGTCTCTTTGGCCACGATTGTGTCATGTGACCGCCTTGGTGGTGAGGGGTGTCGGAGATGAAATTTATTTTTTATTTTGTTGTTGTTGTTTGGCCAGGCACACTGTTGCCCCAAATAAAATCAGATATTTTATTAGTAAATTAGAAAGGGAGAGTGGATATTGGGTAGGCAATGAACAATCTGACCACACTTCCCTTCCTTTCTAGTCACTATATTGTATTAGATTGATGGTATTTATTACTACCTGGCTACAGACCTATTTGTTGACCGTTTTCCCCTCATGTAAACTCCAGGAGATGGAGGGCTTACTTGCCTTGTTCACCACTGAACATATATTCCTAGCTATAGTCCTAGCATATAATTGGTGTCTAATAAATACCTATTGGGTGGATAAATGAGAATTCTTGCAAAGTCAGTGAAGGATGGGAAATGGGGGAGGGGGATTTGGAGAGAGAAGCCCAGAATGACTTCTGTTCCTACTCGCTCCCAGGAGCAGGTGCTGGGACCATTTACGGGGCAGGGAAGCCTGCAAGAGAGCAGTTCAGGGGTGAGATGGGCTGGCTTGTGGGTGCCAGAGGGAGCTCCGAACAGGCAGCTGGCTAAACAGATGTGGAGCTCGGAGGAGAAGTCTGGCTAGAGATGCACCTTTGAAACTCATCCAAGAATAGGTGGCAATCAAAGCCAAGGTTGTGGATGAGATTACTGAGGGAGAAAACATATGAAGGAATGACCATTCCATCATTGGCAGTGTAGGTTATATAGGAGAGAGGTGTGAGATATGAGCTGAAAATGCTAGAAGAGATCAGTTCCACGTGTCCTTCTCCCCCAAATAAGGCCCCAGGATGGAGCCAGGCCCTGTATTCATTCATCGATACACTCAGTGAAGGTTTATTGATGTTTACTATATGTCAAGCACTGATTCAGGCCACAAGATATGAAAATGATTAAGACACTGCCCCAAAGCACCTGGCTACCTGACTGGGGAGAAAGGAATGTGAAGAAAATACCATAATTTAATGCAGCAAGTGAAATGAGTAAAGTATGCACGCAGTCATCTAAGCCAGAAAGAGGGCTGAGTGGGTGTTAGCATGGCATTGTAGCTGCTGTAAATGACACCCAGGGCTGAGCCAGGTGGTATGTATAAAAAGTACATCAACTCCAAGAGATGGCATGGAAGGTACATGGTTTGTTCAAAGCACTTTGAGCTCTGCAGCATTATTGAAATCGGTGCATGGCCACAGGTGAGGATGGAGAGTAGTCAGAGAGCACCAGTGGGGAGGCTGGCCTTGAGGGAAAGTTGCACGGGAAGAGAATGGTCAAGAGGTCTGGCAGGAGTCTGGGCTGGACGACTCCAGTTCTGGTTCAGAAAATAGATTTTCTTGAGCGTGGAGATAATGGAGATTGGGACATAGGCAAGGCTGGAGGTCAAGCATGATTCTCAGACTTCGAACTTGGAGGACAGGCACACGGTGATTCTACTAACCAGCCAGGGGCAGAATCATGAAGGAGAATGAGGAAGCCACCGCTGGAGGAGTGACCTACCTGCAGGATACTATAGTAGCAGACTTTTGTGGACTAATAACATCGGTAGTAAAAAAGAGAAAAACAGAGGCTGGGATGTCTCCCAAGTTTCTCCCAAGTTTGGTGGCTAAGGGCGCTGAGGGGCCAGGAGCAGAGAGAAAAAAGGCAGAGATATGGGGTGGGAAGTATAAGTCTTGTTTCTGCGAGACCCTCACTGGAAGTATCTGCCTAAGGACCACAGTACGGGCTCTGGAGCTTGAGGAGAAGAGATTTTTGAGGCTTGAGGAACTGATCCCTGTTGAAGCCAAGGGAACAGTCAGCTCACCAGTGGGAAGAGGAGGGCTAGAGCATAAGGGATCCTAAATGTGGGGGTGGGAGAGAGGTGTGTTGGGGGTCAAACGATACACAGCTACAAAAGAAACACCAGGAATTGTGTCATACACTACAGGACACTCAAAATATTGTGAGTCGCTATCATCGATCTAAGATTACACATAACCTAAAATTATTAATGGCTGCTATTATACAAACAATATAAACTTCAAACATGAGACCTATATGTGTACCTATTTCTACATTTACATGTTTTGTGAATTTATATGTCCATATATTTATGTTATAACATCCAGCACCACCCTGATAGGACAGAAAGAAGTCAGAAATGCACAAGAAATGCTGGCTTCCGACTCACTAAGCAAGTAGGTCACTGGGATGTGTGATGGCAGAGAAACAACACAGACATGGAGGCTGTCCTCTGAAAAGCTCCTTCCCACACATAGATTCCTCCCAACACCCAGAGAAAAGTATAAAATTCAATCTATCCACATGCTTGTGCTTATGTTGCAGTACCACAGTCCTTTCAACCGAATGAAGGCTGTTGCCCTGATTGGCCTCAAAACCCACGTTAGTTCTATGGCAGTGACTACAAAGCCTAGGCTTTTGACTAACAAAACTGGTTTTAGAAGTCTGAAATCAGCGTGTTTCCGTAAGATGGTGGGGGACCTCAAGCTCAAAGACAGCAATCCTTGAGTGGACAGAGGTGCCTTTTCCTTGAACGCTGCTCTTTGAGGTGGTGGGTTGTGGGGATTGAGGATCCTTCACAGGAGAGCTGGGGGACCCCTTCCCAATTGACTGACTACTCTTCCTTCCAACAGTTTCTTTAATTGAAATAATAATAATGTGGCTGGAGGTCATGCCTGCCCCCAGGCATCACACCTCGGTTGGGAATCAATCAGTTACTAGGACCCTGCCCAGGCAGGATCTCAGCAAATCCAAGGTATATTTCTCCCAAAGGCACTTGGAGAGAGGGGCCATGAAAAATCCAATCAAGGAAAGAGAATAATGGAGAAGATAGGCTGCTCAATGTCAGAGAGTAAACCCAGGCTTTCCCCATTTGTCTGCCACAGAGGAAGCCTGTTGCAGCCCTAAACATCCCCTCCCACAGGACAAGTGTCTGGCTTCCCACTGGCCTCGGGGGAATCCCTGGAACTTCCTGCCCACGGCTTCGTGAGGTACGCCTGACAAACAGGGGGTGTTTTCTCGAGGGGGCACCAACCGTCCTTTGCTCCAACTTGGTTCCCATTGTTTTTTTTTTTTGTTTTTTTTTTTTTTTTTAATTTATTTCTAGGAGAGAGAGAGAGAGACAGCGTGAGCAGGGGAGGGTCAGAGAGAGAGGGAGACACAGACTCTGAAACAGGCTCCAGGCTCTGCGCTGGCAGTCAGCACAGAGCTCGATGCGGGGCTCGAACCCACGAACCGTGAGATCATGACCTAAGCGAAAGTCGGACGCTTAACCGACTAAGCCACCCAGGCGCCCCGGTTCCCATTGTTAATGATACCATGTGGAGCTCAACAGATGCCTCTTCTTATAGCCAAAGTGCATTGCCTCTTCATTCATATATTTTATGCTTTTGATTTGATTTGCAGTTTACGTGCATTTCTCAGCTACAACATGCGCTGCTCCAACCACGCCCTGGGTACAAGGAAGCCTGGGTGGAGCGGCCCTATGCAAGGAGCCTCCTCGGGATGGAGACCTTGTCCTGCATGCATGCGCTGCTCTGGGGCACACTGGCAAGTGCCAGACACGGGTTTGCTCTGCCACTAATTTGTATTCCTTGTATCCGTGTCGGGGCTTCCACCGTGAAGGCACAAAGGGATGCCTGGCCCTGTGCTGCAGCTGCCGCCCGGCGCTGTCGCACATGCTGCCGTCGGCCAGCTGGCCACGCGGCATCGTGAGCGGTGCCTTCTCGCTGGACACGGGATTTCCCTCCAGGAGAGATGCCAGGCTCTCAACGGTAAGAGCTGCTAGAACTCAGTTCTTTCTCTCAACTACTTAACGTGGAACAAACTAGTTTCAGTGTAAAAATAATCCGTGTCAGTGAGTGTGAAGGCTTGTAATACGCAAGTGATTTCGCTGGACCAAGCTCTGTTTTTCGTGCACCGGAAAGCCAGTCCCGAGAGCAGCACGTGAGCTCCCAGCGGCTTTCTCGGTGCAGGTGGGTTAACCCGGGCTGCTGGGCATGGGGAGCGCTCAGACCGGGAGTCACACGCACCCAGGCTGGGGGGCTTGGCTCCGTCCGACGTCCAATTTTGCACTTTGCAGACAGGCCTCTGGAGCCTTCTCCATTCCATCTTCATGCTCCTTCTCTCCACCCACGCGGATCTGGGTTCCAAGCTCCAAGACTTGCTTTTGCTAAAGTCACTGATGACATGTGGTTTCCCAAGTGCATGCAGACTCCTCAGCCAGGAATCTCTGACTTCTCAGCAGAACCTCCTGCGGGTGAACCTTTCCTCTGCCTGCTCGTGGGACCCCACCCAGCCCTCCTCACCGGCAGCCCCTCCTGATCCCCCAGAAGTTTCTCTAGGTCCAGCCCGTGCCCCTCTCTTCCGTGCTCACAATACCCCATGGCATTTTGGGCTATGTCTGCAGAGGCCACAGAGTCCTCGCCAGAGCTGCTCTTCAGAATGCGAGACTCACGCAATCAGTGCTGCTCAATCCATTTCCCCTTAATCTCAAAACTCAAATGTCCCAAAGGGAACTCAGCTTTCCACCAAAACCTGTTTCTCTCACCATGTCCCCTTCTTCCAAGTGGCCCACCAGTCCCAGTCAGAGATCTGGACCCTCCCTCTCCTCTCCTGACTTCCCTGCAGTGAACGAGTGCCAGGAGATCAGTCCTGCAAAGACTCACCCCTGCCTCTCTGTCACCTGCAGGGCACGGCAGCCTCCTTTCTGGTCTCCACATCTGTCCATCTGTCCCTCCTCATCTCCTGTCTGCATGGGGCATCCTCACTCAGGAGAGAAAATTGCCATGTGTATCTCGATGTGCGGTGACTTTCAGCATCAGGTCTTCAATGCACGACACGCCCGCGGTCCTCGGCCTGGTCTGCGAGGTCCCCGTTGGTTACCCCGTCGGTGTCTGGCTTGACCCTCCCATAAGTCTCCTCCTTAGCTACTTGGTAAATTGGGTGTGTGCATCTCACCAAGTCCACTCCCTTCTTCAGACGTGGCTCTGGCCACAGGGCAGTCCTGGGGACATCTTCTGCTTGCCCAGCACATTGTCACCAGCAGAATTCTCAGCCTGGAACAGGCTCGTGTGCACATACACGCCCTCACACACCGACACACACAGTCATCCCTCCCAGCTCTGCCCACCTCTTAGTGCACAGCTGACATGTGGCTCCCAGGTGAGGGTCCCCGGGCTGCTCTGGGCGGGCCAGGCGTGGCTTCCTGTCCTGGCTCCCTGCACCTGTCCCCACACCATTCCTCAGCTCCTGGTGGCACCATTCACCATGGGCTCCCTGAGGCTGAGGCTGACTTGACATCATTCCAGACCAGAGCCGCAGGAAGGAGCTTTCAATCTGTCACATACGTGAAGGGACTGTTCACACATGACAACATGGGGCCTGCATCCCACAAGTGTCCCGGTAAATGTGCAGTGGGTGTCCTAGAACTGGAAGTGGCTAAATGGCCAAATTATGAGTAATTTATATGAGTCAATTATAATACACCCATGAGATGGAAAAATAACCTGACATTGGGCATTTTGTCCAGAGAGTTTTGAGTGACCTGAGAAAATGATCACAACAGGTTGAGGAAAAAAAAGAAAAATAAAGAACCAAACATATACTGCCTAGCATTTATTAAATAAATGCCAAGATAAAGCTTAATTTGATAAATACATATTATGACATATTAATGTAATACATCAAATAGTATGGCATGAGTACCAGGTACATAAATATCAAAGGCAAGGATCAAAATATGATTTTTTATTGCACTATTTTCATGATCAGAAGGAAGCACAAATATGTAGAGAAAGAAATTCTTAACAAAAGAAAACCTTAGGGTATATCTTTTTCTTTTTAATTCCGGAGCACTGATGCAGAAATATTATGTAACCCCGTCATCCCTGAATATCCACNATCCACACCTGTGCCCCACACACCCACACCCACACTTGGTATCTTTTTGGAAAACACAATTCAGTGAACCAAAGTCACTTTTAAAATGTTTGTATCTGTTGACACAGCAAATATTTTCTTCCAAGAAATTCATCCTAGAATATAGATAACATTTTATATAAAATACAATCCATATAGAGTTATTTATAGCTTCAGAAGCTAAAGTAAATGCAAGTAATAGTCAGATAAGGGTTACAATATAACAAACATTTCTTATGGTCATTAGAAATTGCACCTCAAGTCGGTGTGTGAGCCCCCTGCCCAACCCAGTTCCAAGATGTAGTAATGACAGAAAATATAAGAAGGAAAAATTAAAAAGATGAAGGCATACACAGACCCAAGGAAGGTCCACACCTCCTTGGACCCAGGAGAACAGGATGCCAGGCAGCGAAACAGACTCAGGCTGCAGCCCCCCCCCCCCCCCCCCCGCGCACACACGNCACCGCCACTAGAAACTGGGCACAGGAGGAAGGAAAAACCCGGACGAAGCTTGTGCCCAGAACTGAGCCCAGTCCCAGTGAGTGTGGTAACCCAGATGGGCCTCAGGTCGCACTGAGGTCCATGGGAGCCCACACTACAGCAGACACGCTGCTGGCCTGGCAGAGAGCAGGGGCCTGGACAGAACACTCCTCTCTCAAGACCCAGAATGCAAAATACCAAGAGACATTTGCACATACCCGGTGCTAAAAGAAGCAGGCAACACAGTCATTAAGGTGAAGATGCATTTGCTCCAGATGAAATTAGAACGAGAGAATATATGAACAAGACCTTAAGACCAGCATGTTTAGAACGCTCAAGTAAAGAAAAACCATCTACTTTTAGAAGGCAAAACGTATGAAACAAAAGGGAAGACTTCAATCAAGACTAGCCATGAAAAAAATGAGCCAGTTGGAAACCTTAAAAATGTAATGGACAGGGGCACCCAGGGGGCTCCATGGATTGGGCATCCGATGTCACTTCAGGCCATGGTCTCACAGCATGGAGTTTGAGCCCCGTGTGGGGCTCTGTGCTGACAGCTCAGAGCCTGGAGCCTGCTTCAGATTCTGTGTCTCCCTCTCTCTCTGCGCCTCCCCTGCTCACACTCTGTCTCTCTCTTTCAAAAATAAAGAAACATTAAAAAAAATTAATGTAATGGACAGAAGGAGTCTTCTCAACATCAGTGAATGAAGCCTAAGTCTGCTGCAGGCCTGTCTTGAAAGGGCTGTGAGAAATCATTTGTCAGCCTAGGTTTCTGCACCCAGCTAAGTAGGATTCAAGAATGAAGGAAAAATAAATATACCTTCAGATCAACAAAGACGAAAACTTGCCACTCAACAACCCTGATTGAAAGAGCTGCTGGAAGTGTGACTTCAGCAAGAATAAAGGCAAACCCGGAGGGAAGGGAGGGTGTAAGAAATATTGATAAAACACATTGGTAAATTTAATTAATTATTGACAATGAGAAATAATAATTAATTATATGTGTTTTGTACAGTGAACTCAACCTTCGGCAGCCTTAGTGAGGAAGGGGAGGGGCGGGAAGTGGGTTGCTGGGTCCTGAGAACATGCCTCCTCTTGCTCAAGAGGGAGATGGAGATCCGGAGTAACCCTGACACGCATGTTCAGCTAATGGCTACACAGCACTGAAGCAGAGGTGATGGCAGAAATAGGAGTGCAATCTGTCAGTGGGTTCCAGCAGAGGAACATACAAATACAGAAAAAAAATATTGAAATCCCTCAGGGAAGGGGCACCTGGGAGGCTCAGTCATTGAGCATCTGACTTCAGCTCAGGTCATGATCTCATGTTCATGGGTTCAAGCCCTGAACTGGGCTCTGTGCTGACAGCTCAGAGCCTGGAGCCTGCTTTGGATTCTGTCTCTCTCTCTCTGCCCCTCCTTGCTCACACTCTGTTGCAAAAATAAACATTATTTTTTTTTTTAAGAAATCCCTCAGAGAAAATAGAAAGACTACAATTAAATGTTGATAAAAGGGGCCCAAGAAGTAAGATAATCATGATTGTAAATGTGTCCCTTATTGCCGAGAATATAGTAGATTAAACCTACATATTAAAAACTTTTTAATCTAGATTAAATTTATATATATAAATTATATACATGTATTTATTATATATCTATATATATTTTCTACTATATATCCTATATATATTTCCTAAAAAATATATATGTATATATATATTTATTTCCTACAAGAGTTACATCTAACATTGAATGAACAAGGGGAACCTGGGTGGCTCAGTTGGTTTAACGTCTGACTTCAGCTCAGGTCATGATCTCATGGTTCATGGGTTCAAGCCTCACGCTGGGCTCTGTGCTGACAGCTCAGAGCCTGGGGCCTGCTTTGTATTGTGTCTCCCTCTCTCTTTGCCCCTCCTCTGATCCCATTCTGTCTCTTTCTCTTAAAAATAAATTTTAAAAAATTTTTAAAAATTTAAATAGAATGGGGAGCCTGAGTGGCTCAGTCGGTTAAGCATCTGACTTCGGTTCAGGTCATGATCTCATGGTTCATGGGCTCGAGCCCCGCATCAGGTTCTGTGCTGGCAGCTCAGAGCCTGGAGCCTGTTTCAGATTCTGTGTCTCCCTCTCTCTCTGACCCTCCCCTGCTCAAGCTGTCTCTCTCTCTTTCAGAAATAAATAAAACATTAAAATTTTTTAAATTTAAATAGAATGAACAAAAAATATTTTCAGTTAAAAAATGGAAAAACATATCTCAGAGACTGAAAGAAAATTCTTTTAATTGTATTAATACAGAAAATATAAAAATGTAAGGTGAAAATAAACGTTATAAGTCAAGAACAACGAATGAAGAAGATATTTCAATAAATTTAATTAGAAAATAGTAAGTCACATTTTGAAAAATAAAAGATTTGCTAAACAAACCCTAGTTTAAGAGGAAATCCTTAAGTGGCAATTAAAATTATAAAATAACTGGAATGAGGGGCCATGACACAAATCCATAGAGATATTTGGCGGATGTGTCAAAAACAGTATTTGGAGGTAAATTTATAGCCTTGAATACATTTATGAAGAGAAAGAAACATTGAAATAAGTAAAAAATCAAAGAAAGGAATAGTAATATCAAAAGCAAAAGTAACTGAAATACAGTAAACACAGAGACCTAAAGATGGTTCTTGAGAAAGACTAATTGGACATAAAGAAACAGCAAAAACTCCAACAAGAATGAATGAGAGAAAAGGAAAAAAAAGGTGCAAGAAATAAAGACGTTAAGAATGGACAGGAGGCAAGGCACCTGGGTGGTTTAGTCGGTTAAGCATCTGACTGTTGATTTCAGCTCAGGTCATGATCTCACAGATCATGAGTTTGGCCCTGCATCAGGCTCTGTGCTGACATCATGGAGCCTGCTTGGGATTCTCTGTCTCCTTCTGTCTCTGCCCCTTCCTGCCCCCTCCCTGCTCACTCGCTCGCTCTCTCTCAAAAATAAATAAACATTAAAATTAAAGAGTAGAAAGGAAGCTTAACTACAGACACAAAATGTTCTAAGCAACTTAATGTCAAAAACTGTGAAGGTAGACAAAATGTATAACTTTCTAGAAAATATCAATACATTAATAAAATGTAAGTAAATAAAAAGAAGCTTAGTAAAAAAGAAAAAAAAAAAGCCCCCCAAAACACTCTTCCAGACATTTTAGAGGCAAAGATAGCCTTATGAAGGAATTTTTCCAGACCATCAAGAACAGGTAATCCCAGGGGCGCCTGGGTGGCTCAGTCGGTTAAGCGTCCGACTTTCGCTTAGGTCATGATCTCGTAGTTCGTGGGTTCGAGCCCCGCGTCGGGCTCTGTGCTGACAGCCAGCTCAGAGCCTGGAGCCTGTTTCAGAGTCTGTGACTCCCTCTCTCTCTGACCCTCCCCTGCTCACGCTGTCTCTCTCTTTCTCCCAGAAATAAATAAAAAAACATTAAAAAAAAAAAAGAACAGGTAATCCCAACTTTACATGGTCATAAAGACTAGAAAATAATCCAACATCCACCTAACTAAGGTTTTTTTCCAGGAATGAAAAAATGGTGCTACATCTATAAGTATCTATCCCACATTAACAAGTTAACAGAAAAATAAATTTTAGATGTGATCATCCTAGTACTTTCAGAAGGTGAATAAACCACCATTCCTGTTAAGCAAACAATTCTTAACTAACAAGAAATAGGAAGAAACTTTTTTCAAAAATTTTTAATGTTTGTTTATTTTTTTGTTTTGTTTTTTGTTTTTTTTTAATAGTTTATTGTCTAGTTGGTTTCCATATAACACCCAGTGCTCATCCCCACAAGTGCCCTCCTCCATGCCCATCACCCCCCTTCCCCTCCCCTGTTTATTTTTGAGAGACAGAGAGATGGAGTATGAGCAGGGGAGAGGCAGAGACTGAGGGAGACACAGAATCCAAAGCAGGCTCCAGGCTCTGAGCTGTCAGCACAGGGCCTGACGCGGGGCTTGAACTCATGAACTGCAAGATCATGACCTGAGCCAAAGTCAGACTCTTAACTGCCTGAACCACCCAGGCGCCCCAGCAGAAAACTTTCTTCACCTAATGAAAGAGACGGTTCCTAAACAAAAAGCAAGCCTCATCCTCAGTGGCCACGTATTATCAGCACTTCCTTTAAGGTCAGTTACAAGGAGAGAATATTCCAGATGGTCAATGCAATATGAATACAGCAAAGCTTGAAAATGGAAGGAGTGGTCAAAAGGATCTTATCTGCGGATAGTGTTATATCTGTCAAATGGTAATTCATAGGAGACACCAATGGGCAATTATCATGAGAAATCACTCATAATCTGACAAATGTGAACCAACACAGAACAGTGTCTTACATGTCAGACTGACAAATATTTTAAGAACAGAAATCAGTGCTGTTAAGTGAACTCTAAGATGGTACTCAGGTACTCCCTAAGAGGGCACTTAACTTGGTGTGGCAATTCTGGAAAGTAACTTGTAAATAAATATTTGTCTTTATTTATAGGAGTTAGTGGGGATATAGACTTTCTGAGACAAGGAGTATGGTATTAACATCTTAAAGCTTGGATGCTCATGCCCTGGAATATTAGCAGGCACTTCTCAAGCCTTGTCAAATGAGTAAAAGAAACACGCACCAAAAGAAAAAATATTTACAGGGTTAGAATGCATTTGCTGCTCTGTTGCAAATATTTCCTCAGGGTGTGACTGATCTTTTCTCATGTCCATGGTAGTCTGTTCTCTCAAGGTCAGGCAGCTGGAGAACGGAGGAGGTGGGTTCCAGCCCAAGCGTATCCTAGGGAAGGGTCCATGCCCTCATCCACAACACTTCATTAGATGTGAGGGTGTGGGAAGGAAGGGGCCAGACAGGTAGGGGCCAGGGAGACCATGAGATTGCTAGTAGCCTCAGCTAAGGGTTTGGGCTCCGCGTAAGAACTCCTCCAGGTGAAGGGGGGCAGGGGGTGTAACAGGCTTGTGCCTGGCAGAGGAAGGAGGTTCTGGGGAGTAGTTTTAACTTAATCATTTTAAACAAGAGAATGGCAGACTCAAGTAGGTAGCAGGGAGGGAGGTGTGAAGAAGTGGATTATAGAGAATATTTAGGGCGGGGAAACTCTTCCGTCTGATACCTGAACGGTGGCTCCCTGCCATCGCACATTTATCTAAACCCGCAGAATGCACAGCACCGCGAGAGAACCCTAGTGTAAACCGCAGGCTCTAGTTAATCATAATGTGTCAATATTGCTTCCTCAGTTCTAACAAACGGACCACATTAATGCAAAGTGCTTCTTAGAGGGAGACCGGGGAGTGGGGCCACGCTGAACTCTGTGGTTTTTCAGTCATTTCTCTGTAAACCTAAAACTTTTCTTTAAAAATACACTCTATGTGGGGCACCTGGGTGGCTCAGTGGGTTAGGCATCCAACTTAGGCTCAGGTCATGATCTCAGGGCTCGTGGGTTCAAGCCCCACTTCGGGCTCTGTGCTGACAGCTCGGAGTCTGGGGCCTGCTCAGATTCTGTGTCTCCCTCTCTCTCTGTCCCTCCTCTACTCTCACTCTGCCTCTGTCTCTCTCTCAAAAATAAACGTTAAAAAAGTGCACTCTGCGAATTACAATTAAGCAGGCCATTCTAATGATAAAAGAGAGGCTGATGGGGCGGGGGTGGGGGGGGCGGAACCCAGTGGACTCATCTTCATGTCCTGTGCGGGGCTCGCTGCAGCTCCTGCTGGCACTCTTTCAGGGGAGCCCGTGAGATGGGAGCAGGGAGGGAGGGCTGTGGGATTAGGGTGGCCTGGTGAGCTGTCATAGGGACACTCAAGGAAGTCTCTTAGGAAGGGATGGGAAGCCTTGTGAAGGAAGGGTCTCAGCTAACCCCGCTCAGGGCGAGGGCTACCTGGGGACGCTGGGATCTCTGTGTCACGAGTGCAAATGCCAGAAGCACCAAACTGTGATGGGACCCACACCATGGAAGAGTGGAACCAAGATGGTTTTTGTAAGGACGGGGTGCCGCTTTGGCAGGGGAGCAGCCCACGCAGCACATTTAGAGCTGTGCCCTACTGCTTACGGAAGTGAATGGCATTCAGAGTCACTCTGGGCAGTCCCCTCTCCCACCTCCACCTGATAGAAAGGCCTGTTGTAACAGGGATCTTCAGTCTTCCAGAGATCGGCAAGAAAACTAATATCAAGTTCTGGAGGAGTCCACTTTCCCTTAGAGCCTCGTCTGTGGGGGGCCCAGGGGCCCTGGCTTGCTGTAACCACCTCCAGTCTCCCCAGTTTCCCTTGGAAGACTTTCCATTAGAGTTGTTTATACTTAAAAAAAAAAAAAATGGAAGTGAGTGGGTATTTGTACATTACATGTCATTCATTATTCTAAATGTAATTTTAATCAGTTCGACATGAAAGCATCTTAATATTCTCAATAATGGCACTGGTAACTTTAAATATTAAAACCCACATTAGGAATTCCCCTGCCTCTGTAAAAATTGCAGTATTTGCATTATGGATTGTGAGTTTGACCCAGTCTATACTTTCTGAGCTCAATTTTAGATGATCCTTAGTGCTGGGTCCCAAGCCCACAGCAAATGCCAGAGAGATTAGTGGTAAACAAGGCCCTAACACATCAAAATTAAATGTTCCTAATTATCAACTTTAAACAAATCCTCATCATGCAGAAGGGCTAATTCCTCACCACGTGTTCGTGGCACTCAGAGAAGGCTTTTAGGACACACAGCATTACCATAATTTTTTCGACTGGAGTCCTCACAGGACATGAGATGAAGTCGCTACCCTTAATTTTAATTGCATAGGCTGAATTCTTAATTAAAAACTGTACAAATGGATTTTATGCCATGCCAAAAGAAATCCAAGTTCATTAGTCGTAAAACCTTTTAAAAATTGATGCAAATATGTGAATTCCTTAAAAGTTTGAACTCAAAGTCCTCATTTTATGTTGAGTTGCTTTTAATCTAGAGAATAACGAAGTCAACATAAATTAAGGGTTTTTTTTCTTTCTTTTTTTTTTTTGGTTGGTTTCTGTCTTTCTGATTTTACATTTTTCCTTGTCAGATGAGATTCATTTTAAATTCAAATTCTTTAGAGATTTGTAAGGGGGGAATCCTTGTTGACCTTTTCTCCCTGGGTTTCACAAATGAAAGCTCATAAACCCTTTAATAATTTTGCTTATTAAGACACAATTACATCATCCTCAATGACAATAAAAATCAGACTTGCCAGCCTCTAAAATGAAGAAAAGCCTTCTCCAAATGCACATGATTCACTGTTTCTTGTAAACCTGTAGTTTCTAATTTAAGTATTTTTACTCCAAACTGCTGTCAAAGCCATGTACATTTCATCTTACAACTTTTAAACAGAGACGCTCAAAGAAACTGCATGGCTATTTTCTGTTGTTTTCAATGTGTTTCGCCAAGCAGGAGACCGTCTAACACAGTGGGCGTTGAACAAACACATATATATGTGGAACATGTGAGCACTGGCTCCCGCTGACCAGGAGGAGGCTTATCTCTTACAGACGGAAGTTCAGGCGGTTGGGAGTACGGAAGTTAGATATGACTAAATCACAGCCCAATGTTTCTCTGAACCGTCTCGGCAGTATTTGTTATAGCAGAAAACAGAAAACAAAAATTTAAAGATATGCATCTATACCTTACAGAGAGCGGTACTGTCCCGTATACTAGCCAGTGGTCCTATGTGATTATTTAAACTTAAATTGAAAGTAGTTAAAAGGAAATGAAATTTAAAATTTGATTCCTCAGTCAAACCAGCCACCTTTCTTTGTTTTTTTTTAACTTACTGAAACAAGATTTTATTTGGTTTATTTTTTTCTTATTTAAATTCGAGTTAGTTAGCCAACAGTGTAGTCTCGGCTTCAGGAGTAGAACCCAGTGATTCTTCTCTTACATACGACACCCAGCGCTCATCCCAACAAGTGCCCTCCTCAGTGCCCGTCACCCAGTTAAACCACTCCTCTCCCAACACTCCTCCATAAACTCTCAGTTTGTTCCCTGTACTTATGAGTCTCTTATGTTTGCCTCCGTAGCCACACCGTCAGTGCAGAAGGTTAAGCTGGGCAGCGTGGGCGCAAGGCGTTTCCTGCACTCGTGTGTGCTCCATTCTTATCTGTCTCTAGAACGTGGCTCCAGTCGTGTCCACCTTAGTCCTCACAAAACTTAAAACCTTAACATCATTCAGCTCCTAAGAAGTGTGCCTCCCACGTGAAGCCCTCCCTGACCTCTCCCTCTGTTTCTATCATGCCCTCACCCCTGCAGCGCAAGGGCTCTGCCTCCACCTCCCCAGCCACGTGGTGGCACTTAATGGAGAGGGGATTTGGGGCACTTGGGCAGCTCAATCGGTTGAGTGTCTGACTTGAGCTCAGGTCATGATCTCACAGTTTGTGAGTTCGAGCCCCACATCGGGCTCTGTGCTGACAGCTCAGAGCCTGGAGCCTGTTTCAGATTCTGTGTCTCCCTTTCTCTGCCCCTCCCCTGCTGATGCTCTGTCTCTGTCTCTGAAAAATAAATAAATGTTCTTTTAAAAAAAAATGGAGAGGGGGTTTTCACAAAGCATGTCTTATGTGAGGGTCACAGACCTTTCCTACGTCTCTTCAAGCCAATTATTCCCCTGTCTCTAAGAGCGGGCCATGCCAGACACATCAGGACGCTGTAGGTGTGACCTGTGTGTGACAAATGACCCTTGTCCCCACTAATGTGATGGAGCTGCCTCCCAGCCCTTCTTAGGTTAACAGACGAGGCTACGGACAGCAGCCAGCCCTGCACTTTCCTCTCCAGAAGCTCCTGAAGGTAAGTGGCAACACTCATGCCATCTGAGAGCAAACGTCTAACGATCACCAGCACTTACCTAATCAAGGATGAGTTTCATTACCCTTTCAAGGAGATTTAGCAGGAGAAAATGCAAGCCCTGGTCAGGGCCTTGAAAATCTGAGTGAAATTATGGGCCTACTGGGTAACCAGGGCAAATGTGCACATTCTCCCTCCCCATACTTCTCGAACCTCAGAGAGGCTGCCACATATATCAGTCAGGCACTGTCCCGATGCCTGTCATAAAGCAACAGCAATGTTTATGCCCGAGAGTCTGCAGCTCAGCGAGCTGCCCAGCTGCTGTGGACGGCCTTGGCTAACTCAGCTGGGCATGCTCTCCTGCCAGCTGCCTCTGGTGGCCTCAACTGGGATAAGGCTGCTCTGTCTCACAAGTCCCTCACCTTCCAGGGGGCTGGACTGTGAAGCCTTCATGGTGAAGACAGCAGAGTAAGGGAGTGAGCAAAAGCCTGCAACACCTTTGTAGAAGTAAAGCTCAGAACTGGCATGCCATTGCTTCTGCCATGTTCTGTGGGCTAACCAGCCTCATGAGGTAGCCCAGAGTCAACAGGTGGGAGAGCGGACTCCATCCCTTGGTGGCAAGAGGTGCAGAGTCACGTTGCAAAGGGCATCAATCCAGAGACAAGTGAAGGACTGTGGTTATTGTTCTCAATATAACAGCTTTATTGAGATATAATTCACATACCGTACAATTCACCCATTTAAAGGGTACAATTCAATGGTTTTGGTGTATTTACAGAATGGTGCAATCACCACCACAATCAATTTTAGAATATTTTCTTAACCCCAGAAAGAAATCCCATACCCATTAGCAATCACTCCTCATTTCCCTTCAACTTCCCCGCCACCCTCATCCTCAACAACCGCTAATCTACTTTCCATCTCCATAGATTTGAGGGTTGTGGCTATTTTTGCAATCCATCTACACACACAGCCTCTCCCTCTGAAGGACTGATATGAAATATGCTATTCCATGAACGAAAGAACTCTGGTCTAGTTGGATAAATAATCCAGTTTCTGCATCTGTTGCCCCAGAAGGGAGGTTGGGCTAATGGGTGCTGAGATGAGAACCCACGTCCCCTTGCCAGGTAGCCTGGATGTGAAACAGCCATCTGCTATCAGAACCTCCGTGGAGGGACCCCCGTACGTTTCCTACGCGGACACATCTGGCCTCAACCAGGAGCAGTCTGGCTTGAAATTCCATGTAAAATCTGCACGAACTTCTAGGTTAAGGAAAGTTCAACCATTTTTTTCCTCCCATTTCCCCCCTCTACTCTTCTCCCTCTGCAAAGGGAAACAAGAGTGTTGAAATGTTGCATGGAAAAAAAAAAAGAAAGAAAGAAAGAAAAGAGAGAGACGCTCGTGGTATTTCTGATCCAAGCAGAAGCAGAAAGTGCCAAGGGATCTCATGGGAGGACCTCTTCTCAATGATTTTCAGTTGAATTTTTACAGGCCCATGAGGTTAGGATAGTTAAACAAACTTTGGATAAATGCCGCTGGCTTTTTATTCATTTATGAACTAACCCTTCAATTCTTTTGAGGTTCAACCATCAGCACTTTCTTCAGAGCCTGAAAACAAAATGTTTCAATATGATTGGAATACACAGTGTTCAGAAAATGTCATAAGATGGAAAATAAAAGCCTGGCATTTCATTTAATAGAATTATTCAGAGACTTCTTCATAAAGTTCGTTTGCACAGAAATCCATTTGGGTCAAGCTGAGTAAATCAGCAAATTAGCTAGGCTAGTCCCTGACTTAATTCAGCAGCATTTCAGAATTCCAAACTTTCTGCCCAGTTGGCTCTGTCTGCCTGCGGATTTCAAATGTCTCACCATGAAGAACAGCCAGGAGAAAACTGTAAATCCGATCCTCTGAGTGAGAGAATCTACAGAAGACCCGCACTATCCTATCGTGGGCCCGACAAAGCCCTGGAACGAAATGGGGTCTTATGAATAATGTCAAGACTGTCTCCTCAAACTGACCCCCCACCCCCGTTTTCCTTCTGCTTCGAGGGGAAGGCAGCTGGAGCCAGACAAACTCAGAGACATTACATCAGGGAGAAACAGGGAGGGGAGAGGGATGGGGAAACAGGGGTTGAGAGGGAGAGAGAGAAAGAGGCGGGGAGAGAAAGAAGGAGAGAGAGGGAAACGGAGCAGGGGTGAAGGGGGAGAGAAACAGAAGAGGAGAGATATGGGGAGGGGGAGGGAGAGGGGAAAGTGAGAGAGAGAGAGGGAAAGAGAGATGAAGAGAGGTAGAAAAAAAGGAAGAGAGAGATTGGGAGGGGGAGAGGAAGAGAGAGGGAGAGGGGAGGGTTGCCAAGCCCTGAGCACAGTACATTGCGTCTGTAAATGTGCCTTTTTCCAGAACTATTCGATAGGGGGAAAGAAGCAAGGAGGGAGGAAAGAGAAGCGGAGATGAAGCCTCAATATAGCACCTATAAGTGTTTTATTTGTTTCAACAGAGAAAAGCTTCANGGGCAGGCTCCTCTCCCAAACCAGCCTTTTCTCTGTAAAGCTTTTGTTTCTTCAAAGGTGCCATAAAGCCTGAAAGGAAAAGCAATGAGGAGCTCGAATGTTATTCTTTTCAGATCTTTCTCCCTCTGTTGACTTTGATTTCCGACTGCACAACCCGCCCACCTTGGCTTCCCTCCTTTCCCCCACCCGCTTCGGTGCCGCGGATGAAGTCTATCAGCCCGCAGCGGGCTTGTCATTAGCAAGGCAGGTAATAGCCTACACAGAATGCATCTGGATGGATTCCCTTACACCTTGCAAAGTGACATCTTGTCCTGGACTTCCTGATTTCAAAGACGTACTTGAGACTGTCGTGCAGAATCTGGAAAGTGCGGGAGTCCTTGAGGACCCACAGAGTGTAACAGTTAAGCCATGTGCCAGAAAGAAAAAAAAAATGCATGCAATGGCAAAACCTTCTTGATTTGTCCTAGAATCTTAAACTTTACCTGAGAACTTTACACTCCTTCTAAATATACTTTGGCTCCTTCCCCAGGAAGAAGAATAACAGGGAAAGGTGACTCGTTAAGGACCACGTTTTCTCTTCACCCCTTCTCCCAAGGTTGGATGATCAAAACCAAAGTAAACACCTCCGTGCAAGTTCTGCTCTCATCTGTTCTTGCACTTTCTCTTCCTAACCACAGCCCCCTTTTCTTCCTGCATGTGCCAACCCCAGGTCCTTGATCTTTCTAATTCACCTTTGGGTTTGATATTTGAGTACCTGTGATTCCAGGCATTGTGCAAGGCACTGAGAGTGTCTGCATGAACAAGACACAGTCCGGGTCCCCAGGCATCTCCTAGGCCAGCGAGAGAAACTGCAATACCATGTGATACATTCTCACCGGAGGTGTAGACGCAAGCTCCCGGTGCCTAGAGAAGGAAAGCACGGACTTTATTGGGGAAGTCAGAGATCATTTCATGGGGGAGGGGTGATATTTTCACAGGATATTAAATACGAGGTAAGGGTTTTCAAGGCAGAGAAATGAGAGGAAGGTGTTGTAGGAAGAGGAGCAGGGGCATGGCCAGTGCAGATGGGGGGTCCGGGCAGCTCACACTGCTCAGGAGAGAGTCTGGCAAGACCAAAGCTCTGGGTCTGCTGCACAGAGTAGAGAATAAACCCAATGTGGCCACCTGAAAAGGGTCCTGTATTCCTGGAGAAGGCGTCTGGGCTTTTTGTACATACCTTAAATTTTTAAATGTTTTTTATTTATTTCTGAGAGAGAGAGAGAGAGAGAGAGAGAGAGACAGCATGAGCTGGGGAAGGTCAGAGAGAGAGAGGGAGACACAGAATCTGAAGCAGGCTCCAGGCTCTGAGCTAGCTGTCAGTACAGAGCCTGACGCGGGGCTCGAACCCAGGAACCATGAGATCATGACCTGAGCCAAAGTCCGACACTTAACCAGCTGAGCCACCCAGGCGCCCCTTTATATGTAGATGGTACTAATAGATGGCTGGAAGGTGGCTGCACTAGTGGGAGGATCAGAAGCCAGATCACCTGTCAGGAAGTTATTTCAATCACCTGAGCAAGGAAGAGGCCGATATAAGAGATTTCAGAGGTGAATGGACTTGATGCGGTGACTCGGGGGAGAAGGACTCAAAGGAAGGGATTAAAGCTGCCTGAGAGGTCTAGATAACACCAGAAAGTTAATAGTGGTGACAGTGCATCGACCATGAGACAAAACCATGGGGAAGATGTGAGGGACAGGGGATGAGAAAGGCAGAGAAAGTGACTTCAGTTTGTTCAGAGTCAAGATGGTTTTGTGATCCATCCACGTGGAATTATCCTGAAAGCCACTGAAGTGCAGAAATGATTTTGAGGAAGGATTGGGTCCTGGAGAGAAAAAAGTGGCATTTGTGAGCATGTCAAGCATAGCCTACAGTCTTCAGAAGACTGAAATGACCCAGAAACATTCCATAAAAGAAGGAACAGAGCACGAAGTATGGTGACAAGTCCCTGATATAAAATGCAATTAGATACAAGCCTTGTCCTCAACTCCTGTAAAAGGGTAAAAAGATAGGGGTGCCTGGGTGGCTCAGTTGATTAGGCGCCAACTTTGGCTCAGGTCATGATCTCACAGTTTATGCGTTCAAGCTCTGTGTCGGGCTCTGTGCTGACAGCTCCGAGCCTGGAGCCTGCTTCTGATCCTGTGTCTCCTCTCTCTGCCCCTCCCTCCTCTCAAAAATAAAATAAACATTAAAAAAGGGTGGGGGTGCAAAGGATTTGTACTCTCCAGGAGACAATGGATGTCAAACCAACAAATGCAATGAAATATCATAAGCCTTTGAAAAGGGTGAGCATTTACTGATTGCATTGGTGGCTTATAGTAGAGTGTTGAGAGTAGGCGTGTGGAGGGAAGGACGGGAGAGCCTCTCAGAGGAAGAGAGTTAGAACGGGTCCCTGAAGACATCAGGAATTCAACAAGCAGATGAACAGTGTGAGAGCAGCCCAGAGGACAGCAGGAGTAGAGCCATGGAGGTGTGAAGCAGTCACGTTCCTTTAGCTGGGCCTTCGCTGGGAGTAGAAGGTAGGGATGGGGCCATTGTGTGGGAAGAGGCCGAGGATAGCTCAGGGGCCAGACTATGGGGAATTTGCACTGCATCTTGTAATCAAGGGGGAAATACCAAAGAATTAGGCAAGATGGTAACATGGTCAGGTTTACAGTTTTGAAAGTTTGTTTTGGCATTTGATAGAGGGAGATTTGGAGAAGTCTGAGATGTAAAGAATGCAGACTGATCAGAAAGCTATTCTATCTGCAGAGGAGAAGGAACAATGACTTGAAATACAAGCAGGAGAGGAAAGAGACCACAGATAAGAAGAAGAGAAAGGAGAATCAGTAAGAATCGGCTGCTGGTGTGGCTGTTGAGGAATGAGGTAATTAAGAGGAAAAGACACCTCTTAGTTCCAGACTGGGGGCTGGTGGACATGGGTGTTGCAGCCCACGACAGGAAATCAAGGCAGAAAAGCTATTTAGGGATAATGCTGAGACAAGATGGGGAGAGAGAGAGAGGGGCTTGAGAAAAGTGGCCATCAAGTTCTGAGGTGGGAGGGCCTCCATATTCTCCATGTTATGGTGACCATTGGCATGTCTATGTTGAGCCCTTAAATTACTAATTTTTTACCATTGAAATGTTGAAATACAAATTGTTACATTAAAAATCATATATTCAAATCTTTATCTGCAGACGTTAACCCATCCCCAACTTCTCTCAAATTTCTAATAAGCACTTTACTGCTACAAAACCAACTAGACACAGCGACACTCACTGAACACCAAAGGTAATGACACAGGAATGTCTAGTCAACTATTTCATCAACCCATGCGGGAACCCAAATTCCTCTCCATATACTCATTCACATTCTAATTTGAACTTTTATCACAGCGTAAAATAATGTACTGGGCAAAAAGCACAAAATTTACAGAAATAGTAAGTCCCAGATATTCCAAAATTTTTCTGAACATAATAATGTCTTCCAGAGATGGAAACATGGATTATCTGCAAATAATTATCTAACAACTATTGTGTAATGGCATTACTCATCTCTTCTCTGGGATAATATCTTCATTGAAAACTACCATGTGTTTGCTAAGCAAACCTGTCACTTCTCTTAGCATATTTACGGAATAAGTTTTACGACAATTCTCTATTCTTCCCAAAAGCCAAGCCAAATATTTATTCCTCTAGAGTAGCTAACAAAGCAGGTACCACCAAAGTAAAAGACAACTGAGAATAATTTATAGTAGAGAGCTTGATTTTTTTAATTATAAAGAAATGATTAAAAATGCACACTTTATCAGCATCTATTTGTCTGGTGACCAATCCTACTAAAACTCTCCCATTATTAGGACGTCCACAAGTAGAGAGGACATAGTAAAAATAAAGGCAAGAGAAGGGGGTGAGTTTGGAGAGGCACAGAAAAGACAAGGCAGAAACACTCTAAATGCACAGCTTCAAGACTCCCAAGTGAGTCATTACCATTCTTCCATTTCACAGCTTGAGATAAGTCATTTTACCAGTTTCCTCTGTCGAGGGGTTCTGCTTCCATTTAGGATATAGAAAGCTTCAATAGGTCTTTGCTCCCACCCAAACAATGAGAAAAAAAGATAGGATAATCTATAAGTCTTACATTTTCTCGAGTTGATGTCACAAGGTGACTAAGTGCACTGAATTTTGAATGGTGACAAGCCTCTCCTAGGAGACATAAGACATACTAATGGTCCTACCTTCGACAGTGCATGGAAAAGAGAAGCAGATGCCATGAAAGCAAATGCAAAAAGAAAAGCTGAAATGTTAACAAACTCTCAGAGACCAAGAGTGGGCTACAATTAGAATTTTAAATCCTTGGGAGCCTTGAACACAAAGGGAGTCCACAAGCCCTCGCAAGCTCTTTCCACAGGCCAGTACTAGGGGCTTGCAAGAGACACTGGGGGAAGAGAGAAGACCTGTATAGGTTCTTCTCATTGGAACATATGCACTAAACCCTACTTCCCAGAACTTTCTCTCATATTAAGGAAAAATCTTAAACTGTGAGGAAGGGACAGGAAATCCCTACCTCAATCCAGGACAGAAGCAAAGCCCCACTGTCTCTATAGAGGAGGAAGAAACAAAATATATTTCTCCCTGCCCCAAACAGGAGCCTTGAAATCTCCTTCTGGAAGAAAGGCAGGAAACATTCCCTGACCAAAGACACTCTTACAGATACACTGCAAGGTCTGGCTGCCCAGTGGAGAGAAGCAGAAACACTAAGGAATCCCTTTTTAAAGTACACATGTACAGAGCCTTCCTAAGGCTAAGGCTCAGCCAGGAAAGTGGAGAATCACCCTCTAATCTTACCCTGAGCCTTATGCCAACGGTAGTCTTCCTGAACTGTGGAGTGTAGAAGTTGCTGAAAGTTGAAGATGTGACAGGGACACTGAAAAACCCTTGGGAATCCATAGTCTTGACAAGGAAAATGATTGCACCAGCCCATCAGTGGAGAAATTTCTAGTCTGCGGTGTACTAAATATGACCGTGGCAACAATAAAACCAGCCTACAATCTACCTAGTGACTAGATTGACTCAGCACCCCGCAATAATGACCCGGCAGAGGAGGAAGTATGCCTATTTTGAGCATATGTCAGTGTGGACTAGTCTTCTCCATTTAAGGTCCTTCATTCAATCAAAATTACAAAGCACATCCAATCAAAAATTACAAAACACATGTGTGTACTCACATGCGTGTATGCAAGCAAGAGAGCCAAAGACATTTCAAGAGGTAAGATAGTCAATAGAAACAGACCCAGAATGAACAAAATAGTTTCAAAAATTGAAACTAATAGGGAGCAGTCTCAAAATAACTCTAATCAATACATTAATGATCTAACAAAAAAGTAAATAATTTGCATGAATAAATGAGGCAAGTCCAGCTATGTGGTGGAGACTAGAAAACAGAGTCAAATGGAAATGGTAGGAAATAGAAAACGTGATATCAGAAATAAAGACTTCCTTCGATTGACACAATGGGACAGTAAAAATAATAGCAATAATAATAACAATAGTGATTTTTTTAAGCTAAATCAATAGAGGATATCCAAACTGAAGAACAAATAGGGGCAAAAATGCAGTAGAAACAGGGAAGAGAAACAGGACATGAATCCCAAGACATGTAGGACAAAATCAAAATGTTCTAACATCCTTATACAGTCTCAGAAGGTTAAAAAGGGAATGGGGCAGAAGAAATGTTTTAAGAGAGAATGACCAAATATTTTTGAAAATGAATAAAAGACAAGCAAGGTGTGAACCAAGAAGCTCAAAGAACTCCAAGAAAGATAACTTAAGTATACACAAACACTTTGCCACATCATGGTCAAACCATAGAAAAAAATTTAAAAATTAAAAATAAAACAGTGAAAATCTTGAAGACAGCCAAAGAAAAGAAATATTATATAGAGAGAAACAAAGATGAGAAATATCAGAGACTTCATGCCAGAAATTTTGAAAACCAGGAATAGTAATGACATTTTGAAAGTCAAATAATAATTATTTGAAAGGAAAAATAATTATTAAGCAATAATTTTATAGCCAGAAAAATATCTTTTAAAAGGAAAGCAAAACAAATCCTATTTCATAGGGAGCAAAAGCTGAGCAAATTTATTGTCAGAAACACACCACAAAAATAAATAAACAAACAAACAAATAAATAAATAGAAGTTTTTCAGACAGAAGCAGTATTACACCAGACAAAACTTCACTTCCACACAAAGACATGCAGACCTCCAAAAAAATTATAAAAATGTTAGTAAATATAAAATATTTTCTTAAGACTTTTAATTTAATTAAAGGATGTTTGGCTGTGTAAGGCAAACACAGTAAAAATACATTATGGGTTTATAGCATATGTAGAATTAATCGTATAACAACTTAGCACAAAAGATGGGAGAGAAAAAATGAAAATTAATTGTTGTAAGGTCAGTATGTCCTACTTGAAGTCATATAATAGTATTTCAAGATGACTGAGATAAGGTAAAGGTGTATATAATAAACTCTAGAGCAGCCTGTAAAAAATATAAAAATAGTATAACTAACAAACCAATTGTAGAGATTAATTTGAATTATAAAAATACTCAATCCAAAGGAAGACAGGAAATGAAGATTAAAAAAAAAACAAAAAATAGGCAGGATAAATATAAAACTAATAGCACCCATCCATATTAGTACCTTACCCAACTTTATCAGTACTTACATCAAATGTAAATGGTTTATACACCCCAATTAAAAGGCAGAGATTGTCATATTGTACAAAATAAAAAACAAGACCTAACTTTATGCTATCGATAAAATATCCATTTTGAAATATAAAGAGACATAAGGGTTAAAAGTAAAAGAATGGAAAATAAATATCAAGAAACACTAATAAAAAATAAAATAAAGCTGAAATTGCTATGTTAATATTGGGTAAATTTTGGTAAAGAATGTTACTGGGAACAAAGATAAGCATTAGGTAGTAATAAAGAAATGACTTCACCAAGAAGGCACAAGTTTATTAGATGTGGATGTAGTTAATAATATATAAACTAATACATAAAAACTCAGGCACCTAGGTGGCTCAGTTGATTAAGCATCTACTCTTGGTTTTTGCTCAGATCATGATTTCATGCTTTCATGGGTTCAAGCCCCACATTGGGCTCTGCACTGGCAGAGCAGAGCCTGCTTGTAATTCTCTGTCTCCCTATTTCTCTCTGCACCCACTCATGCTCCTCTGTCTAACTCAAAATAAATAAATAAACATATTTTTTTTTAAGTTTAAATACATAAAATTCACAAAACTGAAAGGAGAAATGAAAAAAGTCACAGTTACAGTTGGAAATTTCAACCCTAATATGTTATTAGAAAGTATGCCTTCATACTGCCCTCTAAAGAGCTAAAAGTCTTATTGGAGCTGAAGGTATTGCTCCTGTTTTGTGTATCTAACTCTTTGGATGTGTGTGTGGAATTCCAATGAATGTCAGAGGAGTGAGGCACAGGATTCCAGGTGGGGAAACATCAGGAACCACGTAGTCACATTGTATGTGTCCCTGGCTTCTCCAGTACTTTCTGTTCCATAATAACTTTGGAAGATTTTGGCTCCACTTTAGCCTTTGTGTACCTTAAATGGTTATATGGGATGCTGAGAATGAGCTATACATTTCACACTTGGAAATGATTGATGATAATACACAACAGTAACCTAGACAACATCAGAGCACCACACAGCCCTCAGGTTAAGCTTCTTATCTGTCTTTAACTATCTGAGGCACATTGGTTTAACCATAATCACACCAAGGTAGGTGGAAGATGGAGGGTGGAAACTGGCAAGAAATCTCTTATTAACTCATAATTAAAATACTTGTAATAACAACAATAATAACAGGTAATGCTAGAAAGTGTCTCCAGCTTCCAAGAACAATGAAAATAACTGTGCATTGACACCTTCAATCCTACCCACAGCCCTCTGGGCACAATAAGCCTCATTTTCAGGGTGGAGATCATGAGGCTTGGGGGTGTTATGCACCGCCTGCCTGGGGCCACTCCACTGTTAAATGGTAAAGTTGAGATTCAAACCCAAGTTTGTCTGAAAGAGCAAATCTCGCTTAAGTATGGTGGTGAAGAACGATGAATTTGAGGCCAAATATTTACTGGGCATTCCCTTTGCTCAAGAAGCCAATTAGAAATTGTTAAGGCACGTGGGCTAACAGTCTTTATGGGTTAGTCTGGTGGCGATACCAACAGCCTCTCACTCATGAAGCCAGCTCCCAGAACCATGATCAGAGGGCACAGGTAATTGGAAGGAGGTTGCTGATGGTCATTTCAAAGGGCAAGCAGATTAAAATCTACTCTTTTGCTGTCCCCCAAACAGTACTTGTTCTCAGGGATAGAAAAAAAAAATATGTATATAGCCTTTAAGTTGACTTCACCATCTGTTTTGAATAATTTCGCATAATGTGAATAAGCTTCTAATTCATCATCTCAGATTAATATCGGAATTTTTAAAAGGAGATGCAAAGATTGAATTCAGTCCTCCTGGATCAGTAAGAGAAACTGGGGTGGAGAAGACACCATTTTTCCACTATCATTTACTTAGGGGATAAATGAGGCAGAATCCAGAGATTTTGGCCTGAGGCATTGTTATTTACTTTCTGAAAGATTGTGGTTTGAGGGTGATGGGCACTTGAGGGTATGAGCATGCCAAATGCTACCAGGGAGGGGGTATAGTTGTGCCCTCTGCTCCTTCTAGGCATCCCAGCAAGGACTGGCCAGGAACTCGGTCATCCCAGGAGAGAGCTTCAGGTGACCCTGCAGGGTACATTCTGAATGTCCCAAATGCAAGCCCCACACTCCACGCCTGCCCCTGGCTGAACACACAGCCTTGCATGTGTTTCCTATCGGCAAGCACACACCCCACCACAGTGCATTTGGAGACCTGGCCTCCGATACCAGGACTGACGTGAGGCTGTGAACAGTCCGGACTGTCTCTGATATATGACGTGAGAGGGAAGATGACTGAACAGAGCGGGCTGCTGCAAGGATTACCAAGCATTCCATTTCCAACTTCCTGCCTCCCTCCTCTGGCAGCGAGGACGGCCTGGCTTTCAGATGGGTCTCGGCGGCGATGCCGCACATGTGAGAAAGGCTGGGAGGGTGTCTCTGCCCTAAACCGCTCAGTTCAAATATCAGCCTGAAACAACCCACTTAAAAACTCTATTGAGTTTCTATGTATTTTTGTTTCATAATTAATACACTCATTAGTTTTGACAAAATGTGCGTTATCGATATGGTGACCCAACTTAACCAGTTAGCAGCATTGCATTCCAAGTATAATAAGCAACCATCTGAGTAGTTATGTCATCTGAGATCTACACCCCTAACTAGAATGACACCTTATTTATTTTCTTTTATCCTTCTAGTATTCTGGTGAAGAATATATGGTGGTGGTGGGCGAAAGAACTTGGGTTCTGGAAGGAGCAGAACATTCATTGTCTCGTGCAGGCATGAAAATGCTTGTATGTTGAAAAGCCCACCAGCTGCAGGAGGAAAACCAGATTCTAATTAACACTGCCCCAAATCTCTCTTCTTTTGTTTGGCATCTTTTTTTTCCCTTTCTCTCTCTCTCTCTCTCTCTCTCTCTCCCCCCCCCCCCCCCCCTCNGCACAGGCATGGAAAGTGTGCTCACAGGAGAATTTTAATTTATTGATGCTTCTTGCCCCTACTGTACATTCCAGCTCCTATTTGAGGGTAATGGATGAAGCAGATGTTTGACACCGCAGCACCTCTTCATAACTTCACTCTTCAAAACCAGTTTTACAAGTACTTACTCGCATGGGTTCCCACTGACACAGGAAGCTGAGGTCATCGTGAAACATGAGGCTGAGGCAGGAGCCTGAACTCATGTGCTCTGCAGCTGGGCCCCCATCTTCTGAGCACGTTACCGATTTATGAAGCAGCCATAATTTTCAGCTTATGGACAAAGAAATAAAAGTGTTGACACCGTTATTGTAACATCTGTGAAGGGAAAAATACGAGCCGATTTCTAAGTGCACAAATGATCCCGGAGTTATAAAGATTCTTTTATGCTTAATTGTATTCATTATCAGCAGTAATTATTTCTAACACAAGCAGTTTCTTCCAATTTAATGTCAACCTAAAAGGTTAAGACCTTACAATAGAGTCATTTCTACCTCGTGATTTGTCGGGTCTGCAAAGTTGGGCTAATTGGGAAAGCAAGAATTGCTTCTGAGAGCTCTCCTGCCTTGGTCTCCACTCGCCTGGGTGGAGCAGATCTCTCCGTTAACATCACCAAAGGGTACAACTGGGCAGGGTCCGAAAAGGTTCCTGGGCTTGCACTCTGAACCATAGCTTTGTCAGCAGTGGGGGGACTACGGGAGGTTCTGGGTCTGCACCCTGCTCCAAGCATCCTTGTAAACAAACGTCCGTAATTGCTGGGGCTGGTGTTGAGGGATGCACTGGAAGAAAAGAGAAGGCTCTGGAATGCTCTGGTGTGACACTTACGGATGAGAAGCTGGCTTCAGCAGCGGAGACAATGAGAGCATGTCTTCCTTATGCCAACAGGACAAAGCCCTGGTGATCCAAGTCCTTCTGTTTACAATGGGCAGAGGTGACATTGGATCCTCAAGCTTAGTCCAACACTGAATGTGGTCTACCTGGTGGCTCTGTCTCCAAAGCACTGTGCGATGAAGACAACTAGTAGTGTGGGTGGTTGGTGGGGCCCCCATAATGCTGGATAAGTATCTAACGCCGCGTGCCTGTGTGCACACGTGTGTGTGTGTGTGTGTGTGTGCTGGAGAAGTTGGAGAAGGGGCATAGTGTGTTCTGTCCTAGCTTTCCAAATATCTTCTGAGTAAGCTCAAAAATTTTGCCTATAAGGCCTATTTGGGGGTCAGGGGGATACCCTGGGGATCTTGCCCTGGCCACACTGAGGCAGCAGCTCTACCCTTGTAGAATACAATTCAGGAGACTGAGGTGGCTTCCTTAGCTGCATCCATCACCTTTCTGCATCACCCTCTTGCTTGCTGAAATCAGATGTCAAAATACTAGAAACCTGACAGTCTCTCTTCAGCCGTTTAAAGCCAGCCATCTCTTTGCATTACATGGAATAAATCCCAGCTTGTTTTAACTTAAGAAGGTCCACTGTCAGCCCTGTAAGATGTCAAGCTTATGAGAGGATGGGCCTTCCTTTCTGGTGGCCCTATCCACCCCATTGCTTACATCAGCTCCCGGCAGTGTAAGTCTTACCTTCGCTTCAGTTTCCTACAAAACATTGAGGCAAAGCCTGAGTGTGTGCCAGTGTCCTACAGAAGGTGAAATCTCCGGCCAGGAAGAGTGAAGGAAGAGAGGATTGAAGTAGGGTGGGAAGCAAATGCAAGGTGATACGTCACCTCCCTGGCCCTGCTTTGCCATAAACTCCGAGCTACCCAACAATGGCTTGACAGGCGCACCCTCCAAACTAATGAGATGTCACCAGATGGACTGTATGGAAAAACCATGCCCAGAATGGCGTCTGTCGCAGGGAACGATGCAGAGGAACTTGCCCTTGCCTCCCAATGGTCCAAGTGCTCCCAGCATGGAGCCAAGTGCACTCACACCTGGTTTCATCACCAGAGAAAGCCCTTCACGTTACGATCCAAAGTCCATCTGTCTAGTCAGGACTTAGCATTTAGACATGTGAGGCCACAGTGATCTGTGTTTAAATACCGATGACTGTGGGCTCCTCTGTCACTGAACCTGTGTCATGGGTAGAGAGACATCATAATCAACGTGATTATCACTTCTGCCAGGTTGACCGAAAGACAGTACCGGAAAACAAGTCTGTGCCCTCAAAAGCGTGAGGCTGAGCCTTTCACAGTACAAGACAAACGACCCTCTCTTTGATACCTGGTGTCACCTCTAACAAAAAAAAATTACAATAATACGATCATGATTCACTTCCAGGAAGTCATTTGGATGTGTGCCGATGAGAAATGTCTGCCAGACCACAGTGCATTTGCCTTTCTTCTACCCACCACTCCACAGCAAATTCAGGTCAGATAATTAGCACTTGTCTCTATGCCTTATGCTTTCTGAATTTCTGCAGCACCATGAGTAGGAGGGAAAAGTTCTGAAACCTTCCATGAGATTGTTGTTGCCATGGAAACCGCTCCCTTGGAATTCTCATACTTATTCCCAGTTGGTGAACAGGAGATATTCCAAACCAAATACTGAAAGAGTTCTAAAAGCCAGGCAGAAGACAGGAGGGCATGGGGAGGTTGGGAGAGTCCCCGGAAGGTTGACAGTAAGGATAACGCAATCAGGGAGGAGGAGGATATAACCTTCCGTCTGCCTTCTGTCTGGTGAAGATACATGGACGCCCCATACCTGTCCTTGTAAGGAGTCATCAAGGAGCTCCAAGTCCAGCCTCGACATGGCAATATGGCTTTGTGTCTGCACGATGCTTGCAGAGCTGGACCGACCTCGTACTCTCACCTTCCTTTTCAACTAACCTGCTGCATGATCTTGGGTGAGCCATGCCCACTCTTCAGGCTGAGGTGCCTGCACCTCTATAAACGAAGCTTCCGGAATGGCTATGACCCAAGGTGTCTCTCTGCTCTAGGGAATTATGATGCCATCAAACGCAATGGCGGAAGTTCTGGTCATGGTTGGCGGATCTGGGGTCTTCTCCAGTAGTGGGCCCAAAACTAAGATCTCCAGTAAGGTTAGGTGTGAGAGTGCCCCGTCTCACCAGTGCTAGGTCTCTCTTCAGAGGGAGTTGGTGTTTGTGGTTGACTATACTTGGTTTCATCAGAAATCATTGTCAGTACATTTCTTCATTTGTTTTCAAATCGTTTCCAAGGATACTGTGAAGAATAAGGACGGTGGATGGAGGCGAGAACATTTCTGTCCTTATTATGAGTGAGGAGGTCCGACGGGTATGGCAACTCTAGTCTCTCAAATGAAAGGATGGGATCAGAGACGTCAAATGGCAGGAAGCCTCAAGGACAGGACGTGTGTGAGGCACTCCGCCCCACGCCTCCTGTTCCGTCCAGCGCCAGCCCTGGGTCAATATCCTCTCAAATCAAGAGGAAAACAATACTTGCCCAATTGTCAGGCACCCTATTTCATTGCTAGGAGAAGCCTATGGATTTGAACTTGAACCTTGGCCCTCCTTGGCTTGTGGGGACTATGTGGCAAACAATGGATTGCTGCCCCAAGGAAACATGAAAGTGTGTTACATTTTTAAGATACATTCTTGCTAGGTCAGACTTAAAGAGAAAGACTTTGAATCTGCCCTCCAGGCTGGGGAGGGTGCAGGGTGAATGGCAGTCTCCAGAAAAGAACAAAGATGGAAAAGGACAGGCGAAGTGAGTCCTCCCAGAGGAGGAAGGATGGAGCCATTCTTCCAGTCATCCGCAAATCGTGGAGGAGGAGAGGGGGCCCAGCAGGGGGTGTGGACTTAGAGATGGTTCACTCAAGGAGGAGGGGGCTCCGGGTCCTCCCCCAAAGCCACGTGGGTGGCCGTTCGCATCCTTTCTTTCAGTCAGGTGAGCCCAACATTCTGTACGGGCGTAAAGGGTGATGGTTTGTACATGAAAAGCAATTTCTCCTTGAGCAGGTATTAAAAGTCAAATTTCAAAATTTCAGTGTGTGCATGTGTGGGAGGCAAAGGGAGAGGAGAGAAGGGACTGAGATGGCTGCAGGGTTTAAGGGAAAAAAAATGGGGCCCTAAAATATGCAAATGTCGGGTACTGATTGGAGCACATTTTCCCTGAATTGAAGGTAACTTATACTCTGGTGGTGCCAGACTATTCAGCAAACGTCTTAGGCTATTTGTGTTTTTTTGTTTCTGATTTTTTTTTTTAATTTTTAACCGGTTCATTCATATTAGGGAACAAAGCATCCATATTTTAAGACGGATTTATGAATATATCCTGCTACAAACCAATGTAGCATTCAGCCCCCTCCATTCCATGCCGATTTAAAACACCGACGACTGCCAGGAGCCCTCGGCTGAGATGAGTTTGCGGTTTTGTTGTTTTGTTTTGCTTTGTTTTAAAATACAGTACGAAACGATTTTAAGTGAAATTCCCAGGAACATAATTTGGGGCAAAGACAATCGAATGCTTAATGAACTCTATTCCCGAGCCTGCTATCTTTATCCCCGGTCGTGTTCTCCGCTTTCGTGACCCCGCACGGCAGAGGCAGAGCCGGGCGGGCGCTCCTGGTGGCTCCTGGAGGAAGGGGCGTCTGTAGCTGTGCAGCTCGGTGCCATCCTTCCCCGCCACCCGGAGGCACTTCTGGGCTGGCGCGGGGGACTCGCGCGGAGACATCCCGAGCTGCTCTCCTCTTTCTCGGAGAAACGACTTCTACCTCCTTGGCAGGTTGCTAATAAACATTCACAGCAGGAAGGAGGCCCTATCTGGAGCCTGGAAGCTCATTTATAAGAAACTCTCATGAAGTCATCAGGGTCAAAGTTGACCTTCCTGTTATTAAACTTGGCTGAGAATGTGCCTGTGGACTTTGGCAGCAAGTCAACATTCTTCATCTAAATGGAGTCCTAGGAAAAAAAGGTAAGGGTGCACCTTCAATAAACCGCGGGCAGCGAGGATGCCGCAGGGCGAGCAGGGACCCCGGCCCGGGCGCCTCTCCTCTCCCGGATGCCTGCTCTTTCCAGGGTCCTTTCTGTAGGTCAGCCAGGCACCTGCTCCCTTGGGTCACACAGTGGCCGCACCGCAGGCCTCTGAGCACATGTCACCAAGCTGACGGCCTGAGACAGCCTTGGCCTGGGGGTCCAGGATTGTGGGTGTGGCTGTGGCGGGTCGCATCTTGTCGCCCAGGTCCCAGGGCTGCTCTGCCCGCCGCCAGGGTTCTGACTGCAGCCGCCGCAGGACTTCGCAGTCATCATGCTGACGTGCCACTCACTGCGTCCTGCGTGTTTCCTTCCTGGGAGAGTCCCTGGGTCGCGTGTGTCCATTTGCACCAGTGAGCAGTGAGGCCTGGCCGGTCCGCCGTTCCGGGAAGCACACACGATCACAGAGGCTTTATTCTCTAGGTTAAGTGGGCTTTTAATTGGTCCCAGCCAGCGCGACCCCCCCAGGCTGTGAAGCCCCAGAGGCATTTATCATCCACCCTGCGACGGTGGTTTCCAACATCAGGGTCTCCATGGGAAGAAGCACTCAGGGGGTTTGTTTTTCAGCTGGAGCTGCTGCCGGCTTTCTGCTGCTTGGACCTCAGCTTTCACCTTCTCCTGGGTCCTCCTCCTTTCCTTCACCATATTGAAAAGGCATTTCCGAAATTCTTAATGTTTTAGACACATTGTGGGATTGGATTGTGAGGTCTGCCAGGGGGAGGGACTGGCCTGCCTCTCAACCCGGCTCCGTTTCCTTGAGGAACCTTCTATATTTTTACAGCTGCCTATATTTTCCCATTTGTCTCTCAACTCGCGGCAGCAAGTAGGAGGTTTTTATTCCCATTTCTCAGGTAAGGAAGTGGAGGTTAGGAGAAGTAAGCACAGCCATGCAAGTTTAGCAGCCGGGACTGGAGCTCGGGCCCGACCGCCCTGCTCTGGGGCGCCTGCCAGCCGCGGCCAGGCCACCGTCAGTCACCGCTGTTAGCGGTTTGCCCCGCAAAAGGGCACTGCTGAATGGTGAGCCCGGAGCTCGGAGACCCCAGCGCGCAGTCTAACAGTCTGCAGTCTTTCTGTTTTCTTTTCCTTTTCGAATCGTCCTGCCCTTAGGTCATCGGGAAACCTCCGGGCAGGGCGGGTGTGCGTCCTAACGCGCACGTGCTCCGGGGCCTGTGTGCACACACCTCCGCCTGCAGCAGCAGGACGGGCGGGGGCGGGAGGTGCGCAGGCAGCAGGGCCGGAGGGTGGGAGGCCGTCAGCTCCCGGGAGCCCTGAGAGGCCTCAGTGAGGGAGCCAGACTCACGGAAGAGTCAAGTCCACAGTGGTTGTGACTGAGAGCGAAGGGGAGCCTCAAGGAGGCCGGGCGGCTGGGTGACCGTGGTCAGACTCGGCAGGTTGAACTTCACCCTCTGGGCCCCAGGGAGTCACCAAGGACTACACAATGTGGTGGTCGCACATTTAGCTTTGTGTCTAGGGACTGTGTCCCCCGGAGGGAGGAGAGAAACCAGGTGCAGCAGCCGAGGGCGAAGGCCCGGAAGGGAAAGGAAACCAGGTGAGAAACTGGCAAGTCACAAAAGCCAGGGGCTGCGGGCCTGGGCCGGAGGCCTGACCCGAGGAGTCTCTGAGGAGCATTCACGGGGAGCTTTCTGGTTTGGGGGGTGTGGGGGATGTGGCTCTCGGCAGCCTGGAGAGGAGAGTCTCAGAGGAATAGAATTTTCCGGGACATCATGGGGCTAGTGGGAAGGAGTCCCAGGTGTACGGAGCATGGGGTGCCCCCAGAGCGTCTGAGACAAGGGGCGTGCCTGGACATTTGTACCTAGAAGGCAGGCCACGCACGGGTGTCGCTGTAGAGGAGGCAGCAGGGATCTCCCCAAGGGCCAGGTGGAAAGGGAGGGAAGAGGAGATGCGGGCTTGTGTGGAGGTCTAGGAGGTGAACAGAGCCCGACCTGTGCAGAGGGGCGGAGGGGCGGAGGGGCGTGGTGCCGGCCAGGAGTCGGAGGAGCCCTGAGGGAAAGTCTACCATTTTCCTTTATACTGAAGTGCAGGGAAGCCAAGCATCACTGTGTCACTCCGCGAGCCCTGATGGCATTTACCTCCGACTCGCACCCTCCTGCCCTGCAGCTGAAGGCACAGCCGAGATGCGCAGTGGTGCCCTGAGATGGGAGATGGGCGCTGTTGGGCTATACCTCCCTCCTCCTCTGCGTCAAGCAGCTCCGGCCACTGTGTGAGCAAGACACAAGCAAGAGAGCTTCCTCAAAGGAGCTCCAGCCTTTGAATCCTCCGGGTCCTGTGGCTGAGCCGGCCCCGCGCTGCTTGGGCAGAGGGGAGGCTGGGGACAGCTGGTGGTGCGTCCTGCAGGAAGGGCACCTCCTCTTCCTCGTCCCTCGTCACCCCGAAGAGGGGCCTCCACCCAGTGAGCACATGTCAGAGAGCCCTCCGCTGCCAGCCCACGGGCCCAGCCAGGCAGCCCTGCTGACAGTCACGGAGGCCCTGCCAGAAAAATGTCAATGGGCGACATTGCTCCTGGCAACCAGAGCTCACTTGTCTGAAGCCGCTGCCATCAGAGGCGATTTGCCTCCTGGATGAAGGCGCTGTCTGGATGAGAGGGACCCGGAGCAGCTCCCTTCAGAGTGACACACCGCCGTGACAGTGCGGCAGCGTGATGACAGGGTGCACCTGTAGCAACGTGGAAGGCGTGTGCACAACTTGGTGAGGACACCGCGGGCAAGGAGGCCGGGGGTGTAAGGAGGAGGTGGAGGCATAGGTTTGGACTTCCCCAGGTTGTCAAAGGCCGGTGCCCTAGGCTCACCTGCTCCTGGAAATGCTCCTGTCCTTTCCTGACGCCGCCCGCTTCCCCCACCCCCTCCCCACAACACTTGCAGCCCCTTCTCCACTGCTTAGAGACCAGCCCCTTCTCCTCCCTCTGGGATGAGGCTGGCCCTTCATCCAGCTCTCTGTTCCTCCTTCACCCAGACCTGGATGGAGCCCAGAGGTGCTGCAGAGGGCTTCTGGAGAGTGCAGAGGACACAGGTTGGGTTATTTTTATTTAGATCATGGTGGGAAAAAAAAAAAAAAAAGATTGTCCAGTCTGAATAGTCAAACCATCCTGGAATATTTGGGGAAAATTATTTTCTCGAGGATCAGATAAGAAACAGGCATGAGACTCCTTCACTCAGCCCATGATGAGTCTTACGGCAGAGACAAATCAGCACGAAATAAAAGTGACAGTGGCTAACACGTACATGGTGAAACTGTCAGAAGAATTGAAATCTTTTGGCAGACCCACGTCTGTAAAACTGATCTGGAAAATATTGAAATTGAAAAATATGATAACTGCAAATAGAAAGTATATACTGGCAGAAGCTAAAATTAGTAAAATATGTGGACAAAAATACTGATCTGTGAATCCTAGCTTGACTGCAGAATTTACATGGAAGAATTAATTTTGATGAAATTAGAATTAATTAGAATTAACTTGATGAAACTAATTTTGTGAAATAAGTCCCTAACTTTCTATACAATGCCTACATATTTCAAGTGTTTCTATTTTTATTTTAAATTGATCAAACCAGATTTGTTCCAGAAAATACTTTCTCCACAAAAACTCAATATTGGGGTGCCTGAGTAGCTCAGTCAGTTAAGTGTCCAACTTCAGCTCAGGTCCTGGTCTTGTGGTTCGTGAATTCGAGCCCTGCATCCGGCTCTGTGCTGACAGATCAGAGACTGGACCCAGCTTTGGATTCTGTGTCTCCCTCTCTCTCTGACCCTTCCCTGCTCTGTCTTTCTCTCTGTCTCTCAAAAATGAATAAACTTTAAAAAAATTTTTAAAAACCCCTCAATGTTGATGATTTTTTCCAAATGTTTCCATTGATAAAGGGTTTTCAAAGTATTCCAAGAATGGAAAATACGAGGACTAACCAACAAAATTGAAATACTGTAAACCAACTCCCGGTTCCAGACAAGATGAAACAGCTAAACTTCTCCCTGATCCCCTGCACTAAGTAGAGCTAAAATCCATTGACATGGTATGTCAAACAAGTGTATGACTGAAAGGTGTAAAGAGCAACATAATTGGCTCAGGCTTGAGAGCCAACAAAATGGTGAGAGTTCTGGGTTCTTGGTTCACTTCCTATACGTGCTGAGTGAGGCACTGGTGAATTGTTGAGTCCTGAAATCTTTATAGACACAGACAGAAAAACAGGCCCAAGGAAAGCTTTTCCTCTTCAGCCAAAGGACCAGGAAAGGAGTATTCTTTGACATTATGGCCAACCATGATGGACAAATAAAATTTTTGATAAATTAGACTTTATCAAAATTTAAAACTCTAATGCTACAAAAGACTCCGTCAAGAGGATGAAAATTCAAGCTACAGACTGGGAGAAAGTATTGGTAGAACATGTATCTGAATAAGGACTCCTGTAAAAAATTCTCAAAACTCAACAATAAAAATACAAATAATTCGATTAGAAAGTGTACAAAAGACAGACAGTTCACCAGAGAGGACATATGGATGGCAGATAAACACATTATACCATGTTTAACACCATCACACATTTGGGAAAGGCAAGGCACAGTCACGAGGAGGAATCACTGCACATCTATCAGAATAGTGAAAGGTAAAAGCTGCGACGATGCCAGATGCCATCGCGGATGCGGAGAGACTGGACCTCTTACTCATTTCTATGGGAAATGCAAGTCCACAGATTCTCTGGAAAATAGTTTGGCAGTTTCTTAAAAACCTAAGCTTATTGGATGGCCCAGTAGTCACATTCCTGACCATATATCCAAGAAAAAATGAGAACTCTGTCCACACAAAAATCTGGACAAGAGTGTTCACAGTAGTTTTGTTTACAAGAGCCAACACTGGAAATAACCCAAATGTCCCTCAGTGGTGAACGGTCAAACTGGTGTGCACCTATATCGTGCGCAGAACAATGAAACAATAAAAAGGAGCGACCAACAGAAGCCATAACTCACATGGGCCTCAAGGGCAGTATGCAGAGGGAGGAAAGCCAATCTCAAAAGGTTTTATGCATTAGGATTCCACTTAGGTACCATTCTTGAGCTAAGCGGATTGTAGAGACGGAGAAGGGACAGGCATGGATATGATCACAGAGCAATAGCACAAAGGAGATCTTGCTAGAGGTGGAGGAGTTCTGTGTTTGACCGCGGCGATCACGCCAACCCACACGTGTGGCAAAACCACATAGACCTACACACATGCGCACACAGAAGTGCATGTAGGACAAATTCTAAATAAGGTCTGTGGCTTGTACCAAAGTCCATTTTCTGGTTTTGCTATCGTACTCTAATTCTGGAAGCTGTTGCCATTGGCTACAGCTGGGTGAAGCAAACATGGCATCACTTGTTTTATCTCTGAGAACTGAGAATTATTTCAAAATAAGTAAATGCAAGGCTCTGGACCCATACGCCCAGGGTCTCAAGCGGTCATGCCTTACTTACCTAGCTCAAAATTTCTCTCACCTGACCCATCTTGGCTCACTCCCAAAGCCAATCTTGATAATTAATAAGTAGTGTTTTTATATTGCTAATAGTTGCTGTTTTCCAAACTTCGCATATTCCTTTGAACCCCTGTTGTTTTACATACGCCATTTTCTTCATTTAAAGAACACCGATGCCCCTTTGCAGGGGAGAACAAGAGCTTTTTTCTTTAGAATTTCAGTTCTAAACTCATTTTTCTGCTGCATCCATTTTAACAAGAATTAAATATATTAATTATTATTAGCATATGAATTACCTATTAATAAGGGTTATATGACTATGTACTTGTATGTACACATATATAGCCATTGTGGGTCATATCACATGCATTACAACTGAATCACAGTTCCCCTTGCAGAGCCATATTCTTTTTTTTAATTTATTTTGAGAGAGACAGAGAGAGTGTGAGCAGGGAAGGAGCTGAGAGAGAGAATCCCAAGCAAGCTCTGCAGGGTCAACACAGAGACTGATGAGGGGTTCGAACTCACAAAACTGTGAGATCATGACCTGAGCGGAGATCAAGAGTCAGATGCTTAACTGCTTAACTGGTGGATGGAGCCACCCAGAAGCCCCTGCAACCATTTTCCTGACAGTGAAAGGCAGAGGAATATGCCACCCCAAAATACGCCTCCTCGGTTTAAGGATTATTTTGAGCTGATTATTTTGAGAAACTGCAGGTACAGGAGAAGCTCTGAAAAACAGAAGTTACTCTTTTGTAAGAAAATTCATATCAAAAAATCTCTATGTGAGTCTTCCTCTCCGCATCAGGAAGAGAAAGATGAATCACAAGAAACCCTTATTTACGGAGAAGGTGCCAGACTTCGCTGGCTTTTCCTGGTGTCCCCTACTCCAGCCCCTCCCCCATCTTTTGCCTTCAGCTAAAGGTGCTGTTTAAGGAGGTGGCTTGTGCCACCTTGAAGACTCCTCCTCTGTTTCCCGGGCACCTCCCATGGCTCCATGGAGGTAGGTGTGGTAATCAAGCTTTCTTTGTTTTTCTTTTATTACCTGTCTTCTGTAGCAAACAATCTCCACCAAAAACTCAGGATAGAGGGAAAGCTACATTTCCTTTCCTACAGTGGGAGTCCATGTGTAACTGATTCAGAAGAGAGAGAAATTCCCAAGAATCTAAGTACTTTGTGATCACGTGTCCAACCTGAAAGCCTGTGTACGTGTGTACTTATATAGGTACATGTGTGTAATACTGGCTGTATATATTTGTGTGTATCATAATATGACATATATGTTATATGACATATACAATATGACAAAATATGACATATATATCATATGTATATCATATATACATGATACATATTTATATCACACACACACACACACACTCACTTGGTCACAGCATCTGCGATGCTGATGGAGCGATCTGACTGCACAGCACCTGTCTCTCACCTGGGGACGGTCGCAGCTCCCTCGGGTCCCTGGGTCAGAGGTGAGTGTGAGTGTGTTGTGCCAGTGCCACCAGCTCCTGGTGTCCCTCAGCCAAGGACTCTCTGGGATTCCACCCAACGCTGACTCCTGCTGCCTGTCAGGGCAGAGCTCCCGGCAAAGTACGCTATTGGACTCCAGGCCCAAATTCCTTCCTTCTCTCTGTGGATTCTGCATCTGGTGCCCAGAGTCCCAGCCTCTGGCCACAGTGGAGGGGAGTAGTCGTCCCCCGGCGGGGCAGCGGCTCACGCTCTCTGCCCGCCACCTCCCAGCCCGGTGGCTCGGCCTCCCTTGAGCTCTGCCAGGGAGGACCAGGCGACCGTCCACCACCCGGGTTCGCAGGGTCTGTGCAGGTTCGCAGAGGCCTCGCCTCAACGCGCAGGAACCCCTGCCTTCAAGAAGCAGAGGGGAAGACCCGCTGAATGGGGCTGCTCTTTCTAGGGAAACTCTACTCCCGGTGCTGAGTCTCCGATTACAGCCCTACATCTTCAATCTGGCTCGAGTGTCTGAGATGGATGGAATCTGCTGTTAGCCACATCCTCTGTGAGTTCTGCATGTGGCAACCTGTCACATACTCGCTTCAAAATTTTAAATCTGCCAAATTGAAACTGAAGGGAGAAAGTTTCCACTGTAATATCTTGTTAGTGGTATCCTTTACCAAATCAATGTTCCAAGGTAAACTCCCACATTTCTGAGGCCTCAGAGTCCCTTCCACCTTGGGCATCTCGAACGTTCTACACTAACCACGGGCCCTCTGGTCCCTAAACCAGATGCAGAAGCAGCCACTGTTGGCCTGGCAGTAGCTCACACACCCTGTGAACAGCATCAGCCACATAAAGCTTTGTTGGTCCTGGGCACCTGGCCTTTCAGAGTCCTTTGTGGCATAGAAGTCTTGGGGGCCTGCGCTGTCCCTAGGATGGTAGAGGTTCTTGCAGGTAGACGGCTGGCAACTCCAGGTAAGCATTTGGACTAGGGGCGCCTCTGCCAGGTCCACTGCTCTCTGAGCTTGTGTTGAAAGACGATGGATGGCCTTTTCCAGAACCCCTCTCTTCCTAGGGTATAGTTTACACGTGTAGGATGTTCCTACTTCATTCTTCTTTGACCCTGGTGTTCCTTTCCAATTGTTTCAACAGCTTAGGTATGCTTGGTTGTAGAGTTAGAACTTTTTAACTCAGGGCAGCAGAATTTTATACAACTAAAATGACTCAAATGTCAAGTGTGATCATGAGAATTTCATCATTTCTGCTGTAGAGCAGAAAGAAAGGTCCATACTCAGTCATTTTCATTCTCTGACTCTAAGTGTTGATTTGCTTATTTTGTGAAAGGCACTATGGGGACGCGAGGTTTTGAGGAGAGGTACGACCCAGGCCATACCCTGGGCCAGCGCTGGGCCTTCTGGATGCCCGGGGTGGTGCCCCTGGGTGGCAGAATCTCAGAAGCACGTGTCCAGGATGACCCACACGAACACACACTTTAGACTGAACCTACAGCGAGTCTTGGTGCTTGGGCCATTTCAGATGCTTCATTACTGACCTGCTCCCAACCAGGGAGAAATGTAAGAAACTTAGACTTCAGGAGGTTGGCGAAAGCTGGCAGAGCAGTGAGCCTCCAGTAGGCCCATGCAAAACCTGGAATCCCACTCTATCTAGAACGGATGGATCCTGGATTCTACCCAGCATGGGGTGGTAGGAGGGGCCTGAGGATCCGTAATTGAGCTGGACCAGGCCTTGCTCCAAAAAGCTGACCATCTGGAAGGAGAGACAAATACCAGCCAAGCACAAAGCACTGCCTGAAGTCATCTGAATACAGCAGCACATTGAGCAATTAGAAGTGTGCAGACCTCCGAGCCTGCGGGTGGAAGAGGAGACTGGAGGAATCCTCTGGGCTGGTCGTGGAAGATCTGGGCAGCCATGGGCAAATCATCTACCCCCATGGAAGCCCTGTTTCCTTGCCTGTAAAACAGACACATGGAGTTTCACCATCACCTCGCACGTCTTAGATTAGGATTAACTGTGATTCTGTGTAACATGCCCAGCTTGGTGAGCTGCAGCAGGTCACCCAGTGACGGTGAGTCTGAGGAGCAACTTCATGGGACTGGAAAAGCCAATCCCTTTGGCTGGTCTCAGTCACATATCTTGAGCCTCAGGAAGGGCAAACCCAAAGGCAAATGGTAGCCAGGGGCCTGGTAATCTCAGGCAGCAGAGGGTGTGGGAACATCGCCATCAACGATGACGGCTGGCTGTCTTGTGTGGAGTTGGTTACATCCTGGTTCCTAAAAGTTAGAGGTTACATATTAGAATCACTTGGTGACATCTTGATTTCTGTATTCCTATATTTGTTTCTGCCTCTATCTATCTATCTATCTATCTATCTATCTATCTATCTATCTATCTATCTATCTATCTATCATCCATCCCTCCACCCATCCATCACCTCTACTGTCCTCCCTTTCTCCATCTCAATCTCTTCCTCTCACTCTGTGTTTATCTTGCCCATCCCCAGGCCCCACGCCAGATTGACTGAATCGGAATTTCTACAGTGGGAGCCTGAAAAGGTGCATTTGTTCAAACTTCCTTTGGTAGACACTTAGGGGATTATCTTTCTTATGGGAAAGTCCCCTTCCCCACCCACCTGGATGGCAACCTTAGAAAAGTCATGGCCACAGCGGGTTTGTCCGGGCTGGGTGTCTCTCCCCAGCCAATCAGACATATTCCGGGAACTTCTGATCAGGAAAGAGAAGCCAGTCCCTTAACACAGGCTGAAGCTGCATGTTGTCCAATGTACCAGCTGTTGGCAGCCATGTTTCCTCTCCATCACCAGACACAGAGGAGGCTGATGCACTCATAGCATGAAGGACAAGCATAAGTGACAGATGGAGACAGTCCCCAGGGTTTCAGGCATGCATGAGGACCAGCCGCATCCCTGCTCCTGGGTCCCCAGAGCTCATAACCAGCACCCCCACTGCTTGGGTGCGGTTCCCACCCCCTGCAACTCAGGAACTTCTAGTCAGTTCCAGTCTCAAGCCTCCTTGGAAATCACCTCCAGAGAGAATTTTGTCAGGTATCTTTCAATCAGATCCTTGGAAAACACTGTTTGAAATCAGTCCAATCGCCTTCAGAATGAGTGAGATGGTTTAGTCCTATTATTTGTAAACTGAGTTCTTCTCCATAGCTGAACACAGTTTGGAAACAAATGTTCATGGCTTCCATGGATAGACGATAGGTATAAATAGATGACTGATAGATAGATAGATAGATAGATAGATAGTTAGAGAGAAAAGAAGGAAGGAAGGAAGGAAGGAAGGAAGGAAGGAAGGAAAGAAGGAAGGAAGGAAAGGAAGAAAGGAAGGAAAAAGGAAGGAAGGGGAGAAAGAGCAAATGATAAAGTCTAAAGTAGGACTGGTCCAGTTAAAGCCTTGGCTCCATTCTCTTCCCCAACCNGAAAAAGGAAGGAAAGGGAGAAAGAGCAAATGATAAAGTCTAAAGTAGGACTGGTCCAGTTAAAGCCTTGGCTCCATTCTCTTCCCCAACCACTTCAATTTGCTGATAGGGAAACAGAGGCCTAGAGGAGCAGGATGTATCAGCAGCTTGACATCAGATGGGAAGTAGTGGTGTGAAAAAACCAGAGCTCAGACTTCTGTGTTCTAGAATAACCATCTCTAAGTCAAGGATCAAGATGATACAATGGGCTACAGGAAAAAAGCATTAAAATTCTATTTATATGTTTTGCATTTCATGTTTTTGGACATTTTATTTTGTGTATGCTCTAGAATATATATAATATATAATATATATACCATACACACACACACACACAAACACATACACACACACACACACACACACACACACACACACACACACACTCTCATATGCCCATGCTGGGGACAGTATTCTCCTGGCAGAAGTGAGATCAAAGTATCAAAGTGTTAGGTGACCAGTGTCACATGCTAGTCCTTGCTGGGTGAGTTTCAAAGAGCTCTTAACACCTGTCCGATGTTTACCGGACCTTTTTCAGGCCTAACTCGCCCCCGTTTGCAGGTGGCTCTGTTTGCCAGTGGCCAGTCTGGCCCTGCTCAAAATTGGAATGTTCACTACCCTGTGAAATAGCCCTGTCATGAGAGGAAACTGGTCGCTACTTAAGGAAAACTGAAAGAGCAAAAGCACTGAACTCTACAAAGTTAAGGTGTTTGGGTTCTGAGAGATCTGCTTTGATGTTCCAGAACAAAACCAAGACGCCGAGGAGCCCTTCCCTCTTCCGGGCCTGTAAGTCAGAACCACCTGTCTGGTGTGGTGTCTGCTTATGCGTGGACAGTTGTGAGCATTTGGCCTCAGGGCGCATCCCATCCATGGACGTGACCCCACTCAGTGGAGGCCAGGCCCTCGCACCCGCCCGCGCCGTGCCCTGTGTGCGGCTTCCTACATTTACAGGACACTGTCAGTTAGCATTTCAGCGTTGATTTGAAATGTGCACTTTAAGTGCCCCCCACCCCGGCGGTTGGTGTGTGTGTTTCAGACCCAGCCCGCTGCTACACGGTTCTGGGGTGGCCTGCTCTGTGGCATGTGGCTTCGTTTACAAGCCTGGGTCCTTCTGACCAGCAGAGCATTGGCCCTGGGTCCTTTCGCTGAGTTTAATATGTTAATAAACATGTTTTGAGTGATCCCCGCTCCCTGATATCTGGCACATTAACAAGTAAGTGCTGCTGGGGGAATAGAAACCAGAGTTATACCGTCAGAAATCATATTTGGGGGAGAAATCCTTTCCCTCACAATTGCAAGCTGGATTTTTATTTTAATAAAAAACAGAAGCGACGACGAAGAGTTCCGCCCTCCCCGGCACTTATGAACGGGGCACCACGGACGCGGGAGCTCACCTCTGGAGGGAAAGCGTGGAAGATCAGGGAAACTTCTGTTTGCTTTACTTCTGGCAGCAAACTAAAACTGCAGTCTCTGATGAGGAAGAAGGAAAGGGTCCTAGAGCAGAATGACTGGGGGAGACGTGCATACCAGGCACAGATGAGCCGCCACCACCACCACCACCACCGCCACCAAACAGTGAAGTCCAAACTCTCACCTAGTTCTAGGTAGAGATTTTTGGGTTGTGTTTTTAAGAGAGTGAAAGCTGCCCCGCCCCCTTCGTCTGAGAGCCTTCTCTTGTCAGAATTTCCGCCGGTGCCTGGGTCCACACGCACGTTTTAGGAAAAGTGTCCAGGCTTGGAGACACGGCATCTCCTAATTCACACTCGCTGCAAAACATAGCCGAGGTGGCCCAGCCTGGCAAGGTTACGTCATCCCTCTTGAACAAAGGCCAACTTTTCACTAACCAGAGCCACCCGAGGCCAGACTGACTTCTTCAGATCTTCAGGTTGAAACTCCTGTTTATTTGGGTATGGCACCAAACGAAGCGTTCTCTTTATGTTCCAGCAGTTTCTGGAAAACCAGCTGTTCTAAATTTGGTTTAAAACATTTGTTAAAGTCACCAGTAAATGAGGGAGAAGGAACCAGGCTGACTTGGCAATAGGAAAAAGCTCTCAGGTTTCCTTAAACAAGACAGGCCTTCCTTCAAGATCGGTTTTATATTTGAGGTTGTCTTTGGGGGATTTGTCTCCATGCAGGCCAGGGGGGAGGGGTTGTTCCAGCCTGTGCCCCCCCCGAAGCGTGCCTGGCTAGCCTGACTCGGAGAGCGAGGGCCCCACAGCAGGCCTAGTTGGGGGTGGGGGAAACGGGTCTGCTGAGCACTCAGAGCAAGGCACTGGAGGAGCCCAGGGGCCCTGGGCCAGCTGCACGGCACGTATGAGACTGTCACGCCCCTCGCTCGTGCCCACAGATCCTGAGGTTCGAGACCACGTCCACAGACAGCATGGCGAGTGGGTCCCCGGCAAGCAGCAGCGGGAACTGAATTTGCCAGTGAGGATCATGTCCATCACTGCAGTGAAATCGTTTGTCTGGAAGACACAGCGGGGCCTGGGATGGCAGGCCCCCCCCCCCCCGTCACCCGAGCCCCCCCCCATATGTCTCAGGGAGCTCAGGACTCCATCCGTGCAGAATCCCGCTCTGGAATGCTGCTTCCAGGAAACGGGACAATAACAAATGAGCCTCCCCCATGCTGCGATCCTCGGATTCCTGGACCTTCCTTGATTGCAGAACATGGAGCAGAATCATAGCATTTCTGCAAACAGTGGAGAATCTGAGCTAAACGTGTCTCCAGAGATAGAGTTTCTGAGTGATGGCAACATCTTGCTCCCGCAGACAGAGTGCACCCCATAAGGACTAAGAACTGCCTTTGAAAAAGTGCTTGCGATCAATTCTTCACCTATGTGTTGAACAGAACACCCACCCCTACCTACATCTCAGCCGGGATGCCCTTCCTCCTCGTGCAATCCGCCACATCCTCCTTCTGAGGTCTGTCTCGTGTCTCAGGAGGGGCTCATTTTCCAGATGCTCTAATCTGCTTGGGCCCCAGCGACCTGTTTTTGCAGATGGCGCTATGCGAACTCTGCCAGGGACAGCCCTCCTCTCTCAACCTAGACCGTGAGGCTCTCAGGCGGACGAGGGTGCTGTTGGCCCTGTGGGAACAAGGCCACGCATCCTGCCCATGGGGATCGCAAGTGGGTGTGGATTAGTGGACACTTCCAGGAAACGCTTTGCCAGATCCCGCAGCGGAAGCCTGGAGGGCGAGAACGCTTTTTCACACAGCATTATACTCTGTCACAGTGAAAAAGCATTTCCCAAGATCCAGAGAGGTGTGTAAAGTGAATGCTGAGCTCAAACCAGAACCATATTGCAGCCCTCCTGACATTTCCAAAATAGTGACCAATAAAAGTTGCTATTTATGCGTGCCCTGCTGGTGACACTATTAAATCTTTTGGCTGTACTGTTCAGGGAAGGTTACGGGCTGAAAGCGGTGTGAATTGGAACTGTGTCTAAATTGGAATTTTATCTGGCACCATTTGGCTTAGACTTGGATTGCTAACCTTCAGATTTTAGTCATACTAGAATTACACAATAGAGGGCTCACTGCTGTGTGGCAGTTTTTAAACGTTTATATGAAGAGAGAGAGAGAGAGTGAGAGAGAGGAAGAAAACCTTGAGCATGCTGCCCACACATGTATTTTGTTTGGAAAGAACCATTTCCCAACGTGGGGGATAAAAAGAGATCTAATTTATTAGCATTTCAAAAATCGTCATGGCCGCAGAATGGGTAAACAGGGCAATCATGATTAATCTAAATTGAAAAGGCACATTTTGTTTATTAGATCCCTCAACTCTCCGAGCTCCACTTTTTTACAATAGTTCAGATTTTTTTTCTCCCTACCCTTCAGAAGTGACAGAGAAAAATCTATTTCTTGGCTGAAGTAATCTCAGATAAATTAATATCATTTTTCATATAAATTTGTTTGGGGAAACTTGAAACTATAGCATAACCTATTGATTTCATTATTTGAATTAGGTTTAAGAAATCCTACAGCTGTTTGCTGTCACAATTTAAACCTAGTGTCCATTTTCAGCTGGGCACTTAATATACATTTCGCCTGGTCACTCAGAAATGTTCTAATGTAAAACTCCATGTTCCTGAAACATAGGCTCGGGCTTCCTCTGAAGCTTTAATGGCAGCAGAAGGGGGTAACAATTAGCAGTTTTGTTTTCCTGGGCTTGAAAGTTTTTCCTGGGCTGCTTCCAAAAATTGTGTTCCTCATTGTTGACCTTTGTGGAGTTTGGAATCAATGAACCACATTGCCTTCCATAGGAGTGTCAAGCGCAGAATAAAAAATTGCATCACATCATTTTTCTTCGTGGCCAGATGAGGTCTGAGTGGAGGATACAAGGAACAGGAAAGAGAGAACATCTGAAAAATTGGCTCGGCAAACTGGAATGTGATTCTGCTCGAAGGGGCCACTTTTCCCCCCTTTCTTTCCAGAACAGGCAGGTTGTAGACAGATCTGGGTCTTAGCCTGCCACCCCAAGGGCCCCAATGTCAAGAAATAGTGATAGAACACCGTTCATTTATGCAACATCTGTAACACATATAGCAAATTATTAATAGCTCAATGTGCCAATCTGCCACTGTGCATTTCTGACATCGTAGGGGCCAGGAGCACGGAAGTTTTGCAGCTCAGAAATGAAAACGGGGCTCTGGATGAAAATTAAACACAGGTGCTTTGAGCTTCCCTGTACGAGAGGGAACATCACGGACTGTTTCGGGGGGACACAAAGAGGCAGTGCTCCCAGCTCAGCTGAAAGGTTAATAGAGCTAATGCGCTGGGGACACAGGCATCAGTATTATTTACACCATGCTGTGTCACTTCACCCTCATGTCTGGGACGCTGACAGTGCTGTGAAGGGCCAATTATGCCTCTTGCAGCAATGGAGGGTGCTGCGGACGACCGGGGAGTGGAGGCCTTTTGCTTACAAAGAAAACAAAACTGAAGCCACAGCACAGATCAAAGCCCGTGGCGAGTGGAAGCTGCTTCTCATTCAGCGCGTGCCAGCCCCCTCATTATTAGCCACCACTCCGAATTTCTGAGGCAGAAGCTCCCTCCTCCACCACAAACCTTCACCTTGGTTTTCCTTTCCCTCCTTTCTTTTTTTCAAATCGATAACAGAACCTTGTGTTCATTGCTTACAAATTAACACACGGCAAGCATCCTTGTTGGTTTTTTTTTTTTTTTCCCTCTTTCCTAGAATATCACCATTGGAAGCTCTTAACTCTCTGCATCCCGTACCGCTGCGCAGACACACACGGAGCCCTGGTTTTGAAACCCCGTCGCTCGGCATCTGCAGATGCGAATGAAGGCCACGCCGGAGCTCTTTGCATATATTTTAGCGATGTCCCCTTGACTTTAAGTCAACCTCAAAGGCACTGCCCTCAGAATCTCAGGGACAGGAAAATGAGGATAGTGAAATTAACCCAGGAGAGCCTTAACTCGGTCCCCAGTTTCCACTCTGACAGGGATAAGCCCAACGGCAGCTTACAAAGGATTATTTGGTGATGTGACAGGAGGCAACTATGTTTCCAAGCCCAGCTGTAGGAATATGACAACTATTCGCGTCTGTTTCTTTTGTGTCTTTTGCCTCGACTGCCTGGAGTTCCCCCTCTGCCTGATGTGCCGTCGCGATCCGTCGCCGGCTTGAAGAAAAGCGGAGCTGGTCGTCTCCAGGCCTGGGCGTGCGGGTGAAGATGAGGCCCCCAGGCACGAGCTCTGCCAGTAGGAAAACTGGGGAGGGGGGGAGGGCCCTTGCCAGACCTTTCCGTGCAAACTATCCACACTGAGCTTGAGAGACTCAGCCTGAGCTGAGGGCAGTGGCCACCTGCCCTTCCAGAACTTTGCCAGCTCTGGGGGCCGGATGGGGGCCAAGGCAGCAAAGAGGATTGAGTAGATCTCTGTCTTCATCCATTTTTTAAAAATTTTTTTAATGTTTTTATTTATTTTTGAGAGAGAGAGAGAGACAGAGAGAGTGGGGAAGGGGCAGAGAGAGAGAGGGAGACACAGAATCTGAAGCAGGCTCCAGGCTCCGAGCTGTCAGCACAGAGCCCGACACGGGGCTCGAACTCATGACCTGAGCCTCAGTCAGACGCTCAACAGACTGAGCCACCCAGGTGCCCCTGTCTGTCTTAATTCTGAGACGTTCAGGAACCTCCCCGGGGTGGGGGTGGGGGGTCTGAGTTGGTTTGGGTTACTCTGACAAAATACCACAGACTGAGTGGCTTATAAAACAGGAATGTATTTCTCACAGTTCCGGAGGCTGCAAAGTTCAAGACCAAGTACCGGCAGATTTGTTGTCTGGTGAGAGCCTCCTCCTGGTTCTCCCTGTGTCCTCACGTGGTAGAAGTTGCTGGAAGCTCTCTGGGGTCTCCTTTATCAGGGCACTGATCCCCTTTGTGAGTCCCCCACCCTCACGACCCTATCACCTCCCAAGAGCCCAACGACTCACACCTCCCACTGGGGATTGGGTTTCAACATATGAATTGGAGGGAGGGGAATAAATATCAGTCCATTGGAGAAAGGGTCCTTGTTCTCTGCCTTGTTTGGGACCCTGGGAGGGAGCTGCCAGGGACATCCTGCTTCCAGTACCTTCTCAGCACCAGCGGGAGCCAGAGAGGCCGCACCGCCAGACTCTGACATCCTCACGGGGACGACCTCACCTGGAGAAGCCATGGGCGCTGGAGACCACACGGACTGCAAGGCCGTGGTCAAGGCCGTGAACCTTCTCCATCATACCCTTCCTCAGACCCCTGGGTGGGAAGGAGAGAGGGAAGGGGGGACAGCTTTGGAGGGATTGACTGTTCTTCTCCAAGAGCCCTGGGACCTGCCTAAATCGCTCCTTTAAACCACAGGGTCCGAATTAGCTTAAGACCGGACTGGTTATTTACCCATGTTTCCTGCTACTGATCAGCATGTGAGGGCTGGTGAGTGAACCAGATTACTTACAAATAAAAGGACTTTATGTCTCTCTTCACACGAACTGTAATGTGTCAAATTTCCGGAAAGCTTCACAGCCCAGCAACCTGGGGATCCGCTCCCTCTGTCTCCTTACCGACCACGCGGCAACATGACTCAGAGGGGATTCTGAAAGGAAAACTGCCAGCGCCCAGGAACGGCAGAACCGGCGTTCTCTGCGCTTGCGCCCGAGGCAGGGCTCCCCTGCGTCGCCCAGGCTACAAGGAGAGAGGCAAGTGACGCCGACGCGCCTTGAGAACAGCTGTGTGCCAAGCACAGTGCTAGATGTGGCAAAAAGTGAAGGGCACCCTTGAGGCTCAGCGGGGAGAGAGACCCCGGACAGGAGGCTCAGCTGGCTACCCCTGTAAGACAGGGGTCTCCTCACACCGGGGTGAGGGAATTCGATTTATTGGCATATTACGTAACATGATTTTGAGTTTATTGCATATGTAAATATATTTATATAAATATATTATTACTTTATTTCGAGATTACTGTTAGAATTTCCTTTGCACTGTCTCTTCTGTTTCAAGGCCTCTATGTATACATATATATACATATATGTGTATATAAACATGTGCGTACATACATGTACACTGCTGTTTCTTTAACATCCTTTGTTTTTGCTGCTTTGATCAAGTTACTAGCCATCCCTTCTGCTGCTAATTTGGACGTTTGCTCTTCCGTTGCATTTCACTGTCGGTCACCTTCTGTGCTGGGCATCTTGCACTTGCCCCCAGCCTGTCTCCGTCCCTGTGCCCTGTGTCCAGGGGCTGAGCTGGATGGAACACATCATCAGGCTCCTTCGCTCCAAGGTTTCTGGCTAGCTCTGGGCAACCAGGGCCTTGGCTGGAAATTGGAAATGGAGGGGAGGGTGCGTACACTCGGCTCATGGGTTCCACACATTCACCTGCAGCTGCCCAAAGGCAGTTTGAGTCTTTTGAGGAAAGACCTCAGCTCCTGCCAAGAAGCCCCCTCCATACTTTGGAGACTGTTCTCCCAGCTCTGCGTTTGGCTCTGCGTCCTGCTAACCCCGTTCCCTCGTCCTTCACGTCCGGGCTCGGGAGCTGCACGGGAGCTCCCGCTCCCTGGGGCCCCACAACCGCCCTGCCTGTCCCTCCCCGTCTTTGGAAACCATCGTCAGACAAATATTTCTCTCAAACCACGTGAAAACAGCTTCTATGTCTTTCTCCCAAAGAGATTCTATTCCTCCATGTCTTCCGTGACCCCTCAGTGGCTTCCCTTACCCTCTCCTCCCGGATGAGGCCCTGGGAACGACTTACTTCTCTCTTCACATCTCCCGCTGGCTCCTAGGTTTGCCGGGTAATTTATTACTTTATTTCAAGATTATTATTAGAATTTTATTTGCACCGTGTCTCTTATGTTTCCAGAAGCTCGTGAGTCTCCAGATGACACCCCCATCACGCATTCAGTTGTAAGAACACGGCACAGGGCGCGTCGACAGCAGCTCCTTCTCAATCCTTCTCGTCAATCCTCTACCTTCACATCTCTGTTCCGATACATCCATTTGGGCGTAACATTTTTTTTTAAATTAACAGTTAAAATTATCGTTTTGGATCAGTAAGAATAATGCTATTGTCCACAATCTTTTATGAAGACACTCTGGACTCAGTGTGGAGAGTGAAAGCCTGAGACAGGCTATTTCTCACCTTTTTTTTCTTTATTCCCCAAACTACCAAGTAAACATATCCCAACTGTGTACACCACATGTGATTGGAATTATCCCCAAACTTTGGAGTCTGGACATTTGATTCAATGTGGCCCAGAAAATTTGAAGAGATTCCTCACTGAACACCAGACTCACTTTGCCAGTCGTCTTTGATGCACATACTTTACTCAACAGTTGGAGAGGTGAAATCATCTCTCAGGCTGGGAGATAATGGGGAATGGATTCTTAATCCATCATTTAGTGCTATCTGGGTCTGAAAAATAAAACAAAGAAACTATACTCTGTTTCAGAATTTGGATGCAATTGGGATGATTCTCAATACCATGTAATCAATTTCTTTGGTCTGGTTTTAATTTTTTTTTTAATTTTTTTAAAATGTTTTTGAGAGAGAGAGAAAGAGAGACAGAGTATGAGTGGGGGGAGGGGCAGAGAGAAAGAGAGAGACAGAATCTGAAGCAGATCCAGGCTCTGAGCTGTCAGCACAGAGCCTGATGTGGGCTCAAACTCACAAACAGTGAGACCATGACCTGGGCTGAATTCAGACTCTTAACCAAATGAGCCACCCAGGTGCCCTAGCTTTTGCCTGGTTTAAAAGGCCAGGTTTAGGTGGTTTAAGAAACCAAATATTTCGTGGGGACATCTCTTGGGATCATGCTAGTCCAAATGGCTCTGCAGGCACATTGTGATCTCAGCCTATGTCCCTTTCCTCTCACCCTGCAGCGTATTTCGTGTTCACTCCGTGTGCTCTCCACCGAAAGGATGGGCGTGTGCACAAGGCCTCCATGATGACCACTCGGGGTCAGTGCGAAGACCCCTGCCTTTTGTGAACGAAGCGGGGTCTGAATTGGCATCAGAGGCAACATGTTCAAAAGTCTCAGCACAAAGTACACTTTTCAACCTAATCAAAATCCACAAAATAAACACTGAGCATATTAAAATCTCTCCGGTAGCATCGATTGCCATGATAAACAGCCTTGAGCACTTCCCTAGCATGTCAGAGCACGCTCACGCAGTGCTGCCCGTGATGTTTCCATCCGGCTGTAAAGCAGGGTCGCGGCTCCTGTGCACGCCTGCCGGAAGTGTCCCTGACACAAGCCGCCTCCTATACCACGTGGTGTGGCAGAGCGGTATGGTAGCCAACGGAGCCCGCCACACAGTCCACTTCCCTGGCTGTTACTTTTGTGGCCCACGGCGCACGTGCTCCGGCAGAATTGCTTCCAGAATCCTGTCCTGTTTTCTTCAACTTGAAGGGTGTGGTTCTGAAGGGTTTTGTTTTGTTTTGTTAATGACTAGTTTTGGATTTCGATGGGATGCTTGGACCACTCAATCACTCTCTAAAAATGATTCAGCTATATCACAATCATAAGACACAGTGCAAGCGTGACCAGAAGAAGCAATACCGTGAGTGACAGAGAAGTACACGGGGGCACTGAGGTCCACACAGGGAATATTATCAGGGCAAATTCTATCCTTACAATGCTGCACAAACCATCAGAACATGAAGCGGCCACTATCAATTCCTAATCCTTCTAACAGTTCACATTGGTGAAATGGACACAGTTACGATTGCATGATTATTTGTCTCCTGAAAGCATGGTTTTATAACTGGCAGCAGCGATCTGGGGGCTCTACGGACCACAGGTGCAGGTGCAGAGACAGAGCTGCCACGGCGCCCCCTTCAGATGCCCACCTTCAGTCTTGCCTCTGGTGGAGCCGTCCAGGGTCAGCCTGCTGCCACCACAGCCTGCTGGACCCCAGGTCCCAGGAGCCATGCTGGCGCTGGGCTTGCCGAGGTGCGCTGTGCTGCCGGGGGGCCGGCGGGGTCAGCTCCATCGCTGCCCATCGGGATCCAGATAGGTTTACTTATCCCTTCCCGGCCATTGTCTCTTCCCAGCTCAAATGGGACTCATCTCTGGAGGCCTCCTCTTGAGAATTCCTCCTGATAGAATATCACTTCTCTGGCAGAGTTTTCAGGAGTTGCTCAGGATTCTCACAAATGACGTCTGGGGCTCTTACTCTTCTTAATTGACTTTCCCTAGTTGAATCCAGAGCAAAAACTACATAAGGTTTGGTACCTTAATAAACACTGGCACGTGTTGCAATATCATTGTCCTTCTGTGGGTAGAAAAAGAAATACAATATATTTAAACTAAATACTGTGTTTGCCCTAATCCTTTGGAAGTGTCCTCCATGACATACATGATCTTTGGCTTCTGCTTTTGGATTATAGATTAAATTGGAAATCTGTTTCTTATACTAAAATGATTCCAGTGGGAGAGGGGGGCATGTGTTCTCTTGCAAATCTTAAGTCACTGTGGCATTGCCAAAATCATTAGAATAACCTAGAGAAGGTCAGAGAGACACCTTGTTCTCTCACATCCTCTCTTCTCCAAAACCCTAAGTTATGTTCCTCCCCAGCCCTGGACCCTGACCCTCCTGTGGCCAAGTCCACCCGGAGATGGGTCCCTAAGCAATACCTGTCACCCAGGATCTGAACGGGAAGAGACGGGGCTAGAAGGGGCAGGAAAGCCCCAGGATGAGGTCAGGGAACAACTGTGACCTCAGAGGAAGGTCTGAGGAAGATGTGGGGCAGGAGCTGAGGAAGGCGGAGATGTGGGGATGAGGAGACTTGAGAGGAGGCCAGGGAAGAGTTTCTGACTCACAAGAGCTCCTCGTGGCCCCCGGCATCCTGGAAACCCGGCTGGGTGTCCAAAAAGGCAGCCTCAGAAGTGGGAGAAGGCTCGGCTCCATGCTTTCTGGGTCCCGCCCGAGGTTTTTATGACACATTATCTGGTTTGTCAAAAAAACATTTTTATTCCGTGAGAAAGAAAAACTTTGGCAGAATTGTTTAAATTATTAAGGCTCAGTCCAGCAGTTTCCAAGGGCTTTTGAACTCAGATTCTTTTACAGTTTTATAATCTCGTTCTTTTGGAAACCTCTCTGAACTTGCTCCCAGTCTAGGAGAATAATGGATTACCGTTCCAAGATGTTTTTATGACAAGGTGACTTCCTCCCGGAGTTCGAGGTAAATTATGAGGTTGAAAATCTTGTTGCATCATGAAGGCTCTAATATTTCATGTTCATATAGAGTGCTTTACAATTTGCAAACTCCATTTCATACTTTTCTCATTTCATCCTCCCAAACACACGAGAGGAGGTGGGAAACATCATCTTTCTTTGCCGCACAGATAAGAAACTAAGGGTCCAGGCAGCCGGGTGCCTTGTCCGGATCCCTCAGATAATGGGCCTCTGTTTCAGGGTCACTGCTCCGCCCACTAGGACCCCCAGCTCCTTCACCACATGTGCCCCACGACCATCAGAGGAGAGGCAAGGTGAAAGATCTTCATCTAGTCCCCTGTGTCACAAACGAGGACGCCAGGGGCCAGAAATCCCCCGGGCCTGCCACCCTGCGTGCCTGGTCGGTGGCTTGTAGAATCACAGGAGCCCAGACCAGAGCTCCAAGCCCACGGTACATCCAGATCCTCGGCTCCTGGCTGCACCCCACCACTCTGATAGCTCCTTCTGAGAATGGCGGTGTGCCGGGAGAAAGTCATCCGTTTTACTATGGCTGGAGATCAATATCAAACCTGGAAATCATCCTTATTTTTTCCAGCCTTTCTTCCAATGCCTAAAAATAGAAGCACATCTATGCTGTGACTTTACTGTGAAAACTCCAGCCTCTGCTTCGTCAGGGTGGAGATGCTACATTAAAACCTTAGGTCCAGGTCGGGGACATGCTCATCTGTGCGTGGTGGGGACGGGGTTCTAAATTTCCATCCAGCCACTCAAGGCTTCTGGTACCAAAGTGAGGGGAGGCAAAGGAATCATTCAGATAGCGCTGGTCCTTGCGCTGTGCAGAAGGTTGGTGCCTCATTTTTTCTCAGTCCCTTCTGTCTTTCCTTGTCACAGATCTACTTATAATCAGTAACATGTTTGCAGAAGCAAGGTTTTTAACAGTGCAGAAAAAAGTAGTGTGATCATGAAGAGCATTATGAACTCCCATTACTTTAGTTTAGACTATAAGAAAAATGAGGGCATATAAGCCTATATTAGAGAAAAAGATGTAATATTCTATTACTGGGTTTATAGCTATATATAAAATCCAAGTACACTGCTCCCAGCCTCTCATCCTCTGTTCCAGCCACTAATAAATGGTGAATTCTTTTAGTTTAAAGATTGTGACTCTCACCTTTAAGCTTTCATAACTGTTGGAAGGGAGAAAATTAAAGCTACATAACCCTGTCTATTATTTTCCAAAAGGAAAAAAACCCACAAAATTTAAATCTTCTGCAAAGAAGAGGGACATTTCTTTAATGAGTATGACATCCGTAAAGGTTTGCTCTCTCGCTGCTAACTGAGCCTTGGTTTGGAAAGGGCCATGAGCGCACACAGGGGCTGAGGCGCTGGGCAGGCACAGCTCTAAGAGGAGCCCACCGGGGTGGACTCCCATGCAGGAGGCAGGGGTCTGGGCCACGGCGACCCAGCGCCACTTGCTTGTTGCAGATAAGACCCTTCAGATATACCAAACAAATAAGACCGCCAAGAATCTTTTTTTTTTTTCTTGTTCCTAACTTTCCCATAAAAAGATTCAGGTAAATGTAGCATGACGAGCCAATTTAAGCCAATTTCAAAGTTATTTGAGTAATTGGTTATTAAGATAACAGTCTCAAATTTCAATTCAGCAATTATTGTCTTAAAGACACAGACCCAGGCATCAGGAGGAAAGTGAATGTTTTAAAGGGAAAGAGCCCTCGTTTCCTGGGGATAAAGACATCCCCATGAGCGAGTCCTCTCAGTGAGAGAATCTTTCCTCTCCGAAATGGGTCTCCATGCACTTCAAGAGGAAGTTTCCAGAATACAACAGAATTGTGCTTCTAAATGCAGGAACAAAAATGCCCTTTTAAGCCTCGATTATTTGGAAGATCCAAGGCCACATGCACTCACGCTCAGACACACACATGTGCGTGGGTCCTCACCCTGAGTTGAGACCCACAGAGGGACTTCCTCCTGTGCCCCAGGGGACAGCAGCACAGCTTCACTCCAAGTCTCCTGATGGAAAAGATGGTTTTGGCAGAGGATCTTGGTGGACGGCCAAATCTGCCTTTCTAATGATGGGTGGAATTACCTCCAAAAAGCCTTACAGTAAAGAAATACAAAATGCTTTGCTGATTCCCAGTTAATCAACCCCCTAGGATGGCTGTGTGTGACCAATTATTATCAGCTACCAGATAATCACTAAGGCCGGGCTGCGAGGGACTGGCTTTCAGGCACTGGTTGCTCACAGGTTTTCAAAACACATGGGGACCCTTGATCCTGGAGACACCCAGGAAGACATGCATCAAAGAAACAAAGAGACTTTTTAAAGAATGCGAAGTGATGGTAAGAATTATCACTGACCCTCAGTGGGCCTTGAGCATCTCTTGGGTGCCAGGCCCCGTGCTTTATTATGAGTCCACTCATGTGCTTGGCACAGATATCTCCGAGGGAAGGAATTTTAAGTTGAGGATACTGAGATTGGGAGAATGAAGCAGGCTGCCCAAGGTCCTGCTTCAAATGCCAAGCTCAAGGTCATTGGGTTGGACTGACACTAGAGGGCCTTAATCTTAAGAGACTATTTCAGGGTCAAGCAGGCAGATGTTGTCATACTTTCACCCATTCATCCATTCGCTCAGTATACAGACTCTCACTGGAGACCCACACTGGACAGGAAAGGCTACTTTGAACTAATAAGGAAGGTCTGCAAAAAAGAGAAGTACTGTAAAACCTTGGATTGCAAGTAATTTGTACTGTGAGTGTTCTGCAAGAGGAGTAAACATTTCTAATAAATTTTAACTTGATAAATGAGCGACGTCTTGGAATATGAGTAGGACATGATACTGAATGTCACATGATCACAACTGAGCCAATGGTTCTTGAAATTCGCTTTGATATATGAATGCTTTGGATTACAAGCATGTTTTCACAACGCATGATATTCACAAACCAAGATTTTATCCTATTTCAAAAATAAACAATGACAATGAGTCAATTCTATTTCCAAAATCCAGTCAGATGGGACTAACTGCAAGGTCCTCTGAGCCTGTCACTGCAGGAAGCAGGCCTTACCTCCTCGGTAGATAGCTATGGCCACGCTGTGCTTTGCCGAGTTCTCCTTGCCCTGGGTCAGCCCTCCAGGTAGGAGGTGGGCTGTACCAAAGAAGGGAACGTCTTTGTGCAGTAATGCACATGGCTGACCCAAATATGTCTGCTCTACAAATGAGGATCTTCAGTAGCTGAGCAGAGCAGAGCATGAGCACAGACACTGGAGGCGATTAAGAGCAGGAAGAGGCGGGGTGTGGTGTTTTCACCCGACTCCCTTCATCCTGCCCTGGGAGCTGACATGCACCACATTTGTCATTAGAGAAAATTATTTTCAAGTGGGCCATTTAAAAAAAAATAGTAGAAGGTCCCAGTCAATTCCAAACCTTGCAAACGCATGCACCCATGTGTTACATTCACTATTCATTCTCCTGATTTTACATCTCTTGGAGTTTCTTTGATTTAAGCAGTTCCAGACAGGGGTTCCACCGTGTGAAATGTAGGACACACATTTTCTGAGGAAGGAAGTGGATAAATATCAGAGACTCTCCAGGGGCACAACCAGTGGTCAGCGGTCGGGAGTGGAAAAGATGTAGGTCATTTATGGAGAGTATTTGGTCTTTACAATACATGTCTCCTTTTTGAAAAACAATGTCTTTGCAGCATATTAGAATCAAAACATGCTTCAAATATCATCTGTTTACTCTATTTCCAAGTCTTGATTGGCCACACAATCATTTGTTCAAAGACTTATGGAGAGCGAGGCTGATCAAAGGAAATACATACAGCCTGAAGTGACTCGAACAGCAAATGGGGTCCCATCCCTCCCTGCCTCTTGTCACCTATGGAAGAGGTCCATGGAGCCCCCAAACCCCATAGACCAGTACAGAAACCCTGATGCAACGCCTTCTTCATCTCCATAGTGGGGAAAGCAATGCTCTGTAAGAGGAAACAAAGTCCCCCTGACCACAGAGCAAACAGCAGAGCTGGGTTTGAGCCACAGGTTGTTCCCAGGTGGGGGCTCTGGGTGTTGGTAACACCACTCTCGCACCTTGTCATCTGTGTCTGAGGAGCAGCATGAGGCCAGGCTTCCCCAGGATTCCAGCCCTGTCACCCCTGTCTGCACCTACTCTCTCAAGCAAACGCATCCAAGCCCATGGCTTCCATGAACACCTATCTCCTTACCTCCTCCCAGACCCAGGTAGGCATACACTCCTGCCCATGGGCACCTTCTCTCTGCACGCCTCCATGTCCTGCCTTAGGATGAAGGCACTGTCATCTGAGCAGAGACCGAGGGCTCACCCTCAATGCCACTCCCAAAGGATGGGAGTTTTGAGAGCTCACAACCTCATCCTCAGCCCTTGTCCTGAGCAACCTCACCTTGTCTGTCCTGGCTATGCCGGGGCCTCTGGGAATAAAAATCCTCAGGCCTGAAGAAACTTTTAAAGACCAGTCCCACATAGTATCTTATAGGAGCCTCATTTGATGCCTGAGTTTTCATTCTCATTTCCAAAAAGAGGAAAAATTTGGCCCCAAGCAGAGCTACTCCAGGACATGTAGGAGTCCTCTGGGTAGCTTGGGGTCAGCCCTGTTCTCTGGTACCTTTAGCCTGTTTCCATCTACTGCAAGTTTTGTCTTCTCTGACGAGTGAAGTCGGCCCCAACACTTGGTGGAGGTGGAGCCCAAGGCTCTGTCCAGGCAAGGAGGGGGCTTACCTGACCATCCTCTCCCATGCCTCCCACCAGACTTTCCAGAACTTTCCCTGCTCTTCAGGCTGCTCTTTGCAGCCTCCATCTGCCCAGATCAGGGTCCCCTCCAAGGCCTCTGGGAGAATGTGGGGCACATTCCTTGACCACCCACAGACCCTGAACCATCTGTGCTGAGATCAGAACCGACTGTCAGTCACGAGAAAGCAGTAATGCACACAGTTTAAAAAAACAACAAATTCATCATTTCAAGAATATCATATATCAAACAGTAATTTAAATAGCAACATGTCTCTAAATTAATTGAACAGCAACAAAAATGAATGGTATCTATGTAGAATCATATAATGTCTAGCCTTTAGGATAGGCTTTTATCCCCCTGGCATAATTCTCTGAAGATATATCTAAGCAGCTATATTCCAATCATTTGTTCCTTTTTATTTCTGAGTAATATTCCCTTGTATGGATGTACCACTACTGGTGTAACCATTTACTCCTTGAAGGACATAAAATGCACGTAGTGTACACAGAAACTGCCATTTTCTGTAGAGTGGGGTTCATACAGAAGCCCAGGCAATGGGTCTATGTGCTCCACACCCAGAACCCTGCCCCTGGCCCAAGGAGGCATCTAATTATCACCATGGACAGTGGAGTCATCATTCAATGTCCACCTATCATGCAGTGTATGTTCAAACAGGCTGGCCTGAGGCCATAGTCCTATATTTCATAAACTGTCTTCACTTCTCTGCCTCAGGCTGCAAGAAAGAAAAAACCCCAAATGGGACACATCAAGTAATATGATCATAAGGCTTAGCTTGGGTTACTTTTAAGGTATGGGGAAAGTGGATTATCAACTTTTTATTAAAAACATTTACCATCTCCATGGAGAGATTAAAAATAAAAAACTGGGGCTAAGGAAAGACAAATGGTACCAGGTTTGGCAAAAAAGAGTTAATATCCTGTCAATAGAAACTCTTGGAAGATTTTAATTATGAAATGAGAAGGTGATCCAGTCAGCCTATATTCCAATAGAGCACACTGGGCCTTTAAATTATTAAGTTCTAAAAATCGTTCTCTTTTTCCCAGTCTCTCATGTGCTCTTAAACTAATTCTCGGCATTAGTGTATTTGGCTCTAAGTTGGGTATGTGCTCGGCCTGACAACGCTCAAAAGTGCCAAGGCATAAAGTTTGTAGCTCACCAGAGAATGCTCCATTGGTTTGCCATTTGTTTAAAGTTAGACAGTCTCCTTCTAATTGGATTCAATTACGGGTGGTTTACAGGCTTTGTACAGAGACAACAGGCTTCCAGGGGCTCCAGAAGGCTTGTACAAGGTCTAGTCGGGTCTCCCAGACCCCAGGGTTCCTGCCACACAGGACAAAGAATAAGATGCATCTCTTGTTCTGTGTCCCAGGCCTCTGGACATCTGACATCTCCTGTGCATTATGGCATTAACCAGCAGAGGACAACTGTGTCATCTTCCACTCCAGAGACCAGGGGACAAGATGCAAAGGCATTAGAATGTGGATGGCCCATTAATGGGAAGCCCAATGGAAACAAAAAAGCTGAGCCTCTAAGACACATAAAGCTTTTGCCAAATGCAAAGACAATATTATATAGAAAGCCTCTGGTGGTTCATTTCTGTGCTTATCACTCATTTCTGATTTCATTAGAGCAGACCCTGGCTGATCTGACAAGGATTAGCTGTTTTGGTCAATGACAGAAGCAGGGACCCATTCAAGCCAAGAGAGTACACTTCCAGAATTAAAGTCAATCTGCTCTTTTGAAAGCCAGAGAAAAAGCAGACATGGGACGGGTGACAGTAATCCTAAAGGCAATCCCGAGAAGCCCAGAGAGGGCAGGCCTGGCCCAGTGGATTGCTCTGCAGATGGTCCATGCCCGGCACCATAGGGCTGCCAGAGTGCAAGGCAAAGAAGTGCAATGCAACATGACTTGTCTGCTGGTGGGGTCTTCCTGGAGGCCACTGGTTATGGCCAAAGCAGGAAAGAGGGCCTGTAGAATTCCCCCTTCCTCACAGGTCACTGGGACATGGCCCAGTTGGGAGGACATAACCCCACTGCATACACACAGATGTTAGAGGGACATGATCCCCACTAGAGGGACACCATCCAGTTAGAGAGACACCTTCTGTGGTCTATTGGGTGGATGCCCAGAAGGCACCACTGAGACGGCCCGAGGACGGGAGCAGGCGCTGCAATGTGGCCAGCACGCCATCGGCAGGCGGCGCGCCCCACTGCTCCAATGTGGTTCCCACCAGCACGTTCCGGACCGTTAACCAGTGCAGTTCTGGTCTCAGGCTCTTCCTGTGGTGCCATCCTTCCTTGGGTGGGAAGGAAGCACCACAGGAACGGTCTCTAGCACCCTGCTTGAACTGGGAACTGCCCACAGGCCAACATCTTCCCCGATAAGCGGCATGGCAGTGTCCAGCCTGCATCTCTTTTTAAGGTGTGGAAAGCTCTGGAGCACCTACCAAGTGCCCAGAGAGTCTTCCCTAAGCTGTGAAGGACTGCAGAGGGAGGGGAGGGTGACACTTTCTGCAGCCAGCTGCCCAAGGTGGGAGGGCCTGTCTCCCGGAGGCAGCCCGAGAGGCCCAAGGTGGGCATCCGCAGCAGAGGGTCCTTGGGCTCCTGAGGACACAGGACGGCCCAGCTCAGCTGCGCCTGCTCCAGGCATCCTGGGACCCCCGGGGGCACCGGATGGGATCTTAAGAGGAGAAGTGACGGACAGGAAGTAGAGGCAGCCTGTGTGCTGAGGCTGAGCATAGCCATGCAGGGGGGCCGGGCCTTCACCACGTCCACTTGGCCACACTGTCCTGCACCACAAGGACGTGTAAACAGACCCTCCTACCTCACTGCAGCAAAGATGGCTCCTCCCTCTGAACTCAGGTGCTGTTCCAGAAACAAAGTCTACAGGGTCTTGGACCTGGGGCCAGAATCCCGATCAAAATCCTCTAACCCCATTGAGTAACCCTTTCTTTAATATCAAAATAAATGTTTAAATATTTAATAGTTTAAGGGATGGCATGTCCAGTGTCTCTCAGCACTCAGACCCACTGCAATCACCTCTTGCTTCCAAATTGTTCCAACAAGGATGCAGGTGACGTTAACTGGTAACTTCCACAGAGGGAGCAGGCCTGAGCCCCAGCCCGGCTCCCGCTCTTCCACTGCCCCGGGGCTGGCGTGATTCCCATCAGCTGCAGCCATGAGGAACTGCTGTGTCCCCGGAGAGGAAGACCCGAAGTCACAGGAGGTGATCCACCTCTAGGGTCACCATCGTGGCACAGCACTTAGGACATGGCTGCTGTGGGGGCTAATTAGTCCCCGGGGCTCTGACGAGTCAGTGGCCTGCCTGGAGCTGGCCAGCACAGGGGGGCTCAGCACCCCTTGGCAGCCGCCTTCTCTCCCAGGTGTGCTGGGGCCCAGGTGGCAGCCCCGGGGGGGAGAGAAAGCTGCAAAGTTGTTGCCGCTAAGTCAACCCCATGAACAATGGCAATTATCCACACTTCCAGTGTGGGCAGCGACTCTGGGCTGATTAACAGGGACAATGCCTCTGTTCTTGGCTGCTTCTTACCCAAGTCACTCTCGGCTATTCCAGGGTCTTCAGGAGACACCAGTGGACCCAGAGGGGACAGCATCCCATGGAAGAGGCTGGGCATTGCGAGGGACACAGTATAGACGCTCTCCAGCAGAGACCAGGTCACCTCCAACAAGGATCATTTCTGCTCTGTGATGAAGGGTTGGTTTCTGTGGCCTGAGAAGCATATACACGTTCTGGAGCCCATCCTGGGCCCATTCTGTGACTGGGGCCTCAGCCTTCTCACCTGTGAAATGGTATGAACAGAGCTAACCCCATGGGACCAAGAAACAACTTCCTTTCCGTGCCCAATAGGTGCTCTTTATTTCTGAGTCTGGGCAGCCCACAGGGCCCATCCCTGGTTTCCCACATTGTACCCACTATACCTGCTGTGCTGTTTGTGGCCAAAACCTATGCTCGTTCATTCATTCCTATCTGTCCCTTATTTAGTCACCGAACATTATTGTGACCAAAACAGACACTTCTCTCCTTGTGAGCTTAGGGTCCGGCCTGAAGGCATTAGGTCAAGAAACTGTAAAAGCTGAACAGTGGGGTTTCAGTTTGTTTTTATTAAATTGAACCCAAAAATGCAGTCTCTGATGCTGATTCACATTCAGCAAGAAAGACTCACTTCCCCAAGTCTGCAACAGCGCAAATCCGGGAGACACTTTTCTGGAACATTCTATGATAATATCTAAAGTCATAGAATTGCACTATCTATTGATGCAGGAAGAATTCCAAACTTGTACATTTGTCCTGAAGAAGTAATTGTTTTAAGAAAAACTCTGTACATGGTGATTCTTTGCCACATTATCTATGATCATAAAAAATGGGAGGAAATCCTGATATCCAACAGAGGATAGTATGTTGAAGTGATGGAATATTGGTTGGCCGCTAAAACCATACTTATGGAGACTAGGAACTAATTACACTACAGTGCGTTAAAATTCACAGATATCAGTTTCTTCTGATTGGAAACAAAGACTGGAATTTAAATAGAAACATGAAATCAAATATTTCAGTTGGACAAAGAATGACTACTTATGTTTTTCTCCTCTTTCCTTTTCTTTCTTTCTTTCTTTCTTTCTTTCTTTCTTTCTTTCTTTCTTTCTTTCTTTCTTTCTTTCTTTCTTTCTTTCTTTCTTTCTTCTTTCCTTCCTTCCTTCCTTCCTTCCTTCCTTCCTTCCTTCCTTCCTTCCTGCCTTCCTTCCTTTCTTTCTTTCTTTCTTTCTTTCTTTCTTTCTTTCTTTCTTTCTTTCTTTCTTTCTTTCTTCTCCTCTGGTGTTGTCATCAGAGATTTCTACTGGGCCAGTGAGTAGGGGCTGTTCAGACACCCAGCACTGACCAGAGGAGAAGGCCTTTGAAGGCCGAGCACAGCCTGCACCCCTGGCATAGGGCCGAGGAGAAGAGAGCCAACACCCTGCTGTGTGTGCACAACAGCCTCAGTGCACTGTATCCCTACAGCCATCATGCGAGGGGGTATTTGCTCCCCACGTGGATAAAGACCTTCCTAACTGTATTGAAAGGTGGGTTTGCACTCCGAGAATAGTATTTGCAGATGCAGATTGTGGATGCAATCAAGTTAAGATGAGGCCACTAGGGCAGGCCTTAGTCCTATATGACCAGGATTCTTATAGGAGTAGGGGAGAGGTCAGAGAGGAGTGGCTGTGTGAGACACAGACACATGGCCGTGTGCTGACCGATGTGGAGGGTTCGTGGACAAGCCATGACCATCCACAGACACCAGACTGAAGGAAAAGGAGGATTCTCCCCTACAGGTTTCAGAAGCAGCAGGCTCTGCTGACGGGTCGATTTCAGACTTCTGGCCTTGGGAACACGAGAGAATAAATGTCCGTGGACATCAGTCACCAGTTTGCGGCACTTGCTTAGCGAGGCGCTAGAAACAAACACATACTCGGAGTATCAGATTCTTTGTCTTTAACAAAAGGAAGTAGTATTTTCCTCTATAATCAAGTGCACCTTTAAGCTTTAGTCCCTGAACTCAACTGCTTTGGCCAGGAGCCGGGTCGCTGCCAGCAGGATTCTGAGCAGACCGGGAGGGAACAAAAAGGAAGACCGAGCCTCCTGGGCAAGAGGCCCTCCGCCAGGAGCGTTAAACCCTCTTCGGAACAACCTGTTTTCTCAGTCGCGTGGAGAAGTCACCTCCAAGTTGCTGCACATAGTGCGGGGCGTGAGAGACGATTCCAGGGGGCAGGGGACAGGGAGGAAACCATTAGAGCTTCTTTTTGTACATTTCTAAATTTCATTCATTTAAAAAAATAAATGAATTTTAAAACAGCTGTAGATTTACCGAAGAATTGTGCAGGTGGCACAGAGAGTTTTTATATTCCCCATGCCCAGGTTCCCTATTATGAATCTTCCATTGGTCTGGTGCATTTGTTACAATTAATGAGCCAATGTGGATATATTATTATTAACTAACGCCCCTACTCTATTCAAATTTTCTTAGATTATTTTTTATCCCAGGATTCCATCCAGGATTCCCTGTGGCATTTAGTGGTCATGTTTCCTGAGTCTCCTCCTGGCTGGGACAGTTTCTCCCACTTTCCTTATTTCCCATGACCTTGAGGGTTTTGAGGGCTGCTAGTCAGGCATTTTGTAGGGTGTCTGTCATAGGATTTGATGCTTTCCTCATGGTTACATTGGGGTTGTGCATTTTTAGGAGGAAGACCACAAAGATACGATTATCATCCCATCAGATCAAAGATCCATTCTGTCCACATGACCTGTCAACGTCAATGTCCACTTCATCACCCAGCCGAGGTCCATTTGTTGGGAATCTCCACAGTCAGCCTTCTCCCCTTGCTCATGGCCTTCTTTAAGAAGCACCATGTGTTGGGGCGCCTGGGGGGCTCAGTCGGTTGGGCGTCCGACTTTCGCTCGGGTCATGATCTCGCGGTTCGTGGGTTCGGGCCCCGTGTCGGGCTCTGTGCTGACTGCCAGCTCAGGGCCTGGAGCCTGTTTCAGTCTGTGACTCCCTCTCTCTCTGACCCTCCCCTGCTCACGCTCTCTCTCTCTCTCCTAGAAATAAAAATAAAACATTAAAAAAAAAAATTTAAAAAAAAAAAGTTTAAAAAAAAAAAAAAAAAGAAGCACCATGTGTAGCCCGTGCTTAATGGGCCCAGGTGATGCTCATCTCCTTGGAGGCAGAGTAACTATATAAATTGCTTGGAATTAACACTGGAAATGTGTCTGTTCTGCCCTATTTGTTTAGGTCAGTATGGACCCGTGGCTATTTATTTTATACATTGGTTATAATCCAATACACTTGAATGATGGATTGATTTGGCTATCAGGAGTGCTTTCATTTGTTACCTGTGTCTCTTTGACACCAATGAGCATTTTTCAGCAGCTTTGTTGGGGTATAATTGCTATATAGCAAAGTGCACATATATAATGTACACAATTTGATGAGTTTGCTTACCTGTATACACCCTTAAACCATCATGACAATCGAAGTAATAGACATCTGCATGACTTCCAGAGACTTACTTGTGTCCCTTTGATTTGGCTTTGTGTTTTGTTTTCTGGTGGTACAAACACTTAACATCAGATCCACCCATTGAACAAACTTTATGTAATTTATTTTTAAAAATGTGTTACATTTGCTATGCATATATTGCATAAAGTGAGGTGCTGGGGCCTGAGCACAGTAGTTTTACAAGTGCTGTTGGACAGTGAAAGGTTTGGAGATAACTGGCCTCGGGGATCACAGACCGTCACCTAGAGCTGTCTGTCATGCTGAAACACCAGGTGTTTGAAGTTCATTTCCCTGTTTCTCTCTTTAAGCAAACTGCATCTGGAGTACCCAGTCAGCTTTGCTGAAAACCATGCTCTGTAGGCACCGTGAAATGTGGAGCCCTTGCAAATGCGAGCATGGCACCCTGCACCCAGCACCCCAGCCACAGGATGGCGGACACGGGCATTGTCTTTTCCAGCCAATTTATATGAAGATGGGAAACTGAGCCCCGGGGTCTGGAAGGGAGGGGCAGGGAGCAAGAAAGGAAGCTGGCACCATGGAGCGAGCGCTTCCTCATGATCTGACTGCAATCACACTTGGGCGGACCTAGAAATGGGGCCATCCCAGGCCGGACGCGAGGCCAACGTCACACAGAACCCTCGTCTCTGAGTCTCAACGTCTTGGGTATGAAGTTGAAGAGCAGCATCTGTCCTGCTCACAGCACCGTCAGGGGATCACTCTCCACCAGTCACACAGCGCACATCCACACGTAGAGGGTCATCCTCATCATTATAATCCACACCAAGCTATTATTAGGATGACGTCATCCTGCACAGCATACTCACACAGAAATTTGCGGTGTTATCTCTGGGGAGGCCTCTGGGGGCTGGGGGCAGGAGGGGGCGCCCAAGCTCATTGTAAACCCTTGTGCAATGCTTGAGAGCTGTTGGGATTTTTTTAACCAAATATATCTTACTTTTATAAATGCTAAAAAGAGAGAAAGGAATCATACATAGGTAGTTAGACCACGGTTAGTCTGAAAACACCGACTGAACTCCAACGAGGTGCTGATCAGTGTGCCAAGACCTCCCTAACCAGAACAAGCAAGGCAGACAGAGCCCTGTCTTTAAACATCTCTGCTCTGGGTGACGCCGATGGCTCTGCTCTGAGCAGGCACACTGATGCCTCTTCATGTCACCTGTTGTGCAGGTTGCATCACGGGTGGGAATCCACTCCGTCCACTCACCTGTCTTTATTTTGTTCCTGAGATGGGTGGAATGAGTTCAGCACATCTTTTCAGCACGTGGCACACCCGACCATTGCCTGTGCAAGACTCCATCCTTTATCTCATTTCCACTGAAATTGGTCTTTCCTCTTCCAGGTCTGCCCCGACCAGAAGGGTCCACTGCGGTATCCTCTATCAATGCACATTACGTAGGTGTGTGGCCTCAAAGGTTGTCTTGCTTATGAATATGTGTTTAACTTATACAAACGGTGTTGTGTTGTAGCTTGCACTCTGTTTCATGTCTATTCCACTGAGCAGTACGTTGTAAAGATTTGTCTATCTTGCTCTTTGTGAATCTTTCCATTTCCTCCGTCCCCAGCTCAGGCCACCTTGATGTGCATTCACCATGTCACATTTACCCAATGCCCCTGTGACATTGCCCTTCCTGCCCCCTTTCTAAATAATATTGTCCAGAGAATGAGACTTATAATTTCAAACAAAATCTGAGCCATTGGTTGTAGCCAAGTAATCTGTTGCCTTTGGAAACTAACAAAGGCCACCAACATGAGGCCGTCCATCTCCACAGGTACAAGCTATCTGACCTCTTGGGCATGACCTGAACCCAGTACCTCTGAAGACCCGCCCCTCCACAGGGGCCTGGCATGGACCAAGTGGGAAGGGACGTGCTCCCTGCAGTGCATGTCCAGGAAAGAAGAGGATTTCCCAGCAGCCACTGGGCTCTCTGCCCAAAAGTTCCAGCCTGGGAATATTCCCCCCCACCCCCACCCACCCAGTAGAAAAGGATTCAGGTGACTTCCATGCTGTGGTACCAATAATTCCATGTGAATCTGAGTCTGCTGGAAATAGCAAAGGATGGAACAGAAAAAATTAGCATTTGCAATAAGCGTGGGTTTACTGTCCCAATACTTGCGAATAAAACTCCGGTTCCTTGTCGTACAGATAACATCACCCCCTGCTGGTGTGGAATCCCCCCTCCTGCCTATGCCATGAGGGTGCAGTGCGGTCTCTTCCTTTGCTTCAAATGTGCAGGACTCCCCATCCAGAGCTTCAAGGTGCGCCTCATCTTCTTCCAGAGCAGAGGAAAGGAGGGATGCCCAATTTACACACGTGTGACTCTGAGGCGGGATCTTAATTCCATCTCACCTCCGATTTAAGTAGACCAGGTGCTTGGAGCTTTTATTCTGTTCTGTTTCTGACTCAGTGCCACCTGTCACAACCTAACTTGTCCCTGGGAAGCTGTTCACCAGTTAAGGAAACTGAGGCAAGGCCCCCCTGTGAGGATGTCAGCACGATGCCCGGGAACCTGCTGGTGAAAAGCACAGCACGGAGCCGGACCCCGGCCTCCCTCCTCTCGTCTAGCAGCAGTGTCTACCGACATGGTCTTTGTTGCCATCGGGCTGCGAGCTCCAGCCTGGACGCCTGCACATCCTCTGTCCCTGCTACCGAGAGGGGCCCAGGGCAACGTATATTTTCATGGAGCAGAAGGAAACGGAACCACACCCGATGATAAGAAGACCTGGGGACAAGCAGGAGCCGTTCTATGGCTTCTTGGTTTACGCTCAGTTAGAGAAGGGGCAAACAGGCAGGATGTTGGGGATTAGAGGAATGGCCCTGGCTCAGAATCCCCTGGGAACAAGGCAGCAGGATCCCAAATGTGACTTGGCCAGAGTCCTCCTCGGGCTTGAGAAGGAAGTCACCCCCACACACTGGCCCCACATGCCGCAGGGTGGGGCGCTCTGTGCCCAGGAGGCCTTCGGGCCGCTGAGCCGCCCGGCCCGCATTCGCCTTCTCCTCTTTACAAATACCGCGGGAGCTTTTCCTAACCCAAACCACATCGACCCGCCCGTCGTAGCGTCCCCTTTCCCTCGGAAGCTGGAGGCCCCACGGACCCCCCCGAAGGGTGTCTGTCGGAGGAAAGGGGGCCCCACGACATGCAGGATGCATGTCCCTTAATTAAAGTACCTGATCCTGACAAGACATTTTGAAATATTCATTAAACCAATTTTTATTTAACCTGCACGGACCAATGAAATGCAACCCCCACCGACTCCCGGATGCTTGTCAGGGGAAGTAAATTGAACTCTTGACGCGGCAGAGCGATAGGTCAGCAGGCAGACTTCTCTGCCTTCACCCACTTTCCTCAAAGCGCTGGAAGAGAGAGGGCAGCCGTCAATCGGGCTCTGTGGCAATCATTAGAGGTCTGCAGTGAAGCAGAAAAACGCTGTAATAAACAGGACCTGCTGCCTCCTATTACCCCATTCATCCTCCCCTCCCAGTGCTGGCTCCTTCTGGCCTTGCTGAGCGTTAAATCCCGGTCCAGCTGTTTGACCCTATTACGGGAACATGATAGGCACCCCTGTCACTTCAAGTGCCTGCAACAGTCCGATGCACCGAATCTATCTTCCCGACAGGTAAACCTATGGATAATTTATTTTTATGTGCTTTCAAAGGATGTTGACAGCAGTCGGGAGCGCCCGCCGCGCAGGCTCTGTTTCCAGGGCCGGGGGGGCCCCCTCCATCCCAATGGTCACTGTTAATGAGCACGAGGGGTAGATGCTAGGAGGGCGCCCGGGCGTGGGGCCCCGGCACCACCAAGGTCCAAATCTGGGCCTGAGCACGGTTCCGAGCCTGGATCAGACAGCTGGCGTCAAAGTCCCGTTCAGAGAAGCCACCGGGGCAGCACCCAACGGGNGGGTGGTGGACAAAGCCTGGTCCGCGGGCGGCTCCGAGCCGCACAGGGTGGGCTCCCCAAACACGTCCCCTGGCGCAGCGGCTCCCGCTTAGTGGCACCCGGGCTGTCAGAGACCCACTTCCAAGGATCTGCCACAAACTGGAGAGACAAGGGTTAAACGCAGGCAAGGGGGGACTTTTAAACTTCCTTATCACTCGTGCCACAGAAAGTAAGCACACGCTAAAAATGTCACCCAAGGAGGGTCCCGTGCCTTCTCCGCAAGGCGCCCGCCGGGAGAATGACTTCTAAGTCGCCCTCCGCGGACTGCCATTTGACCGCGCACCTTCACAATGGGTGCCATTTAAGTCTACGGAATCCAATCAATGTGTCAGTTAAATTGCTACTCATCTGTCGAGATTAAGCGTCCGACTATTACCTCAGATTTAGTAGAAGTCTTAGATCCTGGCACATTTCACTGGAGCCATTAGTAACACCTGGAATCATTCACATTAGTTTAAGATCTGGCACCATAAATTCCCAGCCATTAATGATTATTCTGACTCCTCAGGATAAATGGCTTAACGTTTTTGATAATGAAAATATACATTCTGCAGTAGTTCCTTCTTAAACCCACATTACCTTTGTAATGTACTTCATGGCTGATTGTGACGGACGGTGTTGTAACCCTTACAAGGATTTTTAGTGTGCTGTAAAGTGTCAGAGACCTGTACCCATTTAGGAAAAAAAAAAATTAACGAGATATTTATTTAGCCACTTGCATTCGGAAATGTAGTTAAATATCTTCATCGGCATGTTCGGCGTGGAGGGGTAGGGGCTCTCGATCTGCCTCCTTTCCGCCCCTTCCCCCTGCAGGAGCCGGCGCAAAGGCATGCTCTACACAAAGGCAGGGCGAGAGACAAACTTCTATCAGGTACTATCAAAAATAAGGGGAAGATATCATTGTGTGAGCCCGGTGTGTCAGCTTAGTTATAGCCGAGAGAGATTATTTAAATATCTCAAATAAATCTTTTCATCGCCAGCACATTCATCTCTTTTAAGTGCTCATTAAGGTGGGGTGTGACAGTCTTAGAAAATGAAACACTAATTCTTTTTCTCTGAAGCCTGAGTGTACCGTTCCCAAGGGCGGCTGTAGTTTAGGGGGATGTTAGGGCGAGTGCGAGAGGGGTCCCTCTTCCGCATTTCGGTCCAAAAAGTGATGGGGGGGGGGGTTTGTTTGATGCCACCGTTCTTCTTGTTCATACCCTGTGATCTCTTAGATCTGAAGAAAACGGATGTCAGTTTGTGGTGTTTGATAAACGCTCCCCGGAACGGGGCTGCACTGACCTTGCCCCATCTCAGCTCAGCATAATTTGCAGTCAGCTTGTCTTTGGTTGAATTTAGACTAAGTTTCCCAAAGACAGAGACTGAAGGATGCGAGTGGAACTCCACACTCCCATTCCCAAGGCAGGTTTTTCTCTTCCTTTTTTTTTTTTTTAAGTGATAAAGAAATTGTGTCTAAAAATGTATTCTAGCATTAATCTGCCACTAAACTCTAATAAATATGTGCATTTGGGTCATACAGTTGAAGACGTTCCTATTTCCAGACGCTCGGAGGGAGGTGCTTAGGACTCCCTTAAACAATAAAGGTTCATAAAACAGTGCCTACGAACTCCATAATGAACACGGAAATGGTTATTGATTCACGTTAGGCCTGATTTGCTTATATTGAACTTGGGATTCTGCACGCAATCTCAGAAAGCAGTGTCCAGGCCCCAGACAGGCAAGCTGGAGGCAGAGGACAGGTCAGAGCCCTTCACCCGCATGGACGGCCCTGACCTGGGGTGGCTTCTCAGAAGCTCTTGGTTTCCCTCGGGGGTCCCTGTAGTGTTTCCCCAACCTGGGCTCATTGCGGCTCTGGGACACACCGCGGAAAACGCATGGAAACCTCCGCCAGATTCTGTCCAGGACGCAGCACACGCTGCCCAGCACACGCATGTTACACACAGCAAGGCAGAGAGAAGACACGGAGACACATTTTCAGCCAAAAGGTTTACCTGGAGCCTGAGCCCGACTCCCAGTCATACCTGCCGGCAGAGGGAACAGAAAGGATAAAAGGAAAGAAAAGAAAGGGGGGGGGGGGTTGGAAAGAAAGAGAAGGAAAAGCCAGAATAACACCCACAGAGCAGTAAAGGCTGAAAAGATAATCTTGGTTCTTGCAGGAGAAGCATAAAGACCTGGGGGAATGAGAGGTGAGAGGAGGTTTAATCCAAAAATCTAAAAATCATGGAAGTGTCACTGAGAAGGTGATTTGGGCGAGGACAGAGATTCGGGACCCTGGCGGGGACCGTGCAAATAAGGCCTTCGTGAAACGTCATACCTGGAGCGTGCTAGGTTCGCAGGTGGGCGCGCAATAAATAATAACTGATAATAATGATGATACTCAAATTTAATTCCATGTTCCCTGGGAAGCTCCCCAGGGCTTCGCTGAGCACATCCACCCGGGTCCCGGCTCCTTTTCTTCAGTGGGAAGTGGGCACGTTTGCACCACGTGGCATCTGCCCTGGGTCGGGGGGGTGGGGCAGAGGAAGGCGACCTCTGGGGACCTGTACTTTGCACAGAAGCCTCTGCCCACGGTGCTGTCCCCTGCTGAGGGACAGAGAGGACAGCCGTTCTGGGACATCCCCAGGAGGCGGAGGCTGAGAGACATGGTGCAGTGGGACGGGGTGTGAGCAGCTCCGCCTGGAGGAACATTCCAGAGCTGAGCGGAGCCAGGACCTGCCCCGGGGTGTGGGGAGAGAGGGCTGCAGACTGCAGACCAGGGCCAGGCTCATCTCGAAGGGGGAAATCGGGAGGCCTCACCACTCTCCCCAAGCCTCGGGGGGACCAGAATCACAGAGCCACGCCAGGCTGAGCTGCTCCCAGGACAGGGGACGGCCCCAGGGCCTGCGGCAGACAAAAGAAGGCCACAGCAGCAGACAGCAGGGTCCCTCCAGGTGAGCTCAGTGACAGCCCTGTCCCCAGAGGGCCAGCGGGAAGTCAGGAGACACAGGGAGTCAGGAAAGCCTAGTGAATGGAAACTAAAGAAATAACAGAGACAAGACACACGTTGGGATGGGGGGAGGGGGCCCTGTTGGGGCTCGAGGGGGGAGACTGGTTCTCCAGTTGACACTCCGGTATTTTTAAACAGCATGAAAACGACGAATTATAAAAGCAAGGGTTTTAATAAAAAGATGCTGAGAACATTCCAAACCCTACATTTTCTTCTGCTACCACAACTGAGCTTTTTTTAGTAAAAAAATTCTTTGGAAGGCAAATTTAAACATATAATGAGCGGCGGCCCCCCTCCCCCACTGTTCGGAATCTAAAATGCGCCCACATCCACCATTTCCAGGTGCACACACCTATGCACACATAGTCGCACACACACACGTCTCCTGTTTTACATGTGTACCACATACTCACACACACGTACATGCGCATACGTCTGAGCAATGTATAGAGCGATTTTCCCTCTAAGTGGTCCTTCCGTGATCTCCGGAAAACACGAAGAAGGGGCCCATTGGGATTTGGACTGGGTTCACCCAGGTGAATAATGCTTTCAGTAGCCGGTGATCTTTTCAGACAGTGTGCCCTAGAATTTTTGGAAGGTGTGGAGAATTTGTAGAAATAATCATTATGAGGAAGGAGATGATGGGGTGGGGTGGTTCGGTTTCTACTAATAAGTGCTTCATAATAGCTCAAAAAATCTCTGTCAGGCCTCTGCCTCTTTCGAAATGCAAATGGGTGAGTGCTCTCTGCAAAGCTCGCTGTTCGCGATACACAGACAAGGGTAATATCTACTCCGTGTCACTCCAAATGATATGGAAACAACCGAGAGCGTCCTGGCTGTGGATAATTACAGAAGAATGACAGGTTGATAATAAGTTCTCATTTAGGAATCTCTCAAACGCGGGAGGTGTGGGGCGGCTTACATGCCACGATTCTGGAGCTCCAGCGCCGTCTGCATGAGTAAGCAGGTCTTGAAAAGGAATTTGGGGCTGCGGCGTGTGTGGGGGTAGAGGGGGGCTGTACGCAAAGATTTCAGGCTTAAACCCCCTAATTTTATTAACCTTGAAAATGAGCCGGCGTCTGAGCCACGCATGGGGGTGCAGTCATCCGCAGCGGGAGACAGGTGGGTCGGGCTGTCCCCACGCACCCTGTAGCCATGCGATGAGACCCAAGGAACCAGGGCCACGAGTGAGCCTGAGACCCTCCACAGCGGTGCCTGGTGGGCGGTCACGTCCCTGGGAATAGTTGTTCACCAGAGGCCCTGCTGTTTTTAGGGTAAAAAGAAACTCAACCAAGAGATGGTAGGAATCTGTCAAGTTTATGGTAGATTCAGGTTTGAAGCATCGCGTTATTGATGCGTATTATTAATTACCACAAACGAGGAGGAGGAATATTTAAGGACGGCAGCGACATGGTGGGCGGCTGCCTGGCCGTGCTGAAGCAGGGTGGGTTAGCCATCATTCACGGGTGGCCCTGCGGGGAGTGACATGTGTGGGGCACTTTGGCATCAGAGTGGAGGCCTGTGCTGGAATCGCCCAAGTCCTCGGCCACCTCTATCCACCGGCACAGCTGCCCTCCCCAATCCTAGGCATCAACACAGAGCCCCTCGGAGCCCTCGTGGCCACAGGAGGACCCTAAGTCACGGACCGTGCTGCCTGCAGTGCGGCTGACGCAGTGGTAGGTAGGGACGTGTGGAAAGCACCCTCCAAGCCATTACCTTCCACTCACCCTGGGCCCTGCCCCCTCCGGTCCTGAACACCTGCCACCCAGGTGTGCCTGGCAAGGAAGGCTGATTCTCCCACAGTTCCTGCTTGCCACCCAGGGCCCGGACCCTGGAGGGCAGGCACAGACTGACCCGTCCTTGGCATCTTCCCAGGGCACAAGGTGTTTGCTGACTCCGTTCCACCTCGCTCTCCAAATGGCTGTTTTCAATCAGTCTGTCTTAATTTATGTTTTAAAAGAAGCAGCAGCATTGCAACTTCTTCCCCCCGGCCCCTCCCCCCCCCTGCACACCTACTGCCCACAGAGCTATGTACGGACCTTTAAATGTGGCAGGAAACAGGCAGAGCCCGGGCCTGGGTACATGCCCTTAACACAGATAAAGCATGAGACTGTGGGTCTCACCCAGCTGTGGCACACAGGGCCTTTCCCAATATTTGTGTGTGTGTGTGGGGGGGGGTTGTTGGTTTTCTTAGTAATTATAATTTGCAAGGATGGTCTCAAAACAACAGGCTGGCCTGAATTCACCCTTTCTTCCATGTCAAGCTGTCTTATGAAAACACCAGCCGTAAGCCCATAGCCCTGCATGAAGCAGGTGGCATTATTGTTCTCCATTTTACAAATGAAAAAATAGTCACCAGGCAGTGAGTGACGTCTGTGTCCAAGGATATCAGACCCAAAAAGTCCCACGCTGGGATTGGAGGCCTGACTCCCGTGAAGATCTGGCTGCCGACTGAGAGGCTGGGCAGAAACACCGGAGGCTATAGCAGGGACGGAAGTCTCCCCTGGGGTCGTAGAGCGGTGTGTGTGCGCGGGGAAAGCATCAGCAACCCCTACCACGTGAGGCCCAAGCCGGGAGCATCGGGGCCTCAGCACAGGTGTGATGCTTCCTTACCCACCTGGGGTCCTCCCACCCTGGCATCCAGCCCAGTGAGGGCTCTTCCATCCGGAGGTGAGTGGCTCCTGCCGCACCCCGATAATATCAGCCAATCAAAGAAAAAGAAGACCGACAGAAGGCCTCCGTGCCCTCGTGAGCTCCTCGGGGGAGTTGCATTAGATGAGGTCCCTCTTCCAAGTTACCCTGTGGAAGGCTCTGACTTACAAAAATAAGCCAGAAACTGGCACAAGAGTTTCATCCGTACTGGGACATTACTTACCGTGATTTTTTTATCGTGAATGTCGGTTCATGATACAAAGCGATGATATCACTTTCTATCAAATAAATATTCTAGACGCGAAGTAACAGTGTTTGGTTAACCTAAAAATTTACTTAAAAAAAAAAAAAGTAAAGATAACCAAGTAGTTCAGAGAAGATCCTTGGATATTTGACCTGGCCTTCTCCAGTAATTATTCTAATTATTCTTCTATTATTTAGGCCAAGAGCCAAAGGTTCCCGAGTGCATAGAAAGTTAATAGCAGACTTCAAGTCAGAACGGGGGGCAGGCCAGCATATGTTCATTAAAGTCTGCTTTTACTTAAGGGTTTTGCATCAAGCAGGCTTCGGGCACCAATAATTTATCTTAAAGTCTATTTACTCAGTGCAACAGGGAAATAATAAATTGTCCTAATTTCCCTTCCCAGCCCCATAACTGGCTGCCTTTTGCCTTCCTTCCCTGAAGCCCCACTGGGGTCAGTCTGTTGCCAGGACACAGCGGCAGTACAGAGAATCCCAGACGGCACTTTGGGGGAACATCTCCAGTGGTGCCCCATGGTTTCTGGCCAGCCCGTGTTACAGTTCATTAGCAGAGGTACGTGCTCCCAGGAGGAGGGGGGTGCTGGGGCAGGGGAGGGGGGAGCTGATGAAAGTGACCCAGCGCAACACTATAGTGCCAGGTGCTCTCACATGCGTAGTGCAGCCTGAGGTGCCCAGTGCCAGGACCCAGTGCTTCTCCCACCTTCCTAGGACTCATTTTAGCCACAAATCACAGTCCTTCGGTCATCCCAAGAAAAGTTTTGCACCAGCAAGTTCAATGCCTGCTCTGAAGCGCGAAGCTGGGTTGTGGGCCCAAGGGACAAGATTCATCAGGTCCAGGAGCAAAGCACGGTGGACAGAACTCCATTGCCACTTCCTCCGAGATACTAACATTTTCAGAGTGTTGGCCAACCCTAACAGCGCCACTTTGAAGATGTGCAGAGCCACATCCTGGCACATCTCTTCGAAACCTCCACAGTTCCTGTCCCCTCATGGTACAAGTGATGGCATCCCCAGAGGGGTCAGCTCGGAGACCATTTGGTGCCCCTAGAGCGTGAATCAGCTCCACATTCCCCACCCGACATCCAGCAAGGCCCAGAAGGAGAGGAATGGAAAGCAGTCAGGGCCTATAGAGAGGAAAGAAGGATGGGGACTGGCCTGGCATGAGGCAGGACCTGGCCCACGTCAGAGACTGTGAAGAGGCAACGTCTCCCTCCTCTCCCGCTCCAATACTGCCACTTCCAGGGCCTTGGTCATCCACTTACCTATAGCCATTACCCAGCAGTTCAGCCAAGCTGCCGATTAAAGCACAGCACACAGGCTGTAAACGGGGAAGGCCAGTCACCATCCCCATGAGCCACCCCTGCTGCACCCATGAGAAGCCACACAAACCCTGCCCGTCAGCTGCAGTGTCTCTTAGTAGATACACATGCTCTTACATGTGAAAGTCACAACCCAAGCCCTAAATCCAATGCTGACCAGCCAGTAATACAGAGCCCACCGCCCAGATCTTGGAATTTCTCAGCACATCTCTTTAGATGATCTTTGATAAATCCACCTTCCTGAGTAAGGCGTGAGGTGCAAAGGAAACACCTGGGCCAGGGGCAGCAGGAGGGGCTGGGAGATCGGCCTGAGCGCCGGAAGAAGTGACGCAGCCCTACCCACAGGTAACCCTTACTCAGGGCCCATCCGTGACTGACCCTAGACTGATGCAACATCCATTTTCCAGAGTCTGGGATGGGAGCGCGGGGGGCAAAGGAAGAGCGAAATCTTCATCAGGACACTATCCTTTCCTGAGTATGGACCCCAAAATTTACTTTGTCTAGAATTTTCCACATGATGATAATTCAAGTATTTACAAACATTTCTCCATTGAAATTCTTGAGCCGCCTGAGGTTGGGGTGGAGGGGAAACAGGAGGGGTTCCGAGGAGGACCGACTTCCTCACAGGCCTGCACACCTGGGCTCCAGTGCTCAGAAAGAGCCAGCCCGGTGAAGCTCGGCCATCAGCCCGTTACTGGGAGGACAGGCAGCCTGGTTCCTTGACCCCCATCTTTCCTGTGCCGTGTAATTGGTCAGGAGCTCTCCACTTTTTTCCCATAGATTTATGAGCTGTATTGATAACTTGTGGTAAAATCCGTGATCTGCACTAACAGGGAGGAGACACGGCTCGCCCTTCCTCTGACAGCCCCACTTCATTCCTGGTCTCACGCACTGTGCTGCACATTTATTCATTTTGAGCAATTGTTGTTCAGACGGCTTGTCCACACCGGCCCTGCCCGGAATGTCTTCTTTAATCAAAATTCTGCTCAAAACAGCCCAGCTGAGCAAGTGAAGTAGCCTTTCCACATGCTATTGACGATCTGTCTCGAGCATTATCTCATAAGTTTCCCTTTATTTTCTCTCCTGACCCAGATAGTCTTTGCTTTGAACCATAGCTTCTGGACGTATTTGGATTTGAAGCAACCTGCACACTTTATATGTACCTCCCGGCCCTTGTTGCATTTTGCAAGAGCAACATGAAAACTTAAAAAACCCAGGCAGAAGAAAATGTATTTAAATGACTCACCTCTTGCCCTAGTGTGACTTATATGGAGGGGAAGTGAGGTCCATGGGGAAATGTGATGTTATTTCTCGAGGCAGCTGGCCTTGGAGATTAAGGCAGTCAGGAGCAGATCCCCAAGCAGAAAGAACGAGAGAGTATCATTTTAGGGGACCAGCAGCACTAGATGAGTCTTTATGGATGCAGATATTATCTGTGAAAATAAAGGAAGGTAGACTCACTCAGGCGAAAGTAGATATTTATGAATAGGTTCCTGAATTGACCTCAGCAAATAGATATAACCTCCCAGCTCCCACCCCATGAATTGTTTTACTTAGTTTATCCAAATAGATTTTGGAAATAGTCTTAGCACATGGTGCATGCTCAGTAAGTGTTTATGAATGAATCAATGGGCTGACAGTTTTCTCTTCTAAAAAATGCAGAAGTTCCTGGCTGGTCTCTAAGGGCCTTGCAGATTGGAAACCCTAGGATTCTAATTTACACAAAAAAGGCAGAGGAGGGTGTGAGCACCTCTCTGGACAGCCTGAGCCAAAAGAGAGGCTGTTCTGCTCCCCAGAGAGTGGGCTGATAGAGCCCACGCCTGCAGCCTTGGGCAGGGCGCAGAAGAACATGGGAGAAGAGGCGGCCAGCCTCAGAAACCAACCAGAAGAGAAAGGAAATCAGAAAGGAGGCTGGGAAGAGCAGAAAAAGCACCGCTAGTCATAACAGCAGCCAGGAAAGATGGAGCGATGGGAAAGGCATGTGTCCAAGGTCTCAGAAAATCCAGGAATTCAGTATGACTCACAATGTGCCTATTTCTTAAATGAAAAGATGAGCAATGTGGTATTCGAGATCCTTTCTATCTCCACCCTGAGTGCGGATTGGAAAGGGCAACAGGAGACCTGAACGTTGTAGTCAACCACAATAAGATTGACCCATTCAATCATATGAGCTAGACTTTTATTTGCCTCCCCCCAAAACACTTGAATATGGGAGGATGTTAGATCAATCAGTGACTCTGTGTCCCTCATCAAACTGTAGCTGAGATGTTTCTAAGGCTGTTTGTGTTTCTGTTTATTTGTATTCTATCTCATTCCAAGAAGACGTTTGAGAAACACTAACTTGCAGGGCCAGAGATGATGCTCAAAATGCTCAGTTATCAAAATAAGATCCCACGTAGTGAGACAGTCCTGATAGGGATACCGCACGCTCCTCTGCCTGCACCCTCTGGGCAGAATGTACATGAATTTTACCTTGTGATAAAGTTGAACAATGTTTTCATAATAAATGTAACCACTCCATTGGGTGACGGAGCAGCGCTGCTGATAAGTGGACTTCAGCTTGAGCTGCATACTAAGTTTCTTTGACATAAAAAGAAGGAAAGTAATGTGTCCAATGAGCTAAGCACATGCGATTTAGATAATACTTATCACTCTGGTTATGAGAAGTATTTCAGTGGATGACCCCTGATCGACGCTGTAGCTAATGTGCACGTTTCCAAGCTGAAATATGGAAAACCTTAGCTGATGGTGAGGAGCACTGATAAAAACGAATGGGCGCCCCACTCATTTCTCTAATGTAATGTTTATGGCATACACATCCACACAAGCTCTGAGCCACGGGAGGAGTTCATCTACTGTGAAATCAAAACAAAAAACAAATTTCTAAGTTATAATATAAAGAAGATACCTGGACAAGTATCAGAATATTTAGAGAGGTTCTCTCAGAATAGTGGAAATACAAGAATAGATGATTAGTTTTTAATCTATTAATTTTTAATTTATTCCTTTCACACTTGATTTTAAAATTTCACATTGTTCTATACCAGGGAAATATCCATTTAACTGTACAATGAGATAGGCTGTCTGTAATGAACTTATGAACAGTGTTTTGGCAAAAAGAAGAAAGGAACAAGTCATTCAGCCCAGGAATAATCGAGTGTCCTCCTTGGGGATCTGTTCTGGCTCTTCCTTCTTCCTTACTAACGGGACGCCCCATCCCATACCGGGTTTAATTTTAAAATGAGTTAGCCCGTTACAAATAAATACCTGAGCACGGAAACTATTCTTCAGTGACCCTCCACCTTTCCAAACTATATCTTCTAAAGAGCACCCTACCACCCTCAAAAGCAACACCATCTTGAAGGTTAGAGGTGGGTAATGAGAACCATGGCGGCTTCCCACATGATCCCTACATTCACCTTGACCCATTTAGAAGCCCATGTTGCTATTCTGAACCATGGCGAATTGAACACATTTCATTGCTTCTTCCAATCCCATTGCACTCATAAGGAAGAGACAATACCTGTGTTTGCCATCCTTCTCCCCTGGGAAGTGATCCTCTGAAAAAGAACAAGGTGGAGGCCAGCGAGTGTCGTGGCAAACACAGGACACACAGTGAGTCACACGCTGCACAAAAGACAGGCAGCGGAGAAACTGCTGATTAATATTCACCAGGATGAGGCCATCTGTCATCTATGGCACTCCTTTTGGGGAAACCCTTTAGAATTCAAGGATGGAATAAAGAATGAAACTTTATCGAGTTCTTTGCTAATCAGGCCGAGACTTGAGACCGATATCTGTTTGTACATAAGCAGGTCAAGGCAACAGTCTTCTCTACATTCTATTTCCTCTTTCCCAATCTTTGTCTATTATGCCCGACCTGTATCAGGAGAGATTAAACATAAAAACACAAACTGAGGTTCCGAGTGGGCCAGAACATTGTTTTATACCTAGAAAAACACACATTTAACAGTACAATGAGATAGGCTGTCTTTAATGAACTTATGAACTTTAATGAACTTTGTTTCAGCAAAACCAAGAAAGGAACAAGTCACTCAGCCCAGGAATAACAGTGTTTAGGGTAACTCTCCTACTAACTGGAAGACCCAGAGCTTGACTTTGTGGGGAGACCTCAGAGCCTTAACCTTGACGCCATGCCTATGGCAACTCACGGCAGGCCTGTAGTGATCTTGGGTGGCTCAGCCTATTAGAGACACAGGCCATTGTTCCCCTCTCCCTTCCCGCACGTGAGGGTTTCTGAGACCCCCAGAGACAGGCAGGGCCTCTCACATGACCTGGTAATAAACTGGTTACACGCATCTTCCCTGCTAGATTGTACTTACAACAGAGAGTAGGGTAGTTCGCAAAGTCAGTGGGAACGGGTGTTCTGTCACATAGAACCTATTTCAGGAATTGACCGTCAGACTATTGAAACTCTTCAGATTTTATCTCTAAGGCCACAGGAACCGCTGAAGAACTTTGAGGGTAAGAGGGTTAAGGAAGGGCAGATCTGAGGGCAGTGCCATGGATACCCACTGGGGTTCCTCACCCATGTCCCTGGGGCCACCTGCTGCCTTCCTTGGTCCCTTCTTCCCAGAGTTTGTCCCCAGCTGGAAGTGAGAGCCATTCCTGCAACTCAGTCACGTTGTCTCAGAGTCACGCTGCAAGGGCTGTCGCCATGGCCGTCCTGGCACACACCACGGGGACTGCAAGCCAGTTCTAGCCCCCGGCCCTGCTACCCTAGAGAAGCAGGGAAAGCACGTGTGCCACTAATCCTGCAGAGTTCACAGGTGGATCATGACGAGGGCAGGCGGGATGGGAACATTCTGATGGCAGGCACAAAGAGCTGTTACGTGGCCGTGCAGAGTTACAAAGCTCCTAATACATTTTCTTCTGCTTAATAATTACCCTCCCCGTTTACGTTGTCAGGGAGGACTGAGCGATCACTTCCCAACTGCAGTAGTGGAAGATGTGAGGTCTTCCCCATGCTATTCCAACCATCAGTCTATCTGCTTAGGCATTAAACTGGGCAATTATGGTTGCTGAGCAACCATAACTTCTGCATATGTGCCTCCTGTGGTTTTGTATGCCAACCACAATGTTATGATAACAGGATTTTTTCCCCGACCAAGATCCTTCTTTATATGTAAATTTATGCTAGAATTGTGTATTTAAAAATTAGTTTCTGTGAGTAATGAGCCTCAGGTTTGGCTGGGTTCCTTTTCCCCCCTAGGTTTATAAAATCCAGTTTGGAAGTTTGAGATCATGGAGATGGTGTAAAACAAGGCAAAGGGGTGACTTCTAGAGAAATGGTTCTTCCTGTGGACAAGCTCAGGACAACACGCAGACATGGATTCCCATTCACGGTACAAGGAGTCACAATGGGGTCTCCCCTACTCAGGGCACCTGAGCAGCAGGTGATCTGGGACACTCCTGGGCCTCCTCCCCACCCCCGTCATTCAGCTAACATTTCCCCAGGGCCTCATTGATACTGGGCTTTGGGAAGGATATCCGGGCCCAGATATCACTCAGACCCAAGCTCATCCTGCCCACTGGGGACACAGGATCTAGTAGGGAAGATGCCCAAAGAGCTATTTTATTACCAGGCAGCATGAGGTGCTCCTGCAGTCTCCCACAGTTGCCAAGCACCCACGTACTGGAAGAGAGAAGGAGGGCATACATCCCACAATCTCCAGACAGCCTAAGCCACGCAAGACCACGGCAGGTCACAGTGAGCCTGCAGAAGCCCGGTGCTGGGCAGGGCCCTGACGTGCCACAGCAAGTCCAGATCTGGGGCTGCCAGTTACTGTAAGTTACTGGTGCTCTGGGAGCCTACGCTTCCTTACCTATGGAAGGATGACCATCATCCTTGTACCTGGCTCTTAGGGCTGCTGTGACGTTGAAGAAGAGAGGGTCCATGCATCCCAGTGGCCACGTCTCTTCCCAGCAAACCTTGGCCACTGGAAGGAATAAGGGTATGGAGGGGGTTTGTAACCACTTGTAAGTGTTTCCAGGTTTTGGGAGTGAGGGGAAGGCAAATCTTCCAAGAGAAAAATAAATAGCTAAAAGGAAGATAGAAAGCGTGTTTACGGAAAGAAAGTACTTTTAGGCCATACTGTGTGATTTGGCTCCACTGTTATCCTTTGCTGGACAATTTGGCCGCTCTGGTAAGACAAGGCAGGAAGCTGAGGGGCCCACAGCTTGTTGGGGGGACATAAATATTGATGAGCACATCGGTTTCACATCAGTGTTTGATGAAATGTTTCATGGGCCTGAACCAGTTTCCCAGATTAAGAAAATCCCATCCACGCCCACACACACCACTTTGTTTCTCTCCAAACTTTGGTTTGCATCCCATAGACGTGGACCAGATTGGCTTTGAAAATCAGCCTTTGCCTTTTATCTTCTAGTCTCCTCCTTTGTCAGGGGTGCTCCCCCAACTTCAGAAGCAATCTGAGTACAGAGAAGTGTGCAGATTCAATCTGACCGAAAAACTCAAGGGTAGTAAAATACACTGGTTTCTTATGTGAAATCTTATCATCTGCACCTAATTATCAAAGTTCAGGATTACCATTTGGAGGGAATTGTTCAAAAACATCTGCTCTTCGAAATCTAAGCATTGCTAAAATGTCCCTCTTCCTCCAAAAATTTTAAGGCAAGCCTTCAAGGAAGCATAAGAAAGCGGGACTTCTCCCTACTGAGCAGGGGGATTGGAACAATTAGCACGGCCTGTGTCTTGCATGTCCTCACCACCCATTCCCGGCACCAGCCCTGCCCTGGCCACTCAGCTGTTGAAACCATTGGGTGGGAAGTGTAAAGTCACAAAGAAAACTGAACTCATTTCTTCTGATTGAAGAGGCGTGTGGGCCACTCACTAAAGGTCTCACGTGCTGACCTACACCAACAGTGTACAGAGAGGCAGTAACCACGGAGACAGAGGAAGAGGAATCTGGGCATCCACGTGGGGACTTAGAGACGGGCATGATCAGAACCAGGGGAAACACAGCTGACACCAGTGGAAAAGCCAGGCTCGAGTCAAAGAAGGGAACTAGCCCACTTCAACCAGATCTCATGCCAGCCATGGTCAGGTCTGGACCTGGCATTGCTTTAAGAGAAAAAAAAAAAAAAAAAGAAAAAAGCCAGACACTCACCCACTCACCAATAAGCTGCTGAAGGGAATTTCCATCTGGGCTGGGGGCACTTTCTAAAGAAAGATGGGAGTTGCTAGTGAAGCCAGGTCTCCTGTAGCCTAAATGAATGGGCCAACTCAGCCTGAATCAATTAGGTCATACGAGGATTCTCCATAACGCATGGAAACGGGAAATCTTTGCCAAAACAAAACAAGGAAAATGTGCCCAGAAGGCATGGCAGTGCCTTCCTCCAGTTTGGTGGCACATGAAATTGAACCTTGGTTCATTCTTCTGGATGCCAACTGCATGGAACAGAGCCTTTTTGGGCAAGAACGTACTCTAGTCCCAGAAGGGTTAGCGTGGTTTGGACAAAACAGCCAAGTTTCTACCAGAGAGAGATAAGCTATCAGAGGAGGGAGGAGGTTCCTGGAAATGGCCTTCAAACTCAGGCATTGGGAACCCTTTTGGTGCCTACACACGATTAGGGTTCAGGAAGCCATGCCTGATGCCATCCATGACTAACAAGATGAAAATTGACTTTGGTTGGCTCTACAGCTTCTTTCCATGGATGCAATGTGGCCACCAGTGGGACATATCCAAAGAATTCCTTTAAGAATAGGTCTTAATTGTTTAAATGAAAAATACCTAAACCAGCTTTAGATTCATGAAAACAAATGTACTCTATTTAGGAATAGAAAGCTGGTAACACAAAATAGTTTTGTTTTGCCTTTTTCTAAGGAGGTATTTTGAGTTGCAATTCTTAACTCTTGTGTGTTGTGAACAGTCAAAAGAAATGAGCATTTTCTCTGTTGACTAACCCAAGACATCACTCAGCCCTTACTTGGCCCCTTGGGGTGAGGCTGTGCTGCCAGAGGGCATGGATTAGAGTCCACTGCTTGCACCCATGTGTGCATGGTCAGCTGCCACTGTCACACAAGGGAAACGGCCAACAACCAAAAGCCTGCAATAAAGTACTTTTCAAACAGTACAGAAGAGTTTCACACCAGTTTTCATCTAGACAGATGGAAATCCTGCAGGAAACCAAGCTTTTGTTTTGTTTTGGTTTTGCTTTTGTTCCTGGTATGTCACTGATTTTCTTATCCATCCAAGAAGGTGTTATTTCACTGCTGTGGGAAGGGCAGCAGAACCAGAGCATGATGGTTGGGCACAAGTCCATGTCCTTCTCTCTGAAGAGCAGGTGTACCCCTCACAGCTTCTAGGATGTCACACGTCTTTTACTGGCAAAAATTGACTTTCCATTAAAATCCAATGGCTGCAATATCCATTTACTTCAATAAACAATTATCTTAAATAACTTATAATATATCAAATATTATCCAATAACAAATATCTTAAATAACTTATACCTTGCATGTAGCATTTCTGAAGGAAATTATCACTCAAAAGTTGTGTTGTAGGGTTTTTGTTTGTTTTCTGGTTTTTGGTGTTTTATTTTTCTGGTATTTTCATCCCTTGCTGGCTCTAGACTTAAAAGCTGAAAATAGAATTTCGTCTCCTACCAATTTTTTCCATTTATGTTCAGAAAATATTGATTTTTTTAAAACTGGAGTTTTAATGGACCTTGAAATTAACATAGCTTTTATTTCTTTGACCCCATCATCATTGATGATGTCACTGTGTCTCCCAAAAGGAGGCATTGGCCAGCGACTGGTGTTTAGCATCTAGGCACTGGGGAGAAATCAACAGCATCACATTTGTCCATGCAATGGTCCTTCCTACCTGAAAGAAATGGTCTTATTCCAGAGGAGTAGTTGGTTTAAGAGAAGAGAAGTCTGTGCTAAGTTAGCATGACGTTCTCCTAAATGGCACTAGGTTGCAACTTGAGGACATGGCCATGACATCTGCATTTTTTTAAATGCCACAGGTAAGGGCACCTGGATGGCTCCGTCAATTGAGAGTCTGACTTTGGCTCAGTTCATGATCTTGTAGGTCATGAATTCAAGCCCCGTATCAGGCTCTGTGCTGACAGGTCAGATTCTGTGTCTCCTTCTCTCTCTGCCCTTCCCCTGCTTGTACGCTCTCTCTCAAAAATAAAATATTAAACATCATATGTATATATGCAACTCTTAAATACAGAGAACAAACTGAGGGTTAATGGAGGGGCCGGGGAGTGGGGAAAAATGGGTGATGGGCATTGAGGAGGACACTTGTTGGGATGAGCACTTGGTGTTGTATGTAACCAATGAATCATGGGAATCTACCCTTGAAGTCAAGAGCACACTGTTTACACTGTATGTTAGCTAACTTGACAATAAATTATATTTTAAATAAATAAATAAATAAAATGCCACTGGTGTTTCTGATGTGCACCCAGATTTGTCACTGCAGTCCGTGGAGCAATTCCCCAGCTCGTTCTGCAAACGGGTGGCATACATCACAACCATGCACGGCACGCTGAGTGGGTACAGGTACAAAGGCATCCCCTGGGTGAGGATGGGGGTCAGTGGGGCCTAAGTCCAGACACAGACAGGAAATAAGTAAGTATAATCGGGTTGGGTCCCAAGCTGTGGGAGGAGACAGAGAGACAGATTCAACCTTCCGGCTGCCGAGGAGGTGGCTGGGAGAGGGGAGGTCTGGCCCTGTGGTACGAGGGGAACCACTCGCTTCTCAGCAGCAAGCGTGGGAGAGGTGTCACGAGCAGAAGCTGAGTTCGCCCACATCTGATCCCAGAGCCTTACCCACCAATGGCAGTGACGACATTCCTGGGTCCACAGCCTCTAAGCGCTGATGAGCCCCAGCGGCTGGGACCCGCACTGAGCAGGGCAGGAGGAAGGCGGTGCCGGTGAGGCTGCCGGCGAGGGCCTGAGGGAGCGGCACGAGCCGGGGAGGCGGGCTGCGGCGGGCCGCGAGGGCCGAGAATGCCACACCGAGGCA